>NC_056743.1:517691881-517776881 GCF_019279795.1 Protopterus annectens | reverse complement strand
AACCTATATAGAAATTATGAGGTTCCTTTTTCTATACAGGTACTTGGATTTATTATCCAGTAGTAACGGTGAAGCATGTATGACATGCTATATTCCTGAGCCTGTCATCTTTTGTATGATGTTACACTGAGGTGTAGTCTGCCTGAGTTAGTTCCACCTCAACTGGATATAAACAATCACACAGCACTGTTCAAAAAGAAGAGGAATTTTTATTAAAATACCTACAGTACATGATTTATAAGAAACCGTTTCATTCATTCTTATTATTTATTACAGTGATGGCGAACCTTTTGCGTTCGGTGTGTCAAAAATTCAGAAAATGCCTAACTTGACTCTGCGTGCGTGTCACCCTCCCCAAACAAAAAAAAGAATACAATAAATTAATTAAATAAATAAAAATAAATAAAACAGCATAGCTCTCAATGCATCAGGGATAAATCTCAACAGAATCAGGGACAAATCTAGAAATAAGAGACACGGACAGTTTTAAACTACTAGTACTATTAATTTGAGACACTGACAGAAAAAAAAAAAAGAATGTGAATTAGTATACATTTTCTGAAGTAAAATTAGTCTATAAATCTAATTTGTATCATTATTAAGATTAAGAGGGACAGTTGAGGGGAATGTAAATGTAAAACAGCAAACGCCTATAAATGCAGACTACTTGGCCTTTACAGAATAGAAAACAGTGTCAGCACTGCCCTTTGCAGACTCTATCGAGAAAGTATACCGAAATATCTTTGCGGTTAATTACTTCCTTACCTCTGTAGCAGTGTTGTTGGACTGGCTCCTGGCACAAAATAATTCAATGCACTTCAAACAAGCAACAAATGCAAAACCAGTTTCTTTGCTAACTCGGGTGTTGGTGAACACTGGTGTGTCACCCAAAATGTCATGGCGTGTCACCTTTGACATGCATGTCACAGGTTCGTCATCACTGATTTATCACAACATACTTGTGGACATGCAATATCACCTTTTAAAAATAAACAGCATACTGCAGTAACCACTGGATTTTCTGAGCCTCATTTAATGTGACTCCCAGAGTGGCAAGACTGAATGAAGGAAAATGCAGATTTAAATAAATTATGTCTAAGATCACTATGTCAAAGAGTTTTTCCTTTTCTCTGAAATAAGGCAATCTCAGAGTTGGTATGTGGGTGTATATGGATATATGTTCATGGGGTGTGGAGGGCTTGTCACCCTGCACTGAGGAGCGTGCATAAAAGAAATTTAAAGGCAAACAGGGATGTTCAGCCTGAACCGTTTTCTTATGTTTTCATACTTTTTTTTTTCATATATCAAGAGTGCACTTACAACTTTTGGAATTAGAATATTATAGCCATATGGTATATTATTAATTCAGAACACTTTTTTATAAGTTCCTAGCCATATAATCCACTGGCCCTGAGCAACAACACTTTAGATTTTCCAATTTCTGGCCTCTCTGCGTTTCTGTAAAAAAAGATATATCAAATTTTCTTCAATTAACTTATATATTTCAGTTTTCCCTGCCAGCATGTCAGAATCTACACTGTGGGTATTTCACCTCCTTATTCACAAACTGTTCTTTCCCTTTATACAAATTGCTTTGATAAAATTCTGCTGTCTCTTCTTTTATTCCTGTGTTACATAAATACTCGTTTCATGACTTAAACTTTTCACATATTCTTTCTGAATTAAATTTTTCCAGAAATTGTTCATTTGTTTGACCCGTTTCGATTTACTTATTCTTTTCCTTTTGTCATTCTTTTTGAATTTCTTTTCTTGCTTACTATAGTAAGTTTCATTCCCTGCTCCACCTTACTAATGCGTGCTAATCCTAACCCTGACCCTAACATGCAGCTTACCTTAAAAAAAGCCCTTTCTGTAACACTACCACTACGCAAGTCAACTTGAGCAATCGCCCCAGTAAACACATACTTATACGTTGTATCTTTTCCTTTACCTACCCTAACCCTAAAGTCCTCACACTTGCATATATATATATACCATGTCTATACCCTTACCTAGCCATTACCCTAACCATAAAGCATTAATGTTCACACAAGAAGACACCCAAAACAGCATTTGCACAAATGATTGTTGACCAGGCAAACTGCAACCATACATGTGTGTGTGTCTGTGTGTGTGTGTGTGTGTGTGTGTGTGTGTGTGTGGATCTATGTCAATTAAGTTTTCCGAAACTTGAAATGTTTTTGCAGGGGTTAAGCCCCCCTGTGTCCCCATACCCCCTGCAAATTATATATACCAACTCCGAGAGCAGAACAATAAGGAAAATTGTAAATTTCCCAGTCCTCACTGTACTGCGATCTCCATTAAAAAGCTTTGAATTTTTGGAAATTCGATCATATCATCTCGCCAATATTAATTTTGAGTTTCTGAAAACTTGATCAACTGAATAATTGATATATATATATATATATATATATATTTACCTGTTTGTTTACGCATTTTTACATATAGGTTTACTGTCACAGTCTTGAAACCATAGTACTGACAGACCAAAATACTGAAGAGCACAGTGCTGAAATTCTAGCCCCCCCCGCCCCCTCATATTAGCACTTGTTCCTGAGTGCACACTCCTTCAGAATTCATGTTAGCACTTTTTATAAGTTGCAGTGGTAGAGGTATTTGGTATTCAAGACTTTTAGACATTGAGGTCTTCAGTATTTCGGTATTTTAATATTATAGTCTCAGGATTCTGGGTTTCAAGACTGTGGGCTTCAATACTGTGAAAGTAAACTAATGTATAATATAATTGCATGTAGTGCTATGACACAGGCACATACCAGTGGTGAGGTAACATGTCCTACAAAAAATACTCTGAGATTCAACTTTCTAGGCAGTATATTATTTGATAGAAATTTTGGCTCCAAGTACTAAAGTTTTAGGTGTGCCAGTACTTCTAATATAGGAGATAATACACCAAGGGAATGAATCATTGTTTGATGCAACACTTTTTGAAATAAACAGTTCGCCATAACGTGTGATGTCATCTGATAGAAAGATTACAGACTTAAGCAAACTGGGGGTAAGTAGAGAAAAAAGTGTTCAGTTTAAAATCTGCTGACATAACTGAATCTTTATTATGGATGGCATTATTGGAGCTTTTACATAATGTTTACTATATAGATAAAGTAAGAGATATGGATATTTTCTGGGTGGGGTGGGCTTTTCTATGAAATTTTCCATGGAAAATAATTCTGTCTCACTTTATAAGTTTAATTATTATTCAGCTTTTAAAAGGAATTACAGTTTCTAGAAAAAAGCCAAGAATATGATGTTTTTATGAGAGGTGGCCTATATGGTGAAAGATACACAAAAAGCAAAAAGTATGCAGGAACAGGTGAGAGGTGCTGTACAAGAAAACTGAGCAAACAAAAAGTAAAAAACAACTACCGAACCAACATGGCTAGGCAAACATCTCTATTAGTAACTTTTTACTTTGTTAAATAAACAGAGATTTTTGCCTACCCATGTTGGTTCGGTACTTATTTTTTACTTTTTATATGGTGAAAAACTGTAAAAAGAAGATGGGAAATACTGTCAAAGAGGTTATTTGGGAAATGATTGTGATGCTTGACATAACTAATTCTAACAAACTGATAATTTCTGGGCAGATGGTCCAGAGACTTAATGAAATGGGAATGACAAAATTTTGCAATTTTTTTATAATGTAAATAAACCAAGGGTACAGGACGGCACAACGAGTCCTCAGCTTGAACAGGTCCCAGTTTATTAAGGAAACAACACTAATAATCCACAACAAAGAAATGAAGAATCCAAAACAACAAGTAGTCCAGAACGAACAAGTTAAGCGCTTTCATCTGTCTAATGCAGACTTCCTCAGAACTGCCATAATAAAATCAATTTCCTTTTTATATTACGTTTTGGCGCCAAAAACTTTTAAAGTAGTATCTACCTAATACATTGCTTATACAGCTATAATAATCACAATAAAATGTATATATTAATAAATGCTATACTAACACTACTAATTCTAACTGTGCAAAGCAATCCTTCTACTTAATAGTTCTATATGAACATAAAAAGTTGATAGTACTACTTATGTCACCTACATGCTTATAATATCTAAAAAATTTTTGAACTTTTTTTAAAAAACATTGTTAACAAATTCATTTAAAAACTTCATAATCTTGTCCTTAGAAATATGCTGTGTATCCTGAATTGGTGCTACACAATTTAATGCACATGTATAGATATGTATAGATATATAAAATGTATAAAATATGTAAATAATGTTTACAATATTTAGAAATGTAAATAAATAAATAAATACATTGTAAATAAATAATAAATTAATTAATAAATCTATGCCAGGCTTAAAAATGGTTTTATACTAATGTAATCGTTGATGCCTGGAAACCTAAGAGCATCCGTGGATATTTGCCATTTACTCTCTTTCATGGCTAATATACCCTTTACATCGCCACCCCTGGTGGTCAACTCCACTTGATCTAAAATAGTGAACTTAAAATTGTGCATGTCCCCATTTTGTACAATGTGTCTACATAGGGCATTCTTCTTATCTTTCCTCTTAATACAATACATGTGATCGTATATACGACCTTTTTACTGTCTTTCCGTTTTACCTATGTAGAACGCAGAACAAGCCTCACAGGTAGTGATGTATACCACAAATTTAGTGTTACAATTTCTTGCTCTTCCCTTAATAAATGTTCCATTAAAATTTTTTAGTTTAAATCCTTCTTTCTCATTTATATTACCTACACTGTTTGCATGCACCACATTTCACAGTAGCTTTCCTCTTTATTTCAATATTTTGGGTATTACTTTCAATCATCCTTTTCAAATTTGGGCCCATTTTGTAAACAAACTGAGGAAATGTACCAACCTTCTGTGCTATATTTTCATCCATAATAATTAACTTCCAGTGTTGTTTGATAATGTTCTCTATGTACTTCACAACAGGTGAATACATTAATACACATACCCTACACATTTGGTCTCTTATATCCTTGCTTTTTTGTACAATAGTATTTCCTAGCAAAGGTTTATACCTCCTGTCCCATTCTGAATTAATATACCTGATTACATCATTTAATAATGGTTCTGGGTAACCTCTTACAGTAAACATGTCCCTGATATTTTGTAATTCTTGATTCATTATGTCCTTAGTGGAAGACATTCGGGCAACACGTATACATTGCCCTTTAAATATATTTTTAAACATGTGTGTGGGATGGTTGCTGCTGAATTCCAAATAGTCATTCGAGAACGTATCTTTTCTATATATACTAGATACAAAACCATCGTTTCCGTGACTAATATAAGTATCCAAATAAGCAATACCTTTAAGGTTATAACTGTATGTGAATTTTAAAAAATCTGTTGTTTGATTAAGATATATAATAAAAGGTTCAATATAATCTACAGGATCATCCCATAATATAAACAAATCGTCTAAAAATCTCGAATAATACTTAACATGTTTGAAATATTTACAATTAAATAGTTGTTCCATCTCCCATTCTAACATAACTAAATTTGCGTATATGGGGGCACAAGATGCCCCCATAGCAACACCTGTTGTTTGTTTAAAGAATTCATTCTCAAAAAAGATATAATTATGGTCCAATATTAAACCCATCATATCAGTCACGAGGTTAATTTTGTCCCATTCAAAGTTTGAAAATTTTCTTAAACTATTACTAAAATATTCTAGACCAGTCTCCTTCGGGATGCATGACAACAGGTCTATGACATCAATAGTTAAAAAAACAAGATTCTTATTCCAAATTTGTGTTGTCAATTTACTAAGAAACACCCAAGAGTCCTTAATCAGATGGGTAATATTGTTATATACTGGTTTGGCCCATCTGTCTATGGCAACTCCTATAGGAAAAGTCTTAGACTTGCTTCCTGAAATAATCGGTCTAAATGGTGGACTTTCCAAATTTTTATGTATTTTGGGAATTCCTATAATAGAGGCTAAAGTAGGATGTTCTACCTTCAAAAATTGATATAACTCATCAGTAATCCTATGATCAATATTGTATTCTTCTAGGGCCAGATCAATACGTCTGTACCCGATGTTCACTTCATTTAGGGAAATGGCTTCGTATTTACCAGATAGATGTAATATTTTGTATATTTCATTGATGTAATCTAATTTGTTGTAAATAACGATGCCACCCCCTTTGTCGGGTTTCATGACCCTCACTTGGTGGTTGTTGATCAAAGTTTTCAAACATGTTCGTTCTCCTATGATTAAGTTGTCCTTCCATTCCATACTTTGTCTCAAATTCATTCTATAAGTCCTACAGAAACTATAAATGTCCTGACTAACAATTTTCTCAAAACTCCCTACAACAGGGTTGCTGATGGGCATGTATGTGCTTTTCTTCTTGAGAATATTAGAATTCCTTTTACAACTAAAACTGTTTTTTGATTCATTCTTGTCAAACTGGATAGCTAAATTCAACCTGCGACAAAATAATTTTACTTCTGTAATTGTATCCACTAAATTTATGTCAACTGTAATTATAAACTTCATTCCTTTAGAAAATAGTTTATAGAAATCTTCAGAAATGCCATAATTGGTATATTTAAATACTTTAAAACCATTGTAAATAGTAATGATATTGTCTTTACGTTCAAAAGGTTCCATTTCCAGACTTTCTATTGAACCTTGACTCTTTCTTAAAATAACTGGTGACTGTGTGTCATTACTCACAAAAAATTTTTTCCCGTGATAGTGATCATTGCCTTGAACTATAGTTTCTTTGTCACGTGTTTTCTGAATCATCATCTCTTTCTCCTATTCCAAGGTGTGAATGAGTTTTTTGGTGAATAACCACCTCTACCTTTGTAAACATTCTCCTCACCATCCACAGTACCTTCTCCAAATCTATACTGTCTGCCCTTCACATTGTCATGTCTATCCTTGGGCCAAGTGTAGGCTCTGGTGTGTATATTTATCCAAATCACAGACAATTTTCCTTGCTTTCCTATTATATATATCCCTTGCTTTTTGGTCTGCTTGGGTAAATTGTTTCTCATATAACTCAACCCATTGTATGAAATATTCATGCTTCACAATTTCCTGATTCAAGATGTCAACATCATGTATTAATTGTGTTATTTTTTCATCATTCTTTTTAACTAACAAGTTCATATAATTATATCCAAAACTGTCAAATAAGTTAAAGTCATTCTTGGTTCTTGAATTTAAATCAACCCCCATGGGTATTTTAAAAAATCTAATACCCTTCGGAACAATGTAGGGAAATACATTTAGTGAAATACGCATTCTCTATTTTCAAATTCTTAATAGACAATAACCTTTTGCCTAACAAGCAAATCTTTTCTTTAATACTGACATTAAAATCATTAATACGGTGATCAACCCAACTTTCATTTCTGTCTTTTCTATCATATTTGGTAAAATCATAATCGACTTTTAAAAAAACCTTCTAAATAATCACCCCCTGTAACATTCATTGTTTTGTTATTACTTTTATAGTTGTCAGTCAATTTAGTCTTATAACTCTTGCTCCCTTTTCCATTATAAATAATAGAATTGTTTGTATTGCTATCAGTACCTTTAGAAATGTTCGCTTGTGTTTTCGACACACCAGCATATGTTTTCAAGGTCATTGGGTGCTTGGGTTTCGCTCCCTGCCTTTCCATTTCGCTGTGCGTGTGGAACATACTGAAGTCGAACGTGAAATCATTAATAGAATTTTTACTAGTGTCTCAAGGCCGACTCAATAGGCATCCACCTGTAGAACGATTCGACAAACAGTTCTCATCCAACGTATGTTGCCTTTGACCATTAGGGATTTCACAAGGTGAGCTAGTATTTATCCTTGTGTGAGCCTCCACACTGTTAGTTGAGCCCACTTCTAACGCCATCGGGATTGCTGGCTGTGCATCACATGATTTTACCGCTTCGATTGTACTGAAGGCAACTAGAGTACGTTCAACCAAAGTTGCCAAATGAACCATCTTCCCTTTGAATTCCACGATATCCAGTTGGAGCTTATTCAACTCATCCCTGTCCGATGCAGCCTGGGGAATCTCGCTGATACCCTCCATACCAATACAAAGTAAAAACTCACAGCAGAAGCAACAACGTAAATAAACCAAGGGTGCAGGACGGCACAACGAGTCCTCAGCTTGAACAGGTCCCAGTTTATTAAGGAAACAACACTAATAATCCACAACAAAGAAATGAAGAAGCCAAAACAACAAGTAGTCCAGAACGAACAAGTTAAGCGCTTTCATCTGTCTAATGCAGACTTCCTCAGAACTGCCATAATAAAATCAATTTCCTTTTTATATTACGTTTTGGCGCCAAAAACTTTTAAAGTAGTATCTACCTAATACATTGCTTATACAGCTATAATAATCACAATAAAATGTATATATTAATAAATGCTATACTAACACTACTAATTCTAACTGTGCAAAGCAATCCTTCTACTTAATAGTTCTATATGAACATAAAAAGTTGATAGTACTACTTATGTCACCTACATGCTTATAATATCTAAAAAATTTTTGAACTTTTTTTTAAAAAACATTGTTAACAAATTCATTTAAAAACTTCATAATCTTGTCCTTAGAAATATGCTGTGTATCCTGAATTGGTGCTACACAATTTAATGCACGTGTATAGATATGTATAGATATATAAAAATGTATAAAATATGTAAATAATGTTTACAATATTTAGAAATGTAAATAAATAAATAAATACATTGTAAATAAATAATAAATTAATTAATAAATCTATGCCAGGCTTAAAAATGGTTTTATACTAATGTAATCGTTGATGCCTGGAAACCTAAGAGCATCCGTGGATATTTGCCATTTACTCTCTTTCATGGCTAATATACCCTTTACATCGCCACCCCTGGTGGTCAACTCCACTTGATCTAAAATAGTGAACTTAAAATTGTGCATGTCCCCATTTTGTACAATGTGTCTACATAGGGCATTCTTCTTATCTTTCCTCTTAATACAATACATGTGATCGTATATACGACCTTTTTACTGTCTTTCCGTTTTACCTATGTAGAACGCAGAACAAGCCTCACAGGTAGTGATGTATACCACAAATTTAGTGTTACAATTTCTTGCTCTTCCCTTAATAAATGTTCCATTAAAATTTTTTAGTTTAAATCCTTCTTTCTCATTTATATTACCTACACTGTTTGCATGCACCACATTTCACAGTAGCTTTCCTCTTTATTTCAATATTTTGGGTATTACTTTCAATCATCCTTTTCAAATTTGGGCCCATTTTGTAAACAAACTGAGGAAATGTACCAACCTTCTGTGCTATATTTTCATCCATAATAATTAACTTCCAATGTTGTTTGATAATGTTCTCTATGTACTTCACAACAGGTGAATACATTAATACACATACCCTACACATTTGGTCTCTTATATCCTTGCTTTTTTGTACAATAGTATTTCCTAGCAAAGGTTTATACCTCCTGTCCCATTCTGAACTAATATACCTGATTACATCATTTAATAATGGTTCTGGGTAACCTCTTACAGTAAACATGTCCCTGATATTTTGTAATTCTTGATTCATTATGTCCTTAGTGGAAGACATTCGGGCAACACATATACATTGCCCTTTAAATATATTTTTAAACATGTGTGTGGGATGGTTGCTGCTGAATTCCAAATAGTCATTCGAGAACGATCTTTCTATATATACTAGATACAAAACCATCAAGCTTCCGTGACTAATATAAGTATCCAAATAAGCAATACCTTTAAGGTTATAACTGTATGTGAATTTTAAAAAATCTGTTGTTTGATTAAGATATATAATAAAAGGTTCAATATAATCTACAGGACCATCCCATAATATAAACAAATCGTCTAAAAATCTCGAATAATACTTAACATGTTTGAAATATTTACAATTAAATAGTTGTTCCGTCTCCCATTCTAACATAACTAAATTTGCGTATATGGGGGCACAAGATGCCCCCATAGCAACACCTGTTGTTTGTTTAAAGAATTCATTCTCAAAAAAGATATAATTATGGTCCAATATTAAACCCATCATATCAGTCACGAGGTTAATTTTGTCCCATTCAAAGTTTGAAAATTTTCTTAAACTATTACTAAAATATTCTAGACCAGTCTCCTTCGGGATGCATGACAACAGGTCTATGACATCAATAGTTAAAAACAAGATTCTTATTCCAAATTTGTGTTGTCAATTTACTAAGAAACACCCAAGAGTCCTTAATCAGATGGGTAATATTGTTATATACTGGTTTGGCCCATCTGTCTATGGCAACTCCTATAGGAAAAGTCTTAGACTTGCTTCCTGAAATAATCGGTCTAAATGGTGGACTTTCCAAATTTTTATGTATTTTGGGAATTCCTATAATAGAGGCTAAAGTAGGATGTTCTACCTTCAAAAATTGATAATTCATCAGTAATCCTATGATCAATATTGTATTCTTCTAGGGCCAGATCAATACGTCTGTACCCGATGTTCACTTCATTTAGGGAAATGGCTTCGTATTTACCAGATAGATGTAATATTTTGTATATTTCATTGATGTAATCTAATTTGTTGTAAATAACGATGCCACCCCCTTTGTCGGGTTTCATGACCCTCACTTGGTGGTTGTTGATCAAAGTTTTCAAACATGTTCGTTCTCCTATGATTAAGTTGTCCTTCCATTCCATACTTTGTCTCAAATTCATTCTATAAGTCCTACAGAAACTATAAATGTCCTGACTAACAATTTTCTCAAAACTCCCTACAACAGGGTTGCTGATGGGCATGTATGTGCTTTTCTTCTTGAGAATATTAGAATTCCTTTTACAACTAAAACTGTTTTTTGATTCATTCTTGTCAAACTGGATAGCTAAATTCAACCTCATGACAAAATAATTTTACTTCTGTAATTGTATCCACTAAATTTATGTCAACTGTAATTATAAACTTCATTCCTTTAGAAAATAGTTTATAGAAATCTTCAGAAATGCCATAATTGGTATATTTAAATACTTTAAAACCATTGTAAATAGTAATGATATTGTCTTTACGTTCAAAAGGTTCCATTTCCAGACTTTCTATTGAACCTTGACTCTTTCTTAAAATAACTGGTGACTGTGTGTCATTACTCACAAAAAATTTTTTCCCGTGATAGTGATCATTGCCTTGAACTATAGTTTCTTTGTCACGTGTTTTCTGAATCATCATCTCTTTCTCCTATTCCAAGGTGTGAATGAGTTTTTTGGTGAATAACCACCTCTACCTTTGTAAACATTCTCCTCACCATCCACAGTACCTTCTCCAAATCTATACTGTCTGCCCTTCACATTGTCATGTCTATCCTTGGGCCAAGTGTAGGCTCTGGTGTGTATATTTATCCAAATCACAGACAATTTTCCTTGCTTTCCTATTATATATATCCCTTGCTTTTTGGTCTGCTTGGGTAAATTGTTTCTCATATAACTCAACCCATTGTATGAAATATTCATGCTTCACAATTTCCTGATTCAAGATGTCAACATCATGTATTAATTGTGTTATTTTTTCATCATTCTTTTTAACTAACAAGTTCATATAATTATATCCAAAACTGTCAAATAAGTTAAAGTCATTCTTGGTTCTTGAATTTAAATCAACCCCCATGGGTATTTTAAAAAATCTAATACCCTTCGGAACAATGTAGGGAAATACATTTAGTGAAATACGCATTCTCTATTTTCAAATTCTTAATAGACAATAACCTTTTGCCTAACAAGCAAATCTTTTCTTTAATACTGACATTAAAATCATTAATACGGTGATCAACCCAACTTTCATTTCTGTCTTTTCTATCATATTTGGTAAAATCATAATCGACTTTTAAAAAAACCTTCTAAATAATCACCACCTGTAACATTCATTGTTTTGTTATTACTTTTATAGTTGTCAGTCAATTTAGTCTTATAACTCTTGCTCCCTTTTCCATTATAAATAATAGAATTGTTTGTATTGCTATCAGTACCTTTAGAAATGTTCGCTTGTGTTTTCGACACACCAGCATATGTTTTCAAGGTCATTGGGTGCTTGGGTTTCGCTCCCTGCCTTTCCATTTCGCTGTGCGTGTGGAACATACTGAAGTCGAACGTGAAATCATTAATAGAATTTTTACTAGTGTCTCGGCGTCGACTCAATAGGCATCCACCTGTAGAACGATTCGACAAACAGTTCTCATCCAACGTATGTTGCCTTTGACCATTAGGGATTTCACAAGGTGAGCTAGTATTTATCCTTGTGTGAGCCTCCACACTGTTAGTTGAGCCCACTTCTAACGCCATCGGGATTTCTGGCTGTGCATCACATGATTTTACCGCTTCGATTGTACTGAAGGCAACTAGAGTACGTTCAACCAAAGTTGCCAAATGAACCATCTTCCCTTTGAATTCCACGATATCCAGTTGGAGCTTATTCAACTCATCCCTGTCCGATGCAGCCTGGGGAATCTCGCTGATACCCTCCATACCAATACAAAGTAAAAACTCACAGCAGAAGCAACAACGTAAATAAACCAAGGGTGCAGGACGGCACAACGAGTCCTCAGCTTGAACAGGTCCCAGTTTATTAAGGAAATAACACTAATAATCCACAACGAACAAATGAAGAATCCAAAACAACAAGTAGTCCAGTTCTATATGAACAAACTTTTTATGTTCGTATAGAACTATTAAGTAGAAGGATTGCTTTGCACAGTTAGAATTAGTAGTGTTAGTATAGCATTAATTAATATATACATTTTATTGTGATTATTATAGCTGTATAAGCAATGTATTAGGTAGATACTACTTTAAAAGGTTTTGGCGCCAAAACATAATATAAAAAGGAAATTGATTTCATTATGGCAGTTCTGAGGAAGTCTGCATTAGACAGATAAAAGCGCTTAACTTGTTCGTTCTGGACTACTTGTTTTGGATTCTTCATTTGTTCATTGTGGATTATTAGTGTTGTTTCCTTAATAAACTGGGACCTGTTCAAGCTGAGGACTCGTTGTGCCGTCCTGTACCCTTGGTTTATTTACGTTGTTGCTTCTGCTGTGAGTTTTTACAATTTTTTTTATAATGACAAAGTATCAGTTGTATACAATAATACTTAAAATTAATAAAAACGTTTTAATAGCGTGATAAATATTAAAGAAAATGACATAACTGACTAAGAAAAATTAAAAATTCAGAAGGGGTGATTGATGTCATGTATGACAGCTCAGAACAAATATTCTGTATTTCACCAATGAGGAATATTGTCCAAGTGAAAGAATAAAAGGATTTTGAAGAGGGCTGCTCTATAGCAAGCAGAATACTAGCAAGAGGAAACCAAAGGTTGAGTTGAACCAGTCACACACATTAAAACAAGCTAATAATAAGGAATGGAGTAAAGATTATCATCAAGGAGATGCACAGGTTTTGCATTGGCTAAAAAGCAAAAAAATTAGTATTTGTTTCTTTTAAAATTAAGGTATGTCAATAAATCAGACAGAAATTTGATTTAAAGGAAGAGAAGGAGATTTGGTATTTTGGAACTTGTGCATGCTCTGTGGTGGCCATTTTGTAAGGGGATAACTATCAACTGAAAAAGAAAGTGTATACAGTAGTTATACCCAGAAGAACACTAGATTTTTGACTATTTAAAAAATCCCTTTTAATATAATGTTTACACCCATACTGCTGATACGGAGTGAATGGAAATGTTTCACAAATCAGAAAAATGAGTGTTCATAAATACTGTCATTATTTGGAAAGCAAATGTTAACTGTAGTTTATAAAACAGGAGGAAGCCGGGCAAAGTAAACTGTTAAGGAACATAAGAGGCCTTTGATGCATTAATACTTATCATATGTCTTAGCATATGGTCTTACCATGACTGAAATTCTCACAAGACTAGTTTGATATTTTAGACTTTTTGTACACCCTTTCACTGGTGTAATAGTCTCTTTGGAGATGAAAGTGCTTACTGCTACTTATTGTTTATTGTGTACCCACTCTGATTTATTAAAATAGTTTTGATTCATTCACTACTCATTCAATTTAATTTGTTTTTTAATTTTTTGTTTTACACACAGGGTTGCCTTTTTTCATAATTATGTTTTGTTTTGCATTATCTAGTTTCATATTACTATAAATCTGAAAGCAAGTGATAGTTCAGCTTGTCACATAGCTAGATTTGGTATGTTTTCCCCATTTTTGGTGATAGCTTATGTTATTTATTTCAGTTTGTGCAGTAAAGAATTTTGCAGCTTCAGTGCTAAACCTTAACAGCCATCTTGAGGGAAAATGCACTATAATAGCTGTGCTTTTTCTAAACATTTAAGTGACTGATTAGAGATCAAATAATAGCTTAAAAATACTCATTTTTGACAGGTGATATGGATTCTGTTCTCTTACACAGTTAATGAAGAGCCATCACAGGGAATAATTACAACTGATGACAAGTCACAACCAATATTATTTCATTCATTTATTTGCATTGTGTTAACAAGGTTAGATTTAATGGGCCCATTTTCAGAAGACCATGGGGAAAAATAAAACTTCTGATGTATGCAGATATGTACAGAAGAGATTACATATAAATACCTGGTGAAGAGTGAACAGATAACTGAAAAAAAAAAATGAAAGCAAAATAATAGAAAACGTACATAAAATACTGCAAAAGCCATGTAAAAGATGCAAAGTGACATCAACACTTGGTAAAAAGTAAATCACAAAAAACGTTCATTGTGATTACAAGTATACTCAAAAACACATAACAGAACTAATATCTGAAAGTAGTTCATAACAGTGAAACATTGTGACAAGACTGGAAGAACTGATGTTAATTGTAATATGCTAATGAAGCTTGATAGCCAGGCCAGAAATATACAAAACAGCTTTATGGTTTGTTATTTAGAGGGGAACACAGAAGACCTATTTCATAGTAGTTTCTACAAGTGAGTGATAGAAAAGTTCTTCATCAACTCAGCTAACTTAACACGAGATGCACTGCAAAGTCTTAAAATACTAATGAACCATAAACATAAACTGTAAAGTTGTTAGCTAATCATCTTTGGGCTGCCTGGGCTATAGTCAAGGGTAAATCACTATACACCTCTTGCTGCAAGATATGATATTTCAGTAAATGTATATGTGTAAAATAATACACATTACTAATATGCATAATTTTAAGGTGAAGTTTTTTGTAGCTGTAATCTCTCTGTTATCTAGCTTAATATGTTTGCCCTCCGTTTTCTTCAGTGTGTCTTTATGCACATATACTCTCTCAGTATTCCTCTTAAAATGGTAACCTTCTGCTTACTCTAATTACCAGAAAGTTAGTTTCGGTATAGCAAAATTATGATATATACACACACACAAAATGATTTTTGAAAGATGGCTTTTCTTAATAACAATACATAATGTGTAAATGTTTTAAATAAGATATATAGACTAGAGTTGAATGTTTTTAGTTTAATGTTCAATAATAATGCAACTTGTTTGTGTATACAATATTGTTCTTTATTTCTGTGTAAAAATACTGTTGTAAATAGGACTGCGACTACTTACTGTAAAAATAAGATTTCTATGTGGGGCTTTTCCAGGTAGATATCTGAAGAAAAGGGTCTTTTAGGTCCACTGAATTATCTACTACGGTCAACAAAAAGCAAGCAGTCGATAGTAACAATCCAGGGATAGATAAATGAGACTGTTATATTTATTTATTTTATTTACTGACGTGATTAATGGGAAAGTCCGACTGTGCAAAGCTCATTTTCAGTGGAGGCCGGGAGAGAAAAGCTCCAAATTATTACAAAACATTTAAGAACAATAATTTTACAATCTTCAAAAGTAGAACAAAAACATCTGCAGTTTAAATAATTATAACAAATTAAATGTAACCTTGGTTAAGAATCGATACAAGGTATATGACAATCATTTAATATTTAGAGAAATTTTAGACAGTTTGTAGAGAAATTAAGGGTAAGTTAGTAAAGACAAATAGGAAATGCAATATGAAGTGAGGGAAAAACAGGCATATGGTACATTTAGAGAGAGAGAGTCACAGAAGAGAATTAGATAGCGGTAAAGAAAGGAGAGTAAGAAGGTATAAAGAATGAAACGGTACCTGTTCACATTTAGAGTTATAGGTTATCCTAGTTTTGAGGAAGAACAGATCTAGATCTTAGTTACGAAGGCTTTCAGAGTGGTTTTGAAAGATGGGAGGGTGGGTATAGTCCTGATACAGGTAAGGATTTCCAGTTCATAGCAACCTTGTACGAGTAAAAACAATGCCCAGCAGATTTACTAGATTTATAGACAGACAGGAGTTTTTGAGCACTGTATCACAATGACTGACTGGGAACATGGTTGGATAATTTTATGGGTGGTAAGAAGTTGCGTATATGTTAGTGTATGGGGCAGTTCTAAACAGTTTAAGCTGGCAGTGCTATACATCAGTGGGTTTTGAAAGGGGGTGTGTGCTGCAAATTTAGCAACTTTGTTACAGCATTTTTCAAGTTTCAATTTTTGTGAATTCTGGTGGTTAGTAAGGATGGGAGCACCATGAAGAATAGTGTGGAGGAGACAAGTAGAAGCAAGTGTAATTTTAGTTGCATCAGTGAGAAAGTTTTTGGCTCTGTTTTTGATGAGTTTTTCTTATGCAGTTTTGATATACAGGTCATATATAAGCTTATCATCCACAATCACCCCTAACAGGTTGCTATGAGAAGTAATTTTAATGGTTATATTATCAAGAGAGAAGACTTACATTTATTTTTTTCATAAAAGAGTGGGATTTAGGGCAAAATGTAGTAGTTTGGTCTTTTTTTTGGGTGGCGACTGAGTTGCTAGTTACAAAGTTATGCACAGAAGGTACTGGTGAAAATGTTAAAAAGGGGTAGGCCAAGGATAAAGCCTTCTAGTACACTGGTGGTGTTTTTCAATACATTTTTAAGTATTTTGTCGAGGGGGGATACGACTGCTGTAGGTCTAAAGTTATTCATGTCTGTTGAATTTCCTCCATGTGCAGAGGGATAATATGTGACTGTTTCCAGAGACAGGGAATGTGAGATTCCTGGGCTGACCTATTTATAAGAACTGAGGCAGAATAATCAATGCTATTGCCTACTGTTTTTAGCTACTCAGGTTGGAAGGTCATCAGCTGAAGAAGAGCATGGTTTAAGCTTGTTTAAGAGTAGTTTTATACAGGATGTGGGCACAACTTTGAAGATTAAAGTGGATGTGGTGATATGTGGCTGTTAGGCAGGGTTGGCATTAGATGTTGAGTTGAGGAATCCTTGTTTAGAGATACTATACTATCTATAAAGTAAGAGTTGAGCTGTTTTGCAGTTCTGAGTGGTGAGATATTGGAACTTTTGTCCAGGATGTAAGATTTCTTGAGTTTAGTATTATTCTGAAAGTTATTACGGTATAGTATTTTGCCTTCATTTATTTTCCTTTTGAGAGATTGTGAAGCATTCTAAAGTGTTCAAGATGTGTTTTATATTTTTATCACTCGTTGCATGCTTTTTCTCTATTCTGCATTAATATACTACTCTTTTTGAATAGCTAAATGCATTATTTGTTTTTAGTTTCTTCTTCTAGGAGGTGCAAGGCTATTTAGGATATTTAGAAAAGTTGTATTGAATTAATTTACAGCCAGTTCTAGGGGAGGATTTTTAGGAAGTTTATTAGGAAGGTTTTTAATGTATGTTTAAGAGGCAAAAGAAAAGAAGAGGGACCTCTAGCATGGACTGATATTTCTTTAACTGATTGACTTATATTTTCTGTAATACATATACTGACGTGGACATTAACTTTTCAGCTAGGGCGAATAAACACAGTAAATGTAACAAATGTACCACAAACTCCTTTAGAAATACCCTGGTGGGTGGGAAACATTGCCATCCTCATTCAAATCAAAGAAGAGTTTCAGAGCAGACAATACATTTTGATAAAGAATGCCCATTGCAATGAATCTTTAATTGTTAATATTTCTAAATATGTTTTAAATGATGGTGAATTACGTTTGCTGAGTGAAGGTCTGTCATTTATTCCAGCTTTTTTGCATCTCAGAACCACTTCATCTTTGACTGCAGAATGCTTATACAAATGTTAAATTTGAAATATTGGCACCATTCCAGGCCACAAGAGGTGATGGGAAGTGTCGTTAGATAAGAGAGAATTTATGTTTTTTAAAAAGCTAAATTTCATGCTCTGTATCATTCTCCAATAAATGTACAGACAGTTGGTGCAGAGGTTAAGGTTGTGAGCTGCAGTTCCTGTGGTCCAGGGTTTGATTCCCTCTGCTATCATTTGCCTACTATGTGATATTAAACAAGTCACATAACCAGACATTTCTCCCAAGGCTGGCTCTGAAAAGGAATTATGTGATTTCTGGGTCTACCTAGTTAATGAATAGGTATTATTATTATTATCCATAACAACATGATTACAATTTTAGGCATTATAATCACAACCTTTCTAAAAATTTGAGCCAGCCCTGACCACATTAAGGAATTATACAGAAATAATTACCCTGACAGATAAGGAAGGAGTGGTAGTTATATGAGATTAGGTAGATTATGAGAAGGGCATCTATGCCCATTTGAGCTGCCTTTAGATGCCATCAAATATTCAGGACTACCACTAATACTTTTTTTTAGAATCTCAGGTGAAAAATGAGGTTATCTGTAGTTTCTTAATAATTCAATTAATAGTGGATGACCCTACAAAACATTTTTACTGGGTTCAGCCTGCTAAGTGGTAAGACATTTCTCAGATTTTCCTGTGGTAGATATGGTTGTGATACACAATGCTGAATTGAAATTTAGGTGCAGAGACATATGACTTTTGTGACTCACTGCAGTCACAGAGAAGTCTAAAGCACCATACATAAAATTTCAATAACCAAATGTATGGGGGGATGGGATAATGAAAATGGGACAGAACAGGCAAGTGTGTGTAGAATGGGGGGGGGGGTAAAAAAAAAAATGCGTCAGAAAAATAATGTTGTCCTGGAATGCCTTGATCGCCCCATAACCTAATTAGAATGTGTCTGGAGGAGGCTAGAAAGGGTAAGGTAAATCTGACAAATAAAGAGAGGCACCAGGGTCTGCTGATACAGAGCGAGAGAGAAAAGTACAGTTTTGTACCTACCATAAATGTAGATGTTCGAAGATCTACATTGCTGCAGTCCTTACACTTGGGTAGTCCGCTGTCCTCGGTCGGCCCAAATATCAAAGTATTAGGCTGACGTCGGTCAAGGCGCTTAAGACTGACATCAGGACGTCAGGGTACAAATGCGCATGACCGACGTCATATCCTCAGTCTTTTCTTGCCCCAGATGTCAGAAGACCCTAAAAAGAAAGGCCAAAACCAAAAGACAGCAAAAAACAACCAACCACCCTTGCACTAATCATATGTACAATATATACAATATCCACAATATTTACAACCCAAACCACACAACCGCCTTTAACTAAAGAGGGGAAGGAGGGAGGGTAAATTGGACTGCAGCAATGTAGATCTTCGAACATCTACATTTATGGTAGGTACAAAACTGTACTATGTTCTTCATCTCACATTGCTGCAGTCCTTACACTTGGGTAGAATCCCAAAGCAGAGGTAAGGGAGGATGGCAAAACTATAAAGCATTAGGAGCTGCCAAACTGTCCTGTAAAATTGCAGTGGTAAAACCAGCCCTAGATTTAGAGTAAAGTGGAAGGTGGTAATGCTTAGAGAAAGTATGCACTGAACTCCAAGTAGCTGCCTCCAAAATATCTTTAGTTGCCACCCCTTAAAAAGCTGTAGAAGTGGCAGTAGCCCTAGTGGAATGAGGCCTAATCCCAGCTGGAATCTCCTTACCATGATGGGAATAACAGAAAGCAATACAAAACCCAATCCACTTAGAAATAGTTTGTTTTGAAACAGGCTTGCCCTGAGAACCCAAAGCAAATGAAACAAATAACTGCTGAGACTGCCTGAACCCTTTAGTTCTGCTCAAATAATATCGCAACTGCCTGTGTATATCCAAAGTGTGCAAAATCTTTTCCCCTTTATTTTGGGGTTTGCATAAAAGTAGGCAAATGAATAGTTTGGTTTAAAGCCACACTAGAAACCACTTTAGGCATAAAGGAAGGATTAGTACGCAAAGATACTCTGTCCTTATGGAAAATTAAGAAAGGCTCAACCGCCATAAGGGCCTGTAATTCAGAAACCCTTCTCGCAGAGGTAATGGCCAACAAAAAAGCAGTCTTCCATGATAAATATTTCAACTCGGCAGTAACTGCAGGCTCAAAAGGTTGTAGAGTGAGTTTCTCCAACACAAAATTGAGATCCCAAGTAGGAGTAGGAGCTCTACGTGGGGGTCTTATATTCTTTGCCCCTCTAAGGAATTGCTTAAACAAAGGATGAGAAAACAATGGTGGGTCACAGTCATAGTGAGCAGAAATTGCTGCAGCATGAACCTTAATAGAGGAGAAGGACAAACCTTTGTCCAGTAACTCAGTAAGATATTGAAGAGCCACACTTAAATTAGGCTTAGAAACATCAAATTCCTTTACTGTACTCCAAAATAAAAATCTCCTCCATTTATCTGCGTACACTTTTCTTGTACTAGGCCTTCTGGCCTCCAAAATAACATTCAAAACTTGCTGTGGAAGCTGAGACTCTCCAGGGTTTAAAACAGAATATGCCAGGCTGTTAGATGCAGAGAGTGAAGTTTGACATTGAGTAAATGACTGTTCTCCTGAGACAGCAGGTGTGGAATCGAAGGCAAAAGCCATGGAGGCTCCCGTATCAGACTTCTCAGTAATGGGTACCAGTGCTGTCGAGGCCAATCTGGAGCTATTAGAATCATCTTTGGCTTGTCCTGTCTGACCTTCAGGAGTACCTTTGGGAGGAGAGGCAGAGGTGGAAAGGCATACACATGAAGATTGCTCCAATTGAATGAGAGAGCATCCACTTTCCAAGCTGTGGGATGCAACCTTTTTGTGCAAAACTTTGGCAGCTGGTAGTTTAGTGGAGAAGCGAACAGATCTATGTCTGGAGTTCCCCATAACACTGTCAATTTCTGAAATACATGAGGATCCAATTTCCACTCGTGGGGATCCATAATTTGTCTGCTCAACACATCTGCTAAGGAGTTCTGTGCTCCGGCAGAAACCTTGCCTGAAGATTTAGCTGTAAACTGAGAGCAGTCTCCCACAAAATCATTGCTTGTCTGCATAGAGGATAAGAATGCGTTCCCCTTGCTTGTTGATGTACCACATGACAGTTGTGTTGTCTGTTAGAACCAACACCTGCCCTGGAAGAAGTAAATCCTTGAAAGCTATTAATGCAAATTGGACTGCTAACATCTCCTTCAAGTTGATATGTAGATGTTGAAGTCTGGCAGGCCACGTGTCTTGTACCCACTTTCCATTTAGATGAGCTCCCCAAGCTTTGTCTGAGGCATCTGTCGTTAGAATCTGACTCGCCTCTGGCCGGGTCACAGAGAGTCCCTTGTTTAGGTGACATTCCTGAGCCCACCACAAAAATTCCTTTTGAATGCAAGGTATTATCTGAATGACAGTGTCCATATCTTGGCAGTGCTGTGTCCATACATTTTTGAGATACCATTGTAGCTTCCTCATATGCAGTTTGGCATTGGGAAGCACCAGAATACAAGATGCCATGAACCCCAAGGCTTGAAGGACTGTCCTTGCAGTCAGCCTGGACTGATGAGACAATTGATGGAAGTACAGAGAAAGATTCTTTTGTTTGTCCGGGGTCAAATAGGCCATCTGGGATGCTGTATTCAGTCTCACACCCAGAAAGCACATGTCCTGAGAGGGTACTAGACTGGACTTTATTTCGTTCACAGAATACCCCAGGCATCTTAGCACTGCTATCACATACTGTAAATGATGAAGAAGTTCGTCCTTTTCTTGGGCCAGAATCAGGCAATCGTCCAAATAAGGATAGATCTGTATTCCTCTTAGCCTGAAGAAAGCTATCACTGGAGCCAGAACCTTTGTGAACACTCTGGGCGCAGTAGATAAGCCAAAGGGCAATGCAGAGAACTGATAATGAGAAGTCCCAGCCCGAAAACGCAGATACTTCCTGCAACTGAGCTTGATAGGAACATGAAGGTAAGCCTCCTTGAGATCCAGAGTCACCATCCAGTGATCTTTGCCCAGCAGAGGTAAAAGCTGTTGCAACGTCAACATTTTGAACTTGGGAATGTCCAGATATGTGTTGAGGATAGATAAATCCAAAATTGGTCTCCACGTGTTCCCCTTCTTTGGTACTAGGAACAGGCGAGAATAAAATCCTAGGCCCACTTCTGGCAGAGGGACCGGTTGTATGGCCCCTATTTGAAGTAGCAGAGAAATTTGTTTGTGAGCCTCTAGTCTTTGCTGAGGAGGAACGTCCGGCATGCCTTTGAAAGGAGGCAAGGTATGGAAATAAAACTTGTAACCTTGGTGTATGATATCCAATACCCATCTGTCTTGGGTAATCAAACTCCAATTTTCCTTGAAGAGTGCCAACCTTCCTCCCAAAGGTGCTGCCAGGCAAGAAGGATCTGGCAGCTGAAAAGGTAGGTCATTGGGCCTGTTTACGAAAGGACTGGCCCCTGCCCTCACCCGAAGATTGTGCAGGTGAACTCCCTGTTCTAGGTCTGAAGGAACTCTGAGCTCTACCCCTACCACGTCTAGATCTACCCCTAGACTGAGAATCATAAGAAGGATACGTCCACCCCTTAGCAGGCCAATTCCTACTAAACTTGGAGGCTGAACTTGCAAAAATCTTTAACAGCCTGCATAGACTTAGCCTTGTCTTCCATTTTCTTCAAGACTGACTCCACAGGTGAACCAAACAACACATCAGACTGTAATGGAGCATCCAAAATCCTTGTCTTAACATGGTCAGATAAATTCTGATCCCTCAGCCAGGCGTGCCTGTGAAGAACTGAACCAGTGGCAGCCACCCTAGACGAGGCCTGTACAGCATCAAAACCACATTGTAAAGAATGCTTACCCACTTGTTCAGAGACATGCACCAAATCTTGCAATTCTTTACACTCAATGCCTTCCGCCAGAGCATCTACCTTAGACTTCAATTGAGAAAGAAGATAGTTTTGATATTTCAACATGTGAAACTGGCAATTCAAAGCCCTCATAGCTAAGGTGGAAGAAGTATAGACTTTCTTTCCCCATCTATCCAAAGCTCTGGCCTCTTTATCTGGAGGCACCGGATTCTTTACAACAGAGGCCTTGACACCCTTAGGTCCCTGACTAACAGTTTCTGGGTCCGCCCTAGGACTCTTATAAAGATATTTATGAGCCTCAGGCACCCTGTAATATCTATCCGGCTTAACAGGAGCAGGAGGCAAAGAATCAGGATTAAGTGAAGCCTCTGCAAACACATCTTCCACAACATCCAGAACAGGTGGTATAGCCAAGGGCCTATGCTGGGGCAAAAGCAAAAATTCCCGAAGCCTTTTCCTGGAATCAGAGAAATCCTGACCTTCCCACTTAAAATGTTCCCTCATGGAATGAAGAGTCTCTGAAAAAGAGAAATCCTCTGGAGGAGAAGCAGAAGGAGTCGAATCATCTGCATCAGAATCAGAATAAGGAGAGTATTCCTGCAAGTCTTCAGCCGAAGACTCTGAAACATCCAAAGCCTGCTCAAAACTCCCCAACTCTGGCTCCACCCTAGGCCTCTTATCAGGAGGGGGCAAAGAACCTCTAATCAAAGTAATTAAATCTTCTGCCATTTTAAGCATGTGCTTCTTGGGCACAGACCCTGCTGAACTAGGAGTGACACCAACAGAAGCTAAACCTGGCCTGCCTCTGGGAGAAGCCTTGGAAACAGAAGGAGAGGGCCTAACCACCCTAGGAAGGGAGGGGAGTACAGTAACCTGAGAAGCCCCTTCAGCCTGACCTACCTCCTGAGAGGCCACATCCTGCAATATCAAAGTCTCCCCCTGGGACTCCAGAGAAGCCTCCGGCGGAACCACCGGTTCCACTGACGCCTCTAAAGAACCGGCGTCCGGTACGGACGACTCTTCTTGCCTGGGCTTAGCTGCTTTGTCTTTGCGCTTCTTGAGAAGCGGCCGGAGCATCCGACGGCATATTATAATTGCACCGCTTCCCGAAGACCAACCTGGCACAATCTAACCTTCGCTTAATAGTGCGCTTATTGAACCTAGCACAAAAGCGACACCCAACAACATCATGCTCAGGCCCCAAACAAGGAATACACAAAGTATGATAATCTCTATGCGGTATCTGCTTCCCACAAGAAATACAGTTATTCACTTTTTCTGACATCCGGTAAACCACTGAGGCAAGAAAAAACTAAAATATTCCCCAACGGGGTACTTAGCCAACTTTGACTCGGTCTGAAACTCCAAATTCGAAAAATTTCAGAACGCCGAACGGCACTTGCAACGCTGCATCTGCATCGGACCATGCGGCAAAAAAGACTGAGGATATGACGTCGATCATGCGCATTTGTACCCTGACGTCCTGATGTCAGTCTTAAGCGCCTTGACCGACGTCAGCCTAATACTTTGATATTCGGGCCGACCGAGGACAGCGGACTACCCAAGTGTAAGGACTGCAGCAATGTGAGATGAAGAACATCAGAAAGAAATAACAGACACCTATAAAGCAAGTGTTCCTTAAGGTTGGTGTTAGGCCTCAGTTTCCCATCTCCTTTCTCCCTTTTCCTAAATGATAGTACTCACACCATCCCTAGAAATGTAGTGATACTTCATGCAGATGACATCCTTTTTTTGTCTCCTTTACAGATGAGAATCAAAGTCCAGGGAAGTAGGAGAACAGCTTCACAAACATCTGATATGAAATGCCAGATCAACCAACATTAAAGGGTGGCAAGAAGCTGGGTCTTGATAGTCTTTTCATACAATTGAGGATCTATAGGATGGTAGAAAGGTACATTTTCCGAAGACATATGGAGAGTTTAGATGATAGTCTGAAGAAGGTATGTGGATTGGACCAGTACCTTGGGATGTGACCAGTATAATAACAATACCCCAGTCAGATGATGACGGAGGGACATGTATTAACTGGGAGACAATTGTTTGATTTAAGTTTTAGAGAAGGATTCTGTCTGCAGGCAAATGGCTTACCAGAGTGGGATAAGTTTAGGAACCTCACAGTGAATTATGGGTTAGAAGTTTGGGGGGGGGGGGGTTAGACTATTATTACGTCTCGATATTGAAATGTCAACATATGTAATGCCAATCAACATACCTCAGAGAAAAGGGGATTTTCTATGAAAGGGCAGTCTTGGACTTGGTACACATTAAGTCCATTTTTTCAGTCATTCAGTCTCTATGTTATAGGACTTACTGATGTGGGTCCCGACATTGCAAATAATTACATGTTATTATACATATTTAAATAATGCTAGCAGGATTGTGTGGGCGGTAGATCCATAGACGGGAAAGCTTTTATTGAAGAGATTTTTGGTTGGCTCACCAAATCATAGCCATGACTGCCATCTTCTGGGCAGAGCTGAGGTAATGTGATCTACAACGCTCTTTGTTAAAGGTGATTTCTTTCTTTCGTCATCCACATTTGTCTTTTTTTTTTTTTTTTTTTTTTACTTTTAGCAGTATCTTGCAGTTTTTAGAAATTTTTAGTCAAAAGGTTATGCTATATGTAGTCCAGAATTCCAATACATTTTATACTCTGTGTTGTAGTGTGTAATATTACTAAAGAAGTTGCTGTAACATAACTTGAATTCGATTTACTATACACGTGTTACTATCCAAGTGCTTTGTATTGTTTGGAAAGTTTTTTTAAATAAAAATAAAGTTATTAAGAAGTTTTGACCTTTTGGTTTCACAATAGATGTGAGATGCAATGAATAAACATTGTTTTCATACTTAGTTTTAAAGGAAATAGACTTAGTTGAACTAGGATGAGACAGGGTGCATTTCTGCGGGTTCCTATTAAATGATCGAAATGAAAGCACGAAAAGGCAAAATAGCGAAATGGCATATAAGCAAATTCTTTCCCTGGGAAAGAAATCGTTTGGCCACTTCCATTACTTTGCCATTTTCGGGGCTATAGTGCTATCTCGGAGTTGGTATATTTAAGTAGGGGGTGTGGGGGCAAGGCCCCCCCACTTTATGTAATGCTTTAAATTTTTTTTTTTGTGGAACAGCAAATTTTTTTCCCTTGGAAAAAAATCGCTGTTCTAAGCATTCGAGATTGTAAGCTTTCGCTTACATGGGTTCGATAAATCATTGTTCGGTTTTTAAGCATTCAATGATTTAACATAGACACCATTTCTGCATAACAATCAAGGAGTTATCCTGCAAGGTTTACTTTCCAAGCAAATGCAGGTATGAAAAACTTATAGACTTAGTATGCTAAGGTAGGCCACCTTTGTACCAGCCAAGGAAATGTCCTGCATAATTATATTTCTGATAATTGTAGTCCTTGTAATTCATTTTAACATCCTACAATGTGCAGGATGTTTCTGTTAATGACCATGTAATGCTATACATAGAAATGTAAGATAGGTTATCTGATAACAATGATGCTGGAATTACTGTTGCATCCCATCCTACTGTGAGCAGATCCTCTTTTGCTCAGGCATTTATTGTGCTATCAGATACAGGAGCTAAACCATTTTAGCCTGTAAAGCTCAATTCAGAGCAAATAAAAAGTAAGCTGCAGTGAGATGGCAGCATTTACTTTGCTCTATACTTAAATGCTCAACATACAGTGTGGTTTAATTTTTGAATAGCTTTTTATAGTATACTGCTGTTTCTGTTCTTTAGTTTTGAAGTTATATGAAGTCTCACTTTGGTTTTAAGCGTATTTAGGCTATGCAACACAGCTAAAAATGCTATCAAGACTAGTTTCTTTGAATGATAGGCTTATGTGAAGACTATGATGTACTGCATTTTTGGGGCACATTTGTCAGGGAAAAGGTGTGTCTGAGTGAGTCACTGTAATTATAGCTTAGCATGTAGAGCCAGATCAGAGAATTGATCTGTTTTTGTTCCTGAATTTACAGTAATGGGGCGCCTGACCACGGAGTCGCACTGGACTAGATAATAGATGTCAGTTATATCTTTCTAACCTGTTCTATACACAAAAAGGAAAGGAAATTGCAAAGGCATGAACTGTTTTGTAAGAGTTGAAGTCAACTGTATCCAGCCCTGGCACTACGGTCTGATAGATGTGCATGAATGGCTGTTATTGTCTCAATGAATACAGCTAAGAAACAGAAAACATATTGCCATAGGATACAGAGATACAATACAAAATAATAAATGTATAAAGAGAAATAAAGTGTTATTGAATTGACTTGGTTTAGGATCACAGGTGTGAAGGAATGGTACAAAGTTGGTGGCTTTGATGTGTAAAGGCAAGTTATCAGAACAGTGGGTTATGTTTTGTGATTGGCAGATATGGTGGTTAGGGTATTCATTTTGATTCAGGCCAGACTGGGGGTGGTGTACCTTTAAAAGAAGTAGGCCTTGATCTGTTTTTCTCTGTTTGTTTGTTCAGGCTCCTCTTGCTAGGTCTTCAGGTGGAAGGCTAGTATGAACCTCAAATTAAATATGATGCAGGTAGGGAATTTAGTCAGTTTTAGTATAAAAGTAAATTAGAGAAGGAGGGATGAGTGAAGAACTATGGAAAGAGTCAGAATAAGAAAGAAGTTATTAGCATGAGCTAGGCCTCTCCCAATAAAAGATGGTGCAGGCCACTGTTCCTGCAAAGTCTGAAATGTGGCTTGGTGGAGTGGAAGTTCTCAGGTGGTGGAAGGACTAAACCCCAACTCCCTTGTGTCTTTGAGCAGAATGTAGGTTTGCCCCTCTTGCTCTTGGATGTTGAGTGCAGGATCTGACCTTCTTCAGGAAGGATGATGACACTTAGAATGTTGCAGAGTAGCCAATGACTGCTAGGCTTGTATGGGACAAGGCTTCCATTATCATCTTCCCTTGTTGGTAGGTGATTACTGATGACTGGATATCAGGAATATTAGCAAACAAAACCAGAAGTAGCAAAACTGAAGGACCAAACTGGTAAACAACAAATGCAGCAGCAACAAAACCCAAAGGATCCATCACAGCAGAGTACGAATGAAATCTTTAATAACCAGGAAAAGTGCTTTAGAGTAATCCAACTCTCTTTCAAATCCAAGGACAAAACATACGAAAATGCAAACCTATTTAAAAATCACATTCAACCAATAAAAATGCAGTACAGCACACACCCTCTAGAGGGACCAATCAATGCAATTTCCAGGGTCTACACCCTCTAAGAACAGCCTTTAGTGGTAAAACACTATTAAGCCATGGCACTCTCTCCGCCTGCAGATCTGCAATCTAGTTTACTTCAACCCATAGCCGGCCTTAGGCATAGGCCAACTAGGCGGCCGCCTTGGGCGCCGGTCTAGCAGGGGCACTTTTCTAGTATTTATTTGATGTAGTTAGACCAGGATGGGGGCACCAGGTAGTGTGGTGGGGGGCGCCGTGGAGCTCTTTTGCCTAGGGCGTCAGTTGACCTAAGGCCGCTGCTGCTTCAACCTGTTCTATTTTGAGGGAAATATCAGCCCTCTAATGGTTAGAGCACATAAATGCAGGACCATAAATTTAAAAGTATGTCTCAAATTCTTCTTAACATGTTTTGCCAGTGCATTATGCTCACCACCAGTCCTTATATGTCTGCAATGTTGGAGGACCCTCTCCTTTAGCATTCTATTGGTTTTGCCAACATAGAATGAATCACAATCCTGGCACTTCATTAAATAGATCAGGTACCTGGTAGTACAGTTGGCAAAGCCTTTTAAACAATACACACATCCAGTGATGGGTTGTTGAAATTTATTAGACCTGTCTATAAAGACGCAGCCTTTAAAGTGTCCACACGGAAATGTTCCTATCCATTGCATTCACGAACTATACTGCCCAGAAGTACAACCCATACAGTCTTTACAGAGCAGTCTCTTCAGATCAGGTGCATTCTTGAACCCAAAGACAGGAGCCAAACCTACAACCTCCTTAATGACATCATCTGACTGTAGAATGTTCCAATTCTCATGTATAATCCTCTTCATTTTATTCACATCACTAATGTAACCAATAATCAATCATCATATAGTCGATATCCAGAATATTGACTATATGAACTTGAAGATCACTTCATATGCAGAGGCATCTCAAAGCAGTGAGGTGGGAATATGCCCCTCTGAAAAGTTATGGTGATTATGAATGTGGTATAGTAAACTCCCTGACCAGTAGGGGTAGGGTACCTCACAGGGAAGTTACAGTGATTGGAATTGGGAAATGACATGCTCTAAATTTACTCCTGGTGTGGCACCTTTGTCTCTGCTAGACAGGGTCAGCCAATAAATGCTTAACCACCCATGCCCAAGCCTACTTGCACTCATGCCCATACATTTGGGAAGCATGGCCAGGCAAAACAAGGCCCCCAGGGGTCTTTAGTCAGTAATCACCTAAAAACCTATGAAGATATATGGTAGTGGTGCTGCGGTAGCATTGTCGCCTCACAGCAAGACGTTGTCCCATTCGATTCTCAGCTAGAGCATCTTCTGTGTGGAGGCATACGTGAATGGGCGTGCCTTCATTGAAGGTTGTGCGTCAGGGCTGGTAACTCGGCACGTAAAAATCCACTACCAAACATTAGCGGACCGGAGTTCCGCTGTGGTGACCCCTAACCGGGATAAGCCAAAAGACACAACAACATACACATATATATATATATATATATATATATATATATATATATATATATGCCATTAAGATAAACTCCTTAATTTCTACAGCCTTAAGTTTAATTGGGCATTTCTAGATTACTTAGAATAGGACCACTGGGGGGGGGGGGGGGTTAGATTATGTGGTTTTCAGAATTTAGTATTTTAATGCTTTCAACTAACCTGGATTATGAAAACATTTATCTAATACTATTTTGGATACATATGTTGAATATTACTCAGTCTGAGGATAAATCATTTTAAATGGGTATAATGTGCTAAAAAGGATTAGAAAAGAATGAATACAAAACTGCTAATAATATACAGAACATAATCAAAGATGATTAAATAAGTACCTTTCTAAATATACTGCCCTACCTGAATAAAAAAAAAAAACTGGTTGAGAATTAATTCAAATACAGTTGCTTAATTACTGGAAACAATGTACAGGACCAAAGTCCCCTTCTGTTATAGACCAGAGCTAAAGCTGATGTGATAGCTGGTGTGTGTCTGAAGCCTTAGCAACTCAACTTACATACGGGAGAAATGAGGAAATCAGCCTTACATTTCATTGTTTCTTTACAGTAAGATTTATGATGTTTAATCTTTCCGCTGGCCTAGTTTTGATAAATAAAATATTCCAGATGTTTTTCTTCACTGTCAGTCAAAGTAGTGCTCTTTTGTTGAAAGGATTACATTAATTTAGCCAAAAGAAAATGTACAGTGCACATTTATCTAAAAGTATACTGACTCAGATTCAGTAGGAGAAATGTTTGACACTCACAGAATCTGGAGTTTACCAATGGAGCAAGACTGATGCTTTCTCTGTTTATATTTGCATAACGTTTTCTCTCAGGACCTATTCAGTATGGCAGCCAACAAATGTTCATTGGCATAGTAATGCTGCCAGATAGCTTTGCACTCCAGAAGTAATTTTATATGTAAATATTTAACGTTCACAGTAATATAAGCAATTGCATCATTTCATCTGTACTGTGTCCTTAGATTCTGAATATATAGGCAGTAACATACACCACTCTACTTGTAATATTTGTACCAGTCCTATAAACACACATAATGGTTATTAATTTGCCAGCCTACTTTATCATAAATATTTATTTTATTTTCTTCACTTTCTCTGCAGTGCTGTGCATGATTATTTCCAGTCTAAAGTATAAAAGGAATTAATGTTAAGAAGGAAAATATTTGTTACGCTTTTTTTCTGAATGAATGAATGAAAAGTCAGGCATGAAAAACTGAATTACTATGCAAGTTTTATTGGTTTGCCGAAACAGTACAAATCAAATAGAATGAAGCCTGAAATATAACATTCACAATTTCTACTAGCTGAGATATGCATTTATTCTAGATGCAAAACAGATGAATCAGTGAATATGGAAGGAATGAAATAAATATATAAATAAATAAATGATAGCTAAACAAATACTTGTTTGTTTATTTATATGTACAGGGTTTTTCTTTACTGATATTCACAGGACAAGGCACGTTTTCTTTAGCAGCCAAGGGAGAAATGTTGCAAACGACAGCGGAGTAGCGAACTGGGACTAGCCTGGGAGTATCCGGATAACATTCCATCAGAATGAATGGACTAACTGGTTGAAAGTAGACAAGACACCGGGCAAAATAAACAAAGAAAGAGAGTGACTGAGTAAGTAAACAATATAAGTTTATTTACTTAATTTAATTAGCCATTTTCACTGGAGGCCCACAGAATATGTTTATTTAAGCTGTTAAAGATATTTTATGAACTACCTAAGTTTTTTATAAATTTTGTTATTCACATACACACATGCTTCTGCTGTCCCTGCAGCGCTCCTGTTTTTATCCAACTATATTCAACAAAATATGGAAAATATAATGTATGCAAACACCTATATGATTAAACAAGAAAAACATAGGAAACATCATTTCACTCATCAAAAGTCATTGTCCTTTCCTTGTTCCTTTATTAAGAAATGAAGTTAGTTTACAATGCTGTCATTTAATTATGTTTAAATTATTTTTGCAGTAGATTTATTTTGACTTTTGCCTGTTGAATCATTTATTTGTATAAAAATTGCTGCTGCACAATTCATACTTGTCTGTATTTTCTGTAATCTTAAGCAGAACCAAAAATTAAATTTGAACAGTTCAACCATGCCAGTGGCACAGAGGGATGAAGCTCTGATTATGGCAGAGGAGACCAGAGTTTGATTAACAGCACAGGAAGCAAGACGATGCGGTAAGGGAAAATGGGTATGTCTGTCATGGAGGTAGGGAACTTTCTGGACAGATTCTTTCATAAGTTATGGGGTAAGCTGGGACTTACAGTAGAACTGCTGTACTTTGGTGGTTCATGACACTAAGAAGGAGGAACTGCTATAGTTCAGGAGGACTGTCCATTTGCCTACACCTCATGACACATACCCACAAACACGTATGATATGCATTGTTATGGGAGTGTTACCAGGTCAGTTAAAACTCCTCAATGACAGCAGTATGTTGGTGCCTAACTTGACACATCCCATACATGGCAGCCTGGCACAGAGCTGAGGAGGGAGGCTCCATTCATAAGGTTCTATCCAAGTAGTGAAAAGTCTCACCTTGTGTAGGTTGCACATGGGAACCTGCCAAGATATGGGAGTTCAACATCCATCCATCCACAACCTTTTTTCCCATTTTTGCAGATGGGATCAGGGTGTCACTTCAACAGCTACAGTCATCTAGAGACAAGATTTACACCCCCGGGTGATTAACCCTGCCACGGTAGTTAATCCACACCACACACTTGCACACCTATGGCCAATTTAGGGTGATCAATCCATCTACTGCATGTCTTTGGAATGTGGCAGGAAACCCACGAAGACAAAGGGAGAACATGTAGACTCTGCACAGAAAGCACCCAAGTAGAGAATCGAACCAGGGAACCTCTTGCTGTGAGGTGACAATGCTATTCACTGTACCACTGTGGGAGTTCAAAAGAAGAAGGATATTGGAAGCAAGCATGGATGTGTCCAAATTCATCAATAGTGGAAAATAAAGAAGTTAAAACAGAATGTGATTACTTCATGTTTGTTTTCAATGAATAATGTAGCAAAGCTTCAGAATATAGAGACTGTAATTTATTTATTTGATTTAACATTTGTTTACTGGGAACAAAGCTGATAAAGTTATTCCTATAGCATGTGCAATTAAAGTAGATGCAGTAAGCTAGGATTTTATTTCACTGATAGGTAATTAGTGAAGGTGTGTGTGTGTGTGTGTGTGTGTGTGTGCGTGCGGTGGGGGCATGTGAATGCGGATATAAAACACAACTGAGGCATGCACACATTTAACAAGATTGAGCTGTAACACTACAGAAGAGAAGCTTTAGTATGTTGTACTTTTACCCCAATGTTACATAGGTGCTCTTTTAAGAACTATGAATTTTGTTTTGAATTATCAACTACGGATTTTTTTGCTAAATGTGTTTTATTATGAATTATAATTTAGGAAGTGTAAATAATTTATGTTACATTTCAGTTGCTAAACAATTTCCTTAATGTAAAGATCAGTATTATATATCAATTTGGCAGCATCAGATCAGTCGGGAGAAATGTGGAAGATGGGGAAAGGGGTACAAAAGGTCAGAGGCATAGGTGTAGTGGTAGTTTGTGTCAGATGAGAGGGCAATAGTAGACGAGCTTCAGTAATTACCTACAGCCACAAATGGACTGCAGTGTACTGTTGAAGGAAATGATGACAATGCCAAGAATTCATAAAATGTCTTTAAGGTTTAGATGCAAGAAGTACATGCTTGTTTTGAGGAGCCACTCTTTTCTTGGGGAGGTCTGCTGCACAGATTACTAGGGGGATACACCCTGGGAAGGAATGTATAGGAGATGGTTAGCTTTAGAAGAAAGAGGAGAAGAGAAATCGCTTATAATAGTGAAGGGACTGTACAGATAATCTGTACCTCACTCAGCAGATCATTCTACTTGCTCCATTGGCTGAGAATGTAGGACACTGAATACTGGAAGTCACCGCTAACACTTTGGATATTCTTAATGGTTTGTTAACTGGGAAAGCCGGACAGGGCAGAGCACATTTTCAGTGGAGGCCTGGGCAGGATAGCTCCATTAAAATTACAGTTATGATTTTGTTTTTTAAACATTTTTTGCTGTACAGAAATACATCAGGCTAATGAAATATGTGGTATATAAATTTCAAAGTACGGCATGAATAAACATGTAGGTTCATAGGTGTTTACTAGGGCATCAGATCAAGAACCATTATAAGCCTAGCCAAGCTTCCCCCACATTTACCAAAATATTGCTTATGTGTCAATGCCCCAAGGAATTTTACAGTTTGGACAAGTCAATCATTTATCTATATCTATATGGATCCCTATCAGTTTATAGAGTTTTCAGAAACTCAAACTCCATATAGTTAAGACCATACGATCAAATTTTTGAAAACGTGAAGCTTCTGAATGGAGATCATTATACAGTGAGGATTGGGAAATTTACCATTTTCCTCACAGTAGTGCAATCTCAGAACTATATATATATATATATATATATATATATATATATATATATATATATATATATAATTTGCAGGGCATGTGGGGGGTGCAAAAGGTACATTTGTGTTTTTTTATTTTTTTTTTTTGATACTGGAGTTTTCGGAAACCTGATCATATGCTCTCTTCAATACTTTTTTTGAGTTTCTGAAAAGTCAATCAACTGACAGATCCATATATATATATATATATATATATATATATATATATGTATGTGTGTGTGTGTCTGTGTGTATATATATATATATATATATATATATATATATATATATATATAGACACCCGCGGTGGTGGTGCTGCGGTAGCGTTGTCGCCTCACAGTAAGATGCCGTCCGGTTCGATTCTCAGCTAGAGCGTCTTCTGCGTGGAGACATGCGTGAATGGGTGTACCTTCGCTGAAGGTTGTGCATCAGGCTTGGCAAGCCGGTACGTAAAAATCAACTGCCAATCATTAGCGGGCCGGAGTTCCACTGTGGCGACCTCTAACCGGGAAAAAGCCGAAAGACACAAACAATATATATACACACATGTATGTATGTGTGTATATATATATATATATATATATATATATATATATATATATATATATATATATGGTATTTAGAGGTTTTAATATGTGTTTGTGTATATGTGTGTGAATATGTATATTGTGTGTGCGTGTGTATATCTATATATATTTTTGGGATTTTGTATTTTGTGGTTGTAAGGTTTCGGTATTTTAAGGCTTCGCTATTATAATTTTGAAATACTGAAATTCGTGATTTCAGTATTTCGAAATTATATAGTGAACCCATATATATATATATATATATATATATATATATATATCAAGACTTAGTTGGTTTATTGGACAATCTAAATTGGCCATTGGTGTGAGTGTAACTGCAAGTGTGGATGTGAAGAACTACCATGACAGGGGTGGCCACCAGGTGGTGTAAACCTTGGCTCTATATGACTGTCACTACTGAAGTGACACCCAACCCCCATGTGCAAAAATGGGAACAGGGGTTGTGGATGGATGAATGGATATTTGAACCTTGGCTCTAGGTGATTGTTACTGGTATAGTGAGACCCCGATCTTATGTGCAAAAATGGGAAAACGGCTGTGGATGGATGGATATAGGTGTATGACAATCTCCCAAATAACATAAATATCGACAACTAAAGTACTGATACAAAAACATCTAATGTTCAAAATACTGACAGTCAAAAATGCCTAAACACAAAATATTGATGAAACTGAAGTTACATCAGGGAAGGGTATATGCCCTTTCCCCACTGTTGTGCAAGCTCGGAGTTGGTATATATAATCAGTAAGGGGTGTGGGGGGTGCAGGGGGCCTTGCTCCACTGCTAAAAAAAACAATGAATTGGGATGTGGTTAACTTTTGTCAATATTTTGTGTTTAGGTATTTTTAATTTTCAGTATTTTGTGTTTAAGTATTCTGACTGTCGATATTCTGAACATTCGGTAGTTTTGCATTACTATTTTTACTGTTGATATTCATGTTACTCAAGCAAATGCCATAGAGAGAGAGAGAGAGACACACACACACACACACACACAAACACAGATATATATATATATATATATACACACACACACATATACATATATTATGTACTGAAGGAATTGGACAGTCTAGATTATATATAAGAAAACACATTATGTGGAACATACAGTTGCATGCAAGAGGCTTGCCTGGACTATTTTTAAGAAGAAAAAATGTTATTTGGAACATATAACTCTGTACAAGAGTTTCATGACATAGCAGACAAAATGTATCAATAAGTAAGATTTTTTTTGATTTTTTTATACATTTAAAGTTTGAACTGCTGTATAATTTTAGAGTTCATATTTTTTTTAAAATGCAAGCCTGATACTGTTTATAGCTAATAAGAAAATCAACAATGTGAGGTCGAAATTTGATGTGGTTTACAGTTAGTGAGAAAGGATAACATGCTGGTTTGCATAATATTTTAGGTTATGAGCATGACAAAGATAGTGATAGAAGACAAGTTCTGGCAGATCGAAGGATAGTAACCGGAATAGAGAACAATGACACATTATGTGAAGATGTACAGATTTGCTGGTAACAAGTAAAATATTTAAGAGAATATTAAGTTATACAGACTAAGACAATATCGTATAGAGAAGACGACATTTAGTAGAGGTTTATTTTACAGGTACTGAAGTTGTAAAATATGTGCTAAGCATGGAGTAGGTAGCTGTATATAAAACTGTTTTCCATTATGGCTTGCATTCCAGTGTGAAGCTGAGAAAGTATATTAACCTGGCGAGGATGAGCAAAGCCACATTTCCTATAAGTGAAGCTGAATTTGAGTTTTAATCTGCATGAAAATCTTTATCAGCCTTAAGTCAGCTGGAATGGAATTCCATAGTTCTGAGCTGGAATGGAGTTCCATAGTTCTGAGCTGGAATGGAGTTTCATAGTTCTGAGCTGGAATGGAGTTTCATAGTGCTGAGCTGGAATGGAGTTCCATAGTTCTGAGATGTTGCTGGATTAGGTCGACTGTCCAACTTTATTGTTTGATTTATTGATGGTGAGTATGGATCTTCCAAAGGAGCATAACATTTTAGGGTATTTTGTAATGCAGGGCATTTATCAGGTGCATGAATAAGGTTGTGAGCAATGAGAAGCTGAGTGTAGCCAAGACAGTTTGGAATCTCAAGTCTAGTTAGGTCTATCAGTGACAAACAGGGATACATTTTATAAGCAGCATTTGAAGCAAATTTGTCCGTTTTTTAACAACTGTCCATTGTAATTTTAAGTGTGACATTCAGGTTTATGGGATGCATAAAGGGGAGTAGGTCACAGTCAGCTTAACACCAAGGTTGTTTTAGCACTAAGGTTGTTTTAGCACTATCTGTAATAAGCTTTTTGATTCTGTAAAGCGCTATGTGTTCTTCATGGTTTGTTGAATATTGTTGTCATTGATTAACACTCCAAGAAGTTCTGTTAGGGGTATTGATTCAATTTTTGAGTTATTTAATGAAGTAATATGAATCTTCAAGCTTTCTTCAAGCTACTGTTTTGGGGTAAAATACATTAGTTTTGTCTTTTGTGTATTTAATTAGCTGCAATCTATTAGATAGCTGTGGAACCAGATGTGAGATGGATTGAAAGAGCCACAGGGAAGAGAGTTCAGGGAGGAGTTTTTGATGGGATACAGTATCAAAAGCTTTGCATAAGTCTAGGACAACAATGAAACTAGGTTTTCTATTTCATGTCAGGATTCTTCAAAATGACTTCTATCTACATTTCTCTAATCAGGTACCAGTATCCTCCCCTATCCCATTATATACCACTCCAATGAAGCCACTGTTTTTCAGAGATTTACCAGTCTCAAGTCAAATGAACAGGCCTTCTTATTATTATGCCTTGCCATAGCTGTGAACTTCTTCACTTAAGAATTCTGGCCAAAGCCATGAATAATGAGGAAATGGAGACCTACAATCAGGGAACATTTCTATTTATTAGTCTAGCTCATTTAAAAGGCTAATGGTACATGAATGTTCAAACAAAAAGATGCACAAACTCTAATTCCTGGCATTATTGACCAACTGTAATCCTCAATAATTTAGTAGATAATCAACAATTGTATAAGGGATGGGTTAAAAATATTAGTCATAACAAAGGGATAGTTAAGAGGTATGTACACCTCACATCGAAGAATTCAGAATTATGCAAAATGCCTCCCCAAAAAAAGAAGAGACAAATACAAATGATTAACTGACCCCTCAATTATATGAACATTTCTGAATACCATATATGCTCATCTAAGTTCATTTTCTTGCCATCTGCAGACGCAGTCATCATATTTTAGCAGGTGACCCATCATATCTCTTCTTTACTCTTTATATAGATTTGCTTTAAGGATTTGGCTTACTTGGTTTGTTTGTTACAAAAACAAAAAAGAACCAGTAGGAAGAACACACACCATGTGATCTTCCTACCTGTTATTTTTTATGTTTATATAGTTTTAGTGTCAAGGTTGTGGTACTTGGTTTGTTTGTTGGTATATGTTTATCTAAATCTGTGTTCAGTTCCCTTTGTTGAATGATGGCCATTTGCTTACCAGGTTCTATCTGGCTTGCTGTTTGCTTCTTTATTTAAGCATATACATGTAATGCATTGCTATAAGGTTATTCCTTTGCTGGTTCTAAGACTAATTCTTCTTCTGAGCACTTTGTGAATGATTTAGATGAATTCCTCCACCAACCTTGCAAACTGGAAAGATTAGAAGATAAACCTAAACACCAAGCAAACCTTTTCACATTGCCCTCCCCCCTACATCAGATGAACTATGGGAGGGGGAGACAAAGAGGCAGGGGAAGTGAGAGAGGAAAGCAAAGGGAAACTACAACTACGAGTGGGTGAACTCACCCCTATACATAATATACAAGATGTTATTAGTATAACTAATACTGAAAGAATTTACAGTTACAGGGGGTTCAAAATATTCATTTACAGTAATTTAGACATTGCAACAGGACACTTCACTTTTTAGTAAAGGTTTCGAATTTATATCCAACAGGCTCCTCAATATTTCTGACCTTCTGTTGGAACCTAAGCTATTTACGGACAAAATTAACTATTCAATACAGTTTCCTGAACAAGAAACAAGTACTACCTCTACTGGTGTCTTATGTAAAAAGAAAAGCACATTCAACTCACTCTTAAATATTACAATAGCTATCTTCAAGAAATGTTATGAAAGAGACTTTTGTGAAATGTATAAAGCTAAAAGTCTCTCTCACCAGAAATTAAATAAAGAAGAACAAGGAATATTAAAGTCTTAAAAAAAAACACTCAGTAAGAGTGATGAAACCCAATAAAGATGGGGGGTGAGGTTGTGCTGGTTGACAAGAATGAATATGTGAGTAAAATGTTGAATGTATTACAAGATACAACTAAATATGTGACAATTTCTAAAATGAAATTCACATAGCATACATGATGATTGATTTATTCTTAGAATAATTTCTAATGCAGTGGGTTATTTCACTTATGACTTAAATGTTTCTTTATTTGAAAAACTCACTTACACCAGCTCTTTTTGGAATTCCCAAAGTCCATGAAGACCAAGAAGACCCCCATATAGACTAATAGCAGCAGCACAGGGGTCTAAAACTTACCCACTAGCAGTGTTTGTAGATCGGACCCTTAAAAATGTGCTCAAAGTTTGAGAAACTCTTGGGATTTTGAGTAAAATTAATCAGAGTTTTTTTAACGCAAGAGAGTAGCCTTCTAATAGTGGATGTAACAGAGTTATTTAAGAGTATTTCACATAAAGATGAAGTGGATTTTCTTCATCTAGCATTATTAGAACTTACTGAATTTGACAACTGTTTTATTTCATTACTTGTGGATGTTATGGAATTGATTTTATTTAACAACTTTAGTTACCTTGAGGGAGAGTACTCTAAGCAGGTACAAGGGGTGGCAATGGGTCCAGTGTATGCCCCTATATATGCAAATTTGGCTATATATACTTGGAAGAGAAAGTTTATTTTAAATTCTATTTATACATATTGTTGGAAAATATATTTTGGGATACTGAGATGATTTATTTATTTTTGGGTGGCTTTGGATAAAAGAAAAATTGAATTTATGAATTATATTAAAAATACCACTGATTTTTTGAAATTCACCCAATTTGACATTCATTATGTGAACTACCTAGATGTGACCATTTTTAAACATTTGAATTTTAAGTGTTTTGATAAAGTATTCACAGTAAAGAAAGTTTCTCCGACACAGACCTATATTTTAAGAGCTACAACCCTTATTTTTGTAAAAGAAATGTCCTTAAGGAACAACTACTAAGACTGGCGAGAATGTGCTCAAACTTAGAATTTTTCAAAGTAGAGCTTGGTGAATTGATAGAGATACTTTTGGAAAGAGGCTACACTCTATGATCTACTTCAGAAGATAGGAAATGAGACTACTATTGGACGGGGATAAAATACCATCCCCTTCTTGGATCAGATTATGGAGTAAAAGTAAAGATACCATTAAGAGAGAGAACCAAATGGTGAGTTTTACTGACTCCCTTTACATTAGATAGGCTAGCACCGCTCATGAGACAAAAAAATCTAGTAAAGATTAACTGAAATATTTTCAAAATTGACCGTAATCTATTTAAATTGGTAGGTGAGACACCATCTTTTACCTATATGACTGGAAAAGAACTTTAATTGTTTAGTTGAAAAAACAGATTGTATGCACAAGAAAAGATCACCGTATGGTAGCCAATGCCGTTAATTTTAGAAGATGAATCAATTCTTCTAAACAAGTTTAAAGTTACACTAGCTAAAGGAAACTGTGCTACTAATGGGGTAGTTTATATAACTATCCATTCCAGCTATAAAAATGTCTATATAGGGAAAATAGACAGACATCTCCGTAGACGAATTTACAAGCAAAATTATGATATACTGAGAAATAACTCAAATAGTTATTTTTATAAACACACATTAATTTGCACTAACATTAGGAAATTTAAATTTGATATTTTGGAAGTAGTTCCATACAATGAACAGGGAGGTCATTGGGAAACTCTATTGGAACACACAGAATTAATATGGCAACTGGGACTAAATACTTGAAATCTTCCTGGACTAAGTGAACAGATTTCAATTCTTTCTGCTCTAAAACTTAGAGCAAGGAAATTATAGTATTTATTTATTCATATTTTACACAACTATAGAGACATATACAAATAATTAGATTCTAGGAATTTATTAGTGTTAGTTACATAGGTTCAAGTTTTTAATGTTTTCATGCGTTGATGAAATATATTATTTTACACATTTTTATTTTTATAATATATATAATTAATTGTATAACACTGTTACTTTGGTCCCGGATTATTTTCTGCCTTAAGATTGGTTTTAGTGAGTCACATGACTTTATTCATTAATTTTAACCAGTTTGAAAATATTTGCTCTGTTCTTATGATGTCCTACATTGTGCAATGGACAAAAGCATTTAACTTGTTACTATCCAATATACATAGGATGTGAACAGAATGTACTATTAGTTCATTGTTTTTTTTTGTATTAAATCCTATATTTCTTTTACAAGTTTCTTTGGGTGTATATTCCCTGATTTCTAAATTACTTGAGCCTCTCCTGTTTCTGATTTCCATTGTTGCATCATTATCTGGTTTTAATATATATATATATAATCTATATAGGAAAACTTCACAATGCCGAAATCCTGAAAGATCTAATTTCATATGGCTGAGACTATATGATTGAACTTAAACATCAGTCATATGGTGTCGATCATATGAAATTCAGAATCTCAAAATTCTGAATCATCGAAGTGAATCCAGATATATATATATATATTAGTTGTATAGATCTGTGCGTGTGTGTGTATATGTATGTATGTATGTATTATATATATATATATATTTATATATATATATTTTTTTATATATATATATGTGTCTGTGTGTGTGTGTGTGTATGTGTCTATATCTATTTATAATGGATATATTCAGAAATATAGATATAGATAGACTTCTTTGAAGTAGTCACCAAAGCCATAGATGAGGGTAAGGTAGTTCACACAGCCTATCTAGATCTCGCCAAGGCGTTCAACACCATCCCCCACTCTGGAATTATAGATAAACTCACTAAACTAGGTATAACTCCCTATGTCACAAGATGGGTTGCCAACTGGCTTACTGACAGAACCCACAATGTGAAAGTAGCAGAATCCAAATCAGACTTCAGACCAGTGACAAGTGGAATACCACAGGGTTCAGTCCTGGGTCCTCTCCTGTTTGGTATCTACTTCTCTGAAGTACAGGCTAACACAGAAGGTCTTTGGCTAACTAAATTTGCAGATGACTGCAAACTAGGAGCCATAATCAAAACTCCTAATGATGTGGACATCCTACAAAAGGGCCTCACTGAGACAGATGCCTGGTGTCAAAGCCATGGTCTCAAGCTCAATGCCAAAAAGTGCATTGTCATCCCCTTTGGTAAAAACTCTGTACCCATGAACTACCACATAGGCGGTAGTCTACTTAACACCGAAAGTGTGATATGAGACCTTGGGACACAGGTGGACAGTAGTCTCTCCTTTGATAATCACATCGCCACAGTGGTCAGGAAATCCTTCTACGTGGCACACCTCATCACAAAAGGTTTCTCATCCAGAAAAAAAGAGGTCATTGTTCCCCTCTACTCATCACTCATTAGACCCATTATAGAGTACAACACCCCTTTTGGTATGTACCTCACAAGACATCTACAACAACTGGAAAGGCTGCAAAAATACCTCACAAAGAGGATTACTGGCCTCAAACAGACGCCTTACGCAGACCGTCTCAAAAAACTCCAGCTTTACTCCATCGCATATCGCCTACTCAGAGGCGATCTCTGCCTAACATACAAAGCTATGTCAAACCCAGAGCTGTTGGACATGCTCCACATAAAGTAATCCCAATCCCTCCGAGCTACACACTTTAGGGACCTAAACCTTGTCACCACAATAAACAGAACATGCTGGAGGGATATATTCCTGTCCCAGAGACTTCCCATACTCTGGAACAGACTACCTATCTATGTCAAACAGAGCTCCTCATTAGCACTCTTCAAGAAAAATCTTGATGATTGGATGGATAACAGGAAATTCACCCTGGGGATCACTTCTGTGGTTCTGCTTGACAGGGGCACAGGAAAATAATTTTCTTGGGTAGCGAAAGCCAGGGTACCTTTTTGGCTAGGCTTGTATAGGCCATAGGGCCAATAGCCTAGTACCTACCTATGAAGATATGTATGTGTGTGTGTGTGTGTGTGTGTGTGTGTGTGTGTATATATATATATATATATATATATATATATATATATATATATATATATATAGAGAGAGAGAGAGAGAGAGAGGGAGAGAGATGTATATAAATACATATATGTTTTTATAGACTGCAGCTACATAGATGTGTGCACTTTATAACAGAAAACATATATAACAGACTGCAATTATATATGGGTTGCATATATGCAGATGAATGACATTCTTTTTGAATGCATTTTTAATCAATACTATTGAACAAAATGAAGTTCAGAATAATCAAATGGAAGTTAGCAGGGGGTGTAACTACTTAGGGGAATTATCTGTATCTGGACTATGCTGTAGTGTAGTCCTAATACAGGTTTGCTGCATTTGGGTCTGTTTATAGTGGCTGTTGCATTCTGAGAACATTTTTCGAACCATCTTTGATTGGAAAGGGCCCTTCTGCAGCCTTGTGAGAGAAGTGTGCTGAATCTGTATGGTAAAGCGTCATTGGTATAGGGCTTGGAGTAAGCACTCTCATTGGTTCTTTTGAGTTTTATGATATTTTTTTTTATGTTTTAGCTTCTGGTAATTAAGCCTCGTGCTTAAGTAGATTTCTGCTTGTTTGCACATCACTGTGCACTGCTGTGCAATTGTTCACCATAGCTGGAAAGATAATTTTGACAATTTTTCCCTTGTATACAGCTGTAGTATATTTATGGCTATTAGTGTAGTCCTCATCTTTAGTACATCTCTAGTCTAAATAGTATTGCTAGTGAGCTGTGATCTATTGAACCACTTGTCAGAAATACCCATCTACAGTGCACCTCCTACATTACTCCTGAAAGCACCCCCTTTGTGATAACAGTTCTTAAAATGTGGCATTATGGACAGTTGGACTACCCTTGTTTCTCCTCCCAGCCTTGCTGACTTGGGTCTCCTGAGGCAGTGTAGCAACTGCCTCATGTACACTGACAACCCTGTACTAATAACTCACTCTAGCACAGAGTGTGAGAGATGTATCTACACCATGAATCTTGAATCCCTGCTCTCTAGCACTCGAACCAGTAACACTTTAGAGGTTGCCAACACACACACCACTACTCATGCACATAGTACCACTACTCATACACACAGTACACACCCAACACATAAATCAATATATGTGGAGGTTCTCTCAAAAAACTTACGGAAACAACACAGACCTCCAAAACAAAAGACTGCTACAACTAACACAGTTTCAACAGCAGCCAAGACACATAGTAACACCAGTATCTCACCTACCAAGCCCTAAAGGCATCACACTCAAAAAACAAATGTTATTGTCATTGGCGACTCCATAGTGAGACACACAGATGTCCCACTCACCAAGTTAGATAAGAAGTCATGGTCAGCTGCCTGTCCGGTGCCAGGTTTTGTCAGATTACGCATGCACAAAGGTCTCTCAGCAACAGGTACCATTAAGACTCGGTCATAGTTCATGGTGGAGTGAATAACTTGAGACTTACCTCACTGGACTATATGTAGAAAGACATAACTGAGCACTCTGAGTATGTGTCCCAGGCAGATATGTGCCTAGCCTAGAGCAGAATATTACCCTCACCTTGAATGATGCCACAGTATAAACAAAAAATGATTGATTTCAATAACTGGCTTAGGTTTTGGTGTAATTCAAAGGAGATCCAGTTTCTGTCAGCCTGGGGTGACATGGATGTCAAACCTTGCTGCTTTGCCAGAGATGTGTTTCACCTGGCACCACTAGGCTTCCAGCTGCTTGCAAAGGCTCTTGCCTCTCCCATAGTGCCTCTTTTAGGCAAGGTCTCAAAAGCAAAATTGCTAACATGGAAATAACAAAATAAGGGTTATACTCCTAAATGCTAGGAGCTCAAACCAAAAATTGCACATCTTGGTAACACTTCTAGCACTGCAGGATGTAGATGTCTGTGCAGTCAGGGAAACCTGGTTCAAGGACTCAGAGAGTACCCCAACCTTGCAAGGCTATAATGCCTTCCACACCTTCAAACCGTAAAACAAACAAGTGAGAACCAAAGGGGCAGTGTTTCTATCTATATTAGGGATAAATTCGGCTCCTGACTACTTAGATTGGACAACTCCATGGAGTTACTCCAAGTTCAGATTACTGGGTAACACCCCTATTCAAGTCATAGCTAGCTACAGATCCCCATCCATGGATCATGATGTGCATGAGACCTACTTGACCAAACTGGAGTCAACCGAAATATTGCCAAACACTCTGGTCATGGGGGATTTCAATTATCCCACCATCAAATGAGAAACCTACTCTAGCCCCAACTCACTAGCACAAACGTTCCTTGACACTGTTAACTCAAAAACCCTGGAAAAAATTGTTCAAACCCCTACAAGAGGAACAAACATACTAGATCTGGTCCTCACTAACATGGCAAACAGATGCACCACTGCAACTGTCGGACCATCATTAGTCAAATCTGACCTAAATCAGTCACCTTCAAACTGGCAGTAACACTAGAACTCATCTAGGGTGAAGTCAGTCTATTAAACTTCAGCAAAGCAAACTATACCCTCCTAGGGAAAGGTATAAATGCCTTCCAAGCCCCACCCGCAGCTGGAAGTGGTAACCCCACCAAAGCTGACACTAAAGCCCTGTACAATCACTTGACTAAATGTATAGACTCGGCTGTCCCAGAGAGAATCAAAGCCAGAGACTCAAGTAAAAACAAGCCACCCTGGTGGACATCCAGCAACAACAATCGTTACAACAAATGCAAAATGTTGTTGTCTAAGAAAACTAAAGCGAGGCCCCAACAATGGAAAAGCACCATCCTCAGCCTAAACAGGCAAATAAGACAACATGTCAAATCCTCTACGGGTAACTTTTAGAAACATTTAGCAAGGACAGCCAAGAATAACCATAAGGCCTTTAAAAGCTATGTATGTAGCCTGAGAGGTAGGACCCAACCATGTGCTGAATAGGTGACTAGTGGCATCACACACACACAGATCCCGCAGAGATAGCAAACCTGGTAGCGGGCAGATCTGGCAAAAAATTTCACTCCCTTATTTCTTCAAACCTTATCACAAACCTTACCCCCAATCCCTTCCATGTGTCTGAAGAGCAGGTAATTAAAGCCTTGTCTGAGGCAAAAAGCACAGCCTCTGCGGGACCAGATGCCATCCCCAGGATGTCTTCTCAACAAACTAAAACATGAACTAGCATCACCATTAAGTACCCTATTCAATCACAGCCTGACCACTGGCTTTGATCCTGCAGAATGGAGAACAGCAACAGTTATTCCCCTCCACAAAGGTGACCTAGCAACAGACTCAGGGAATTATAGACCCAGAAGTCTGACCAGGCTCATCTGTAAAGCCACGGAAAGTATCATCATGGACCTCATAAACAAAGACATAGGTGACCTCCAAACCCTGATTCTGACCCAATTCGGCTTCATCAAGGGCAGATCCTGTATGTTAAATCTGGTGGAATTCTTCAAAAATGTGACCAGGATCATTGATGAGGGCAACTCTGTGCACACAGCATACCTCGATTTGGCAAAAGCCTTTGACACAATCCCACACAAAGGCATTACTGATAAACGTAGCAAACTGTATGTAAACCCCTTTGTTGTAAGATGGGCTGCCAACTGGCTCACAAACCAGTCATACACTATCAAAGTGGGTGACTGCTCATCAACCAGCAGATCTGCCATTAGCGGAGTGCCACAAGGGTCACTGTTGGGCCGCCTACTGTTTGGTATATACTTCTCAGAAGTTCAGGCCAAAGCCAAAGGGCTGTGGTTGATCAAGTTTGCGGATGACTGCAAACTGGGTGCAATTATTGACTCCCCAACTGATGTCAGTATACTTCAGGACAGTCTTATACAGACCAACAATCGGTGTCTAAGTCACAGTCTCAAAGTGAATGCAAAGAAATGCATCATCATTCCCTTCAGTAAAAACAATGACCTCTCACATTATCAAATTAACAACAATACTCTATGTACCAACGAAGTGGTAAGAGATGTGGGATCACAAGTAGACTGCAACCTTAACTTTGACCACCAAGTGTCTACTGTACTAAGGAAGGCTTTCTATGTAGCAGACTTGATTAACAAAGGCATCACCTCTAGAGCAAAGGAGGTTATAACCCTTCTATACTCATTACTAACTAATCAGGCCCATAATTGAGTATAACACCCCATTCTGCATGTACCATATAAAGCACCGGCAGCAAATGGAGAGATTTTAGAGGTTTCTAACAAAGATCATCAAGGGACTCCAACATGTGCCTTGCATAGACCACCTAAATTCCTTGTCACTATACTCAGTATCATATAGACTTCTTAGGGGACCCTTATCCCTGGCTTACAGAGCCATCTCTGACCCACACCTAATGAATTATCTGCACATCTGTAATTAGAGTTACCCATTCCAGGGACCTAAATATGGCCTGTGAATTGAATAGGATGTGCTGGAGGGACAGATTTGTTTCCCAGCGATTGCCACATCTTTGGAATAAGCTGCCAATTCATGTGATGTAGAGCACCTCTATGACACTGTTCAAAAGGTATCTGGATGAGTGGAAGGGGCACAGTAAATTCTTACTGGGGATAGCACCAACAACCCTCCTGGACATGGGCAGTCATTAATAAATACAATCCTGGGTATTGACTAGAGTATCTATGGATTTCCTTGATATGTCAAAAGCTTTTGATACTGTATCACACCAAAAAATTCTCTGTGAGCTAGTCTCATTAAACCTTTCTCAATTTGCCCTCTCCTGGTTTGTCAGCTATTTATCTGACCACCAACAGGCAGTTAAATTGCAAAATGAGCCTTCCACCCTACTACCTCTTGCTGTAGGTGTACCTCAAGGCGCAATCCTTGTCCCACTACTTTTCTCAATTTTTACCAATAAACTCTGTATGGCCACTCAACATGCAACCATAGTTCAGTATGCAGATGACTCCTGCATTTGTTCAGCTCCCTCTCTACAAGAACTATGTCAAAAAAAACAACAATCCTTCCTAGAAAAACTTCCTGTCTGACTCCCAACTTGTGCTCAACCCAAATAAAACAAAACTCATGTGCTTCACCAGCAGCAGAACTCCCACAACCCTTCACAATCTACTCTACAAATATAACTGCCATAGAACATGTTGACACAAAACTTCTAGGGGACACAACTGACAACAGTCTCAAATTTGTTAAGCATCTATTTCTAACCATCAAAAAGGTCCACTGACACCACCAGACATTCATCTCCAGAACTCACCTACTCCCCACCCTCTTATACGCCTCTCCAACATTCACCAGTCTGAGGAAACACAGACCTAAGAAAACTGGAATTATGTTATAATAAAAAAACAGGCTTGCTACAAACCTTCCCTATAGATTACACCACTGCATAGCTCTACACCAACTAAAATGGTTGGAACTACCTAACCTCCTATCCTTCTACCAACTAACTTACACCCATTCCATCCTTGAATTAGTTCAACCACACTGCAACAGCAGACCCCTAAGACCTTCTAGCAAACTTTTACTGAAAGTAACTAAATCCAATAATAGTCATGGTGATTTCCTGTTCTCATACAAAATATCAAAGTCCTGGAACTCTTTGCCTCAAAATATACTTAATACTACCAACATACCTAAATTCAAACTACTTCTGAAGGAACACCTAACCAACACTTGGCTATGCTCTTGTACCAACTCTGGCTAACTGTTTCCCCACATTATCTCCCTCCTATGTCATGCCTTCTCACTCTGACATCCTCACATAGCTTCCTCCTTTTCTGCCTCTTAGTTACTGTTACATCAAGTATCATCTATGTAAATTCGGACTTCTTTATCCTCACTTTTACTTGCTGATGTGTAACAGAGTACTGTTGGTCTGTCGTTTACTGCCTTTTTGCAAAAAGTTTACTAAACAAGTGAATTAACAAACTGTCTTTTTATGTCATGTAAAACTTACATACCATATTGCTTGAGTTAATCACCTGTCTCATGTTACTTTTATAATAGCTTAAATATGGTATTTTTCTGCCTTATTTTACTATTGTTACTCATTAATGTAATGGTATTTATGTAATAGAACCTCTCTCCATTGTTTCTTGTTCACCACTGTAATTTGTGTCTGTTGTAAGAAGTTTTATTTATGTAACAGAGCTTTTCTCACTGGGCTTCCGCTGAAAATGGGACATTGGCCCAGTCAGACTTTCCTGGTAAACAAATGCAAAATAAATAAATACAATTATATTGGGATGAAAAGGCTAGGCTTGAAATGACTTGTGGGTCAATAGTCTAGTGACCTCCTATGATCCCATGAAAAACTTGTTTTTGTGTTAGTTCACTTTCTTCAATAAGTCCATATTTTGATATAATTTGTTTGATAATACAGACTTTTGAGAAAGTGAAGTTCAGTTGGTCACCATGAGCATAACAATACACACACACACACACACACACACACACACACACACACATATACATTTTATACATATACTGCAGCATAGTGTGGTGAGTCTCATCCTAGAACGTCCCAAAATTGTTATACAAATAATACTGTAAATAGTACTGTGATATGTGGTAAAACTGATAGCTTATAGATAATGTTGCAAATATTGTACAAAAAATGTGTTGATGCGTTGTACTTTAAGAAAATATACATATGCCTCTGTATCAGGTAAATATGTTCCTTTAATCATTGCTGATTGCAGGCAATTACTTAGTTAATTATATAAAAAAGGAGGGTACAGCCCTTGAAATGTGAGAAGCTGGTCTAGAACAGTGGTTCTGTGATGTGGAAGAGAAAAAAAACCCCCAGAAAAGTCTGAAGAAATTTGGTGATATTCTGCTGAAGAATCCTACCATGTAGAAATCGCCTGAATTTATTTTGAAACTAATGAATAAAACAAAAAAGCAGTGCACCGCCAGGCTGAAAAACACTTCCATACTTTAATAAAAACACAGATAAAATCCAAAAGACATGAGCACTTTTGGGTCCAAGCCCTTCATCACATAACAAAGACATGAAAGGAATTCAATTTAAACAAACATCAACCAATCAAGCTTCAGTATTGTACCCTCCTTTTTCTCAGAGCTGGTTTTAAAAGTATAACCCCATTAAGACCAGGGGTTCTATCTGCTGATAGTTCAACTATCCATTTCATTTCATTAAACTCCATATGGTTAGCCATATCCCCTCCCCTGAAATGAGAATATATAATTTGTAAAACCATAAAACTAAAAACACGGTCAGAATTCCTATTTATATGTTGGAAAAGTGCATTCTGTTCATTTCCTAATCTAATGGAAGACAGATGACTAAGGATTCTGTCCTTTAGCATACAGTTCATCTTTCCTATATAGAATGAGTTGCAATTCTGGCATTCAGCTAAGTATATCACATTACGTGTTCTACAGTCCACATAATTATTGAGACAGTGCTCTTTCTTAGTTGTGGGATGTATAAATCAATTACATTCATTAATATATGGGCATGCTTTACAATGCCTGCACTTGAAAGTCCCCTTATGCTTGGACATTTGTCTGTGGCCTCTAGCCTCATCCTGTTCATGACAAAGTAAATCTTTAAAATTTTTGTTTCTCCTGAAACCAAATGATGGACAACTTCCCACTATTCCACTTATTTTTTCATCCATAAGGAACATCTTCCAGTTCCCTTTAATTATCTCACATACCCCCCCCCTATGTTACTACCATAGGTCAGCATAAGATGCATTCCAGTTCCCTTTAATTATCTCACATACTCCCCCTATGTTACTACTATAGGTCAGCATAAGATGCATATCATTACGCTTGTCATGAGTAGTACTTTCTTTCCTTATCATAGATTCCCTCTGCTCTATTCGGTCAGAGAACCGTGATTTTGCTCTGCCACTCCTGTTCTGCTTACTTTTTCTCATAATTCCTTTCATCTTCTCCTTGTTATAACCCCTGCTACATAAATTATCTTCTAAGTTAAAATCTCCCATTCAAAGTGCGTATCATCCATACAAATCTGGGAAATTCTATCTACCTGCCCATTTACCAAGCTATTAAAAGTATATCTAGGATGCATGCTGTCATATGCCAATAGGCTATTCTTCCAGCAATCTTTTTTAAATACAGATGTATGTATAACACCTCCATTATCCCTTACAAGGCGGATGTCCAAGTAGCCTATTTGTTGACGTGATTGATTTGTGGTGAATCTAAAAAAGTGAGCACTAGATTCCAAATATCCCACAAACCGTTCCAATTCAGTTGAATCACTTTTCCATAAGAGAAAAATGTCATCCATAAACCTCACATAAAAACATAATGGCTCTTTCCAATTGTGATCAACATTAAAAATCACTGCACTCTCCCAATATACTAAGACAAGGTTCGCATAGGTATTTGCACATGGCATACCCATTGCGAATCCCTTGTCTTGGGTGATAAAAGTTGTTCTGACATATAAAAATATTATTATCCAATGTCAATTTAAGTAGCTCATGTCAACCTTTTGTTATTAACATCAAATTCATTCATATTTGTCAAAATGGCATCTATGGCATTTGTATCATATTCATTATTTATTACAGTAAATAAGTCCTTAACATCTAATGTGACCATTATATATTCCATATAGTCACCCTTGCTCAAATGCTCATATAATAACGTTAAGAAATGCCCTGTATCTCTTAGAATGTTGGGAAAGTTCTTCAAACCCTATCTTAAGGGACATTCTATCTAAAATGATATATTTTCCGTTTATTTTGAAAGTACACCTAAACTGGTATGACAGAATGCAGTTTGTGTGTGCCTGTGTTCTAGTTTTGATTCATGTCTTGATAAAGAGTTTGCACAACATATACACAACTCATTTTAAGCACAGAGTACCTCAGGTGCTTTGTTTTGATGGCATTCTGTATCCTAGTATTCCTAGATTGTTTGCTGACGCTTATATATAATGTCATTTTTTTAAGGTCAGCTGTATTTCTTTGGGTCATACAGTTTATATGCTCTAAATTATGATAACTGAAGACTCTAATCATTTTTATGCATTTGCAAAAAGTTACCTTGTTCTACATTCAAATAATTTTGGCATTACTCATTTTTAATATTTTATTCTTATTGTACGTATGGTATAATCAAAAGCAAGGTACCTCATCAGATCTCCACTCGTCAGAAGGACCAGCTCATTGAATGTTGCACTTCCCGCAATAATGATGCAACCCTAACAGCGTTATATTTAAGTAACCATGTGGGACTACATATGTTTGCAACCTCCCCTTTGAAAATGCACGGGCTACACTAATATGGAGAGTACAACTTCTGATCAGTCAGTACTCGACAAGTTATTTCGGATCCATATTGTCTAGCTCTTTTCTATATTTAAATAGTTTGCTTTCCTAGCATTCCCTAGGCAGTGGCTAAAGTTGGTTCTTATGGATCCAGCCCACTACCCCATTTAGAAAACATTAAAAAAAATCATGACTGATTTAGGGGGAAAAAAGCCCAGCCAATGGAGATATTATTCTAAGTTTAATTACGCAAAATGCTATCCCTACCGGCACACAGCCACTACAATGACATATATAGTCGATGGCTTGTTAACATACATAAACATATAGAATGTGTACATGCTTTGAGTATTATTTATGAAGTATGATTGTACATGATGCTCTGCTTTTTCTGGTGCCCCCATATGTTTTCTGTTGGACATATTAAATCTCAGCAAAAGGATACAAAATATTAACAAGAGAAACATTGCCTTAGATTCAGTATCTTCATACTCACTATTACTACAACTTGATAAAGTGTGCATAGAATGCTCACTCCTCTCTGTCACATACCAGGTTCAGATACTAGATTACCTATGCAGAAGAGAAAGAGAGCTGAGGAGGAAGAGGATGGCCACATCTTTCTCCAAAGTAGCTGACCGTAAATTTATGTTTGGCGACCCTTCAGCAGAGTCACAGAGAGCTTATAAAAGGCAGGCCCTACATTGTGTGGATACTGACAGGGTAGCAGTTGTTTCTTTCAAATGCACACTGTGTTAATGGATAGGAAAGGTGTCACGCCTTGTGATTATACCTGCTTGTCATACCCTGCTGTAGTCTGCTCCTGTGCAGTCAAATGCTGCATTCTTCTGGGAATTTGTTGTTGGTCATGCTTACATAGGCAGAGTCATCATGTTGGAGAGAGTGAGGGTGGTGAATCCCCCATGTAAACCAATGTGTGTGTTTTGGTTGTGTGCATGAGCATAAATGGCAGTTGTCTGTTGGGTTAATAGCTGTAGTTAATCTGTTGAATGGTGTACTTCTTTGTGCGAGTGTGCTGTGGTATTAGATTTTTTTTGTATTGTGGTGATTACAAATGGAAACCTGTTAGGTTTCCTACTGTGATAAGTAGAGTTTTAATATAGGGGATTTTCATCTGGTTATGTTGAAGACTTTTAGAACTGCTTGTCAACTCATTTGGAATTGGCATTTCTAGCTATACTTGCTGACAGACATCCATAATATTGTGTGTGTGTGTGTGTGTGTGTGTGTGTGTGTGTGTGTGTGTGTGTGTGTGTAACTAGGAAATAACGAAAAGGCCCAGCCATGCAGCAGATATTCTTGGGAGTTCATTGCTCCATTTTTGGCTTGAGGGAATGCTTATAATTTAAGGAAACATATAATTTAAGAAGCTTATCTTCCTGTATGCCCTCTTCTAGAAATCTGTTGTAAAAAAAAAATGTAAGATAAATCTAAAAATACCTGGTCATGGGCCACTTAAAATGTAATTAATTATCTGCATAAATACTGTTACTTCTACTACTATTATTTATAATAATAATTTGTAATGTGATTTCACTGATAATCTGGTCTCTGAAATTCAAGATGCAAGCACCATCTAGTTAGATGAAACCATAAGAGCATCCTGAAAGCAAAATTGAAAAAAAATAAAGTAAGTGATTAATGTCAGGATCCAAAGTGTTCTGCATAGTATATAAACCTCATCAAATACTGAGCCTGCAATAGCCCTCCAGTCTGCCATGAAGGTCATAGCTGTTAATTTAGCAAAAGTTGAAATAAGGCTCATTGTTAATGTACCATGCAGCTAGGTTAACGCTTTAATAAGGAATAGCAGAATCTTTGGCATAAAAGATAAAAATAGGTGCTTTTATGTATGAACCTTAGTTTATTTTTAATATTCAATCTATTGTACAAAGCATAAAATACACAGTACATCTTTTGGATTAAATTATACAGTTCAGTGTATAGACTTTGAGGTAGTCTGCTGTGTATAAACAATCCATTCATACTTCCCAGATATGGTGATTAATGCAAGACAACTTAAAAAGACTAGCCTTTTCATAGTTGGTAGCCAGTTTGAATTAGCTCTCAGTGTGTACCTGTAAATAAAGCATAAAGTGAGCGCCACCCTAAAACAATGGATTACCTAAAATTAACACAGTAGGAACCAAAGTATGTTGTGCAACATGTATTTTCAACAGCCACAATGTTCTTTATAGGATTCATTCTTTTGTTACCTGACTGCACACTTAATTCCCTTCATAGTTGTGAGGCACACTAATTTACCGTAGTACTTGGCGAGTGTAGTATACAGAAATGAATTTAAAGTAATTCTGGATGACAGGATACACACACACACACACACACACACACACACACACACACACACACACACACACACAGACACACACACACACACACACACACAGTAAGAGCATCTATGGGCAGCCTGCAGTGTGGTTCACCTACAGCATATCTTTGGGATGTGGAAGGAAACTGCAGCACCTTGCTAAAAACCTGTGCAAATACAGGAAGAACATGTAAATATCACACTGAAGGCATAACAACCAAGCAGCTAGTAGGGAATCAAAGACTGTGAGGCAGCAAGGATTAAAAGCTCTGAAACTGTGCAGTCCTACACAAATATTACTGGCTAGGTCTTTAGGTATTACTCTACTATCACTAGCAATTTCAAATTATGGGAAGCAGGTTATGCTCCTATAGAGTGAAAAAAAAAAAACAGATGTGAACTCTGTTTAGAAGTGTAGAAACAAGATCAAAGTTAAAGACTACTGACCTGAAAGTGTGGCCACAGCTCTATGGAGAGTCATCAATGAAGAAAAGGATTTTAGAATAGTATTCAATAACACAAAACTGAATTAATCTACATAAAAGTTAGGTAGACTGGAAATGGTTTTATGATTTTTCTTCTTTCTTATATTGACAAAAGAGTTCTCTATACTGCCTGGCATGAATCAGGTACTGAACATCTCCTTGTACCCTAGATACAGCTTTGATTCTTTCCACGTCTGTTTGTCTACTGTGCAACTCTCAACAAGACAGTTAACCTGACGATGCTCCCTGGTCATCCCTGAAAAGGGTCACTATCCGATGGGGCTACCTGGTTAACAAATGCCTGAAACAGAAAAAAGTAATAAAAGAAGCGTTTAAAAGGCATGTTTGCTGGGGACAATAGGACATATTCTAGGTACATTGTAATCAATATAAAATAAAAATGTGATAAACCAGAGTATCTGCCAGGTGCTATTATATTTGCCTAAAGGAAATCAATTTCACCTTCAGACTTAACCTTTCCCCTACGCCATTTGATATTCTTCATAAAGTTAAAACTGTTTAATGGTGCATGAGTTACAAAGAAACTAAGCTGAGTCAATTTAAAGATCTGTCATCACTAATTATGTAAGGGTAATATATGAAGACCTCTTCAGAAAAAGAAGAAAGTGCTCCTCTTGTAGACTCACTGATAAGTTTTATAAAAGTCAGTGATATGAATTTTAATGCTGAGAGGTTGACAGTTAGGTTACCAAGTTACTGGCTGAGCAAGAAGGTATATTGTGTGTCAATCAAAAAAATAAATAAATAAAAGTTAGGTAAAGAATCTCAGTATTGTTCACACAACTAGGTAACCAATCATGGGAATTACTATAAAGTACTTTGGGTACCTATATGCTAGCAACCCTGTCTTGTCATGTGTCTGACTTCCCACTGCATTACTTCTTCTGTCTGGATTCTCAAGGAAGCAAATGTCATCTCTCCTTCCTTTGTTGCCTTTCCAGATCCTTGTGTAGCTGCATATATAAAAGGCTCATTTTCAAACCTTTCTCATGTTTTTGGGTTCAAAAAGTTTGCACCTAATGTGCACACACTGCAGTTCTGCTGTCTTAGCATGATAGCATTCGCTGGCATGTTTGAAATGCTTCCTAGTCAGTGTTTTCTTCTGTTTCACTTATTTTGATCACAATACAAAAAAAAAAAATATATATATATATATATCTAGAGAGAGAGAGAGAGAGAGAGAGATTCAGATAAGTCATACAAGGCTTTAAAAATAATACAAAAACAAGTACAGTTTAAACAGTTAAAGCAAATTAGTCATAATATGAAAACATTGGTTAAGAGTATTTACAAGTTATATGGCAATGAGTTAAGAGTTAGAGAAATTCAAAGTACGGCAGTTTAATACTCATAAAATCGTCTAAGGCCAGCTTCGAGAGAAAAATTGCACAGGACACTAAGGATAATCACAAGGCTTTCTTTAGTTATGTTAGGAACCTGGGTGGGAATTCCCAGATATGCTCAGAATTAGTCCAAAATGACAAAAAATACACCGAACCCACAGACATTGCCAACATCTTAGCTGACAGGTTCAGCGCAGACTTCTCCCCCCACCTCCCCACCAAAAGGGCTAATATCTATCCCAGCAGAGTGCTGCCCCCCTGACATCTCAGATGCTCAGGTAAGAGCTGCCCTCTCCAAAGCAAGAAACACAGCATCAATGGGACCAGACGGTGTCCCGGGCTGCGTCCTACATGAACTCCAAGAAGAGCTAAACCCAAACCTAAAACTACTGTTCAATCTCAGCCTTACTACAGGATATGCACCCATAGAGTGGCGTACAGCAACAGTGATCCCTCTCCACAAAGGTGGTGCCTCAACGGATCCTGGAAACTATCGCCCCATAAGTCTCACTAGCTTGGTCTGCAAAGCTATGGAAAGGATCATCATGGACCTTATAAATAAAGATATTGGGGACCTACAGACACTGGATCCTACCCAGTTCGGCTTTGTTAAGGGCAGATCCTGCCTCTTAAACCTGGTCAATTTCTTTGAAACAGTCACCAAGGCCATTGACAAGGGGAAGGTGGTCCACACAGCCTACCTGGACCTCGCAAAAGCCTTCGATACAATACCCCACTCGGGCATTATAGATAAGCTCACCAGCTTAAATATAAACCCCTATGTCACTAGATGGGTTGCAAACGGGCTCAAGGACAGAACCCACATGGTTAGAATAGCTGGAGTCATGTCAGACTCCAAACCAGTTACAAGTGGCATCCCACAAGGCTCAGTCTTGGGACCTCTCTTGTTCGGTATATATTTCTCGGAGGTACAGGCCAACATGGAAGGACTGTGGCTGACCAAGTTCGCAGATGACTGCAAACTGGGCGCCATAACAGACTCTCCAGCCAACACAAGCATCCTCCAAAAGGGCCTCATAGAAACAGACAACTGATGCCAGAGCCATGGCCTCAAGCTAAACGCCAAAAAGTGTATAGTCATCCTCTTTGGCAAAAACAAAGTGCCCACAAATTACCACATAGGTGGTAATCCATTAAGTACAGAAGAAGTAATTAGGGACCTGGGGACCCAAGTTGATAGCAATCTCTCATTTGACAACCACGTGGCCAAAGTGGTTAGAAAAACATTTTATATAGCCCACCTAATCATGAAGGGATTCACATCTAGATCAGGGGAGGTCATCGTGCCTCTTTACTCATCCCTCATCAGGCCCATAATTGAGTACAATGCCCCTTTTGGGATGTACCTTACCAGACACCTGCAGCAACTGGAAAGACCCCAAAAGTACCTTACCAAGAGGATCAAGGGGCTCAAACAGATGCCATATGCTGCCCGGTTAAAGAAACTCCAGCTCTACTCAGTGGCATACCGCCTGCTCAGAGGCGATCTGTGCCTGACATATAAAGCCATGTCCAACCCGGAATTAATGGACATGCTGCACCTCAGAAAATCCAAATCCCATCGAGCTACGCGCTCAAGGGACTTAAACCTCAGCACTGAAATAAATAGGACATGCTGGAGGGACAGATTCATAACCCAGAGGCTCCCTTCACTCTGGAATAAAATCCCAGTCCAGGTTAGGCAGAGTCCCTCATTGACTCTCTTCAAGAGGAATCTTGATGAGTGGATGGGAGATCATAGGTTTACCCCGGGTATCACTTCTGTGTCACTGTTAGACAGAGGCACAGTATACTAACCTCAAAAAAGGGCATAGCAAAATTAATTTAAAATGGGTGGCGAAAGCCATGCACACTCTGGATAGGCTTATAAATGCCCTAGGGCAGATAGCCTAGTATGAACCTATGAACAAACTGGAATCACAATATTAGCTGAAGGAAAAGCAGACTTGTGCTATACTTGCAGAGAAAGCCAGGGAGGGAAATTGATACAAGTAAGGAAGTGAAGAACGGAGAGTAAGGAGATGTAAGGTATAGGTATTTATTCACATTTAGGGATACAGTTTATCCTACTGCTGTACAAGAACAGAGCCAGCTTTTGGCTAGGAAATCTCTCAAATTGGTTTTGAAGGATGGGAGGGAGGGTATTGACCTGATGGATAGAGATAAGAAGTTTTAGCCTTAGTAAAACTGTAAGAGTACAGACAATTCCCAGTAGATTTGATAGGTTTTTAGGGCCGCGGTGGTGCAGCGGTTAGCATTGTCGCCTCACGGCAAGAGGTTCTCCCATTCGATTCTCAGCTGGAGCGCCTTCTGTGTGGAGTCTGCATGTCCTGCCCACGGTCAAGTGATGTCTAAAGACATGCAGGTAGGGGCGTGCATGAATGGGTGTTCCTTCTTTGAAGGTTAGACATCGGGCTGGCAACTCGGCACCGTAAAAATCCACTGCCAATTATTAGCGGACCGGAGTTCCAATGGGGCGACCCCTAACCGGGAAAAGCCTAAAGACGTGGTTGACAGGCAGGACGTTTTGGTCTTGGATTGTGATGGTGACTGGGAACACAGATGTGTAGAAATGTTATTTAGTGCTGGACAAGTAAATGGATTCTGGATAATTTTATAGGTGGTAAGAAGCTTTGTACATGTCAGTAGATGCGGTAGTTCTAACCACTTTAGGCATTTTGTTGCTATATAGTTGTCGGTTGTGAAAGGGATATTTGCTGGAAATTTAGCAACTTTTGTATTGCCCAAGTTTTGATTTTTGTGATGCCTGAAGGTTATTAAGCACGGGAGCACCATAAAGAAGTGTGAGGAGGAGATAAGTAGTGGCAAGTGAGTTTTAGTTGTGTCTGTCAGAAAGTTTTTTGCTCTGTAAAAAGTCCCTAATTTTTGATGAGTTTTTATTACAGAATTTTGTATATGTAGGTCAAATTAAAGATCATCCACTATCATCCCTAATAATTTGCTATGAGAAGTGACTTCAATGGTTGTATTATCAAGTGAGAGGACATTAAATTTAGTTTTTTTTCATCGGAGAGAGATTTGGAGAAAAAAGTAGGTTTTTTTTAAGGTTGAACGTTTCTGTTGGTTTAAAACTTCCTCAATCATTTTATTGAAGGACTGCCATGTTGTTAGATGTGCAATGACTGTAGAGTCATCTATGTACTGTATTAGGGAGACCTGTTGTGTGGTGGTTTTTGATAAGAACATTAAAGAAAAAGGGACCAAGGATATAGCCTTGTGGTACACCAGTGATGACAGCAAGGTATGGAGAGAGGATGACTGATACTTATTGGAAAGTTAGCTTTTGAACCATAGAAGGGTGGGCTGAGGGACACCTAATGAGGACATCTGAAGTAGAAGTTTGCTGCGACAAACCATGTTGGAATATTTAGACATGTCACGAAATAAGAGGAGACAAAATATATATATAGGTTAGAAGTGCAGTGTTAGTACTGTGGGAATGATCAAAGCCATGTTGTGAGGGGAATAGAAGTTCTTCCTGCAGGAGGTAGTTTAGTAATTGTTTTTGAATACATTTTTCAAGTATTTTGGTGCGGGGGAATAAGATTGTTATAGATCTAAAGTTTGTGATGTATGTTGAAGTTCCTCCTTTGTGCAGAGGGATAATGAGAAGGAACATGGGATTCATGGATTGACCTATTTATAAGGACTGAGACAGGGTAGGCAATGCTATATAGGCTGCTATTTTAATGTACTCACTTGGAAGGTCGTCAGCCAAAGAAGAGCATGGTTTGAGTTTGTGTAAGAGTAGTTTTATATAGGATGCGGGCACAGGTTTAAAGATGAAAGTGGACGTGGTGATATGTGGCTGTTGGGTGGGGTTAGGATTAGATACTGGGGAATCTGTGGTTAAAGATGTTATGTAATGAAGTAAAGTGCTGAATTGTATTGCAGTTTTGAGTGATGAGTTATTGTGAGAGGGGTTAGAGTTGAATTTATAGCCATGATGCAAGATTTCTTTAATGGCTGGTCATAATTTTTTAGGGATGTATTTATTATTATTATGAAAGTTATCAATATTTTCATTTCATTAATTTGCTTTTTAGTATGATAGTGAAGCATTCTGAAGTTTCCAAGATATTGTGGTATTTTATAATTTTGACAGTCTTTTGGTGTTCTTCTCTATCCTATATTAGCATTATACTCTTTTTAAATAGCCAAAGTGCATTAATTGTTTTTACTCTCTTCATTCTAGGAGGTACAATGCAGTTTAGAATACTCAGGAACGTTGTACTGAATCCATTCACAGCATCATCTACTACGGGGAAGATTTTTAGGAGGTTCCATTTAATATATGATCGGGAAATAATGACATTTATGGGTTAAACTTGAAAAGACTGTGGATCGTTCTCTAAACATGCTGTTTAAGGGGATGTGAGAGATGTCTGCTTGTATAGCTTGGGAGATGATCACTGAGACAATAAAACAATGTATCTGAGGTGGTGTATTAGATATGGACTGATACTAGGGTCTAGTCTAACAGGGAATTTCATGTCTTCTTAGAATGTGTTGGGTTATTAGTCATTTGTTTGAAATCAGATAAAAGAGCTAGAGTTTATGTCCAACCAGTTGACATTATCTTCACCTAGAAGTACTATTTCTTGAGGAATTGTTACGGATATCCAATGTAGGATATCTTGCAGTACAGCTGTACTATTGCCAGGAGAGATCTAAAGAACAGTAATACATATTTGTTTATAATTGTTTAATTTCATGAAAGTAATAAGGTCTGCTGAACTGAATTTTTGTATTGGTTTGTTATAGTGGGAATGTGATAGTGGTTGTGAAATGTTAAAGCAATACCATCACTTTTCCTCTTTATATGGTCAATACAGATGATATCATAGCTGGGAGGTATAATTTTGGAGTTGTTTATGCTGGATTTAAGCCAAATTTCCCTTACAGCAGGGATATCAGACTTATGTTTGGTAATCCAGGCATGTAGTTCAGCAATTTTACTTCTTATACTTCTAACATTTATGGCAGCAAAAGTTAGATTACTGGGTTTGGGAGTTGACTGTTGTAGGATTAGATAGTGTGTGGAAGAGAATTATGTTGATGTTCATCGTGATAGGTGGGGCCAGGATTAGGCTCTTTCTAGAAGGATTTTTGTATATTGGGGAATTACTGGTACTTTTTTTGGAAAGCATTTTTCCACTTCGTTTTGTTTTGGTTTGAATTGAAATTGAGTGAATCAGTCTATATTTGGAGTGAAGGTCAGGGGTGTGATTACATAGGTTTGATACACTGTGTGGAAAGTGTAATGAGGAAGCATAAATCGGTGGCTCTGACAAAGTTGGAGATATGTTGAGAGTTGTTATAAAGTCATGTTAGGATGAGAGATTGTTCAGTAGGAGAAGAATAGAGGATAAGCTGAGGAGTAGCATGATTACGTAAAGGGATCTGTATGTTATAGCTGGTAGGTAGTGGGAAGTAGGGGCCAAGAAGGAAAAAGAAGTTGCAGGGTAGAAGGACATTTAGTGGTGGTGCAGTGTGAAAGCTGATAGAGGTAGGTAGCAAAGAAGTATTTTTTTATGAAGGAAGAGAGTAAGGTTGTCCTAGCATGTTCTCTAGAATGTAAGGAATAGAAGGGTTTAAAAGACTGGAGTATGAGAATGTAGTTAAAATAGGAAGAAGTGAGGGCTTATTTGGGAAAGTAGAAGACTCCATGTAGGATAGATAGGTGCTGTTAAGAAGGGGTGTGACTATGAACGAATACAGTGCAAAGCAGTATAGGAGGTAGAAAGGTAGTTGGGAATGGTGGTAAAAGATTAAATGGAAGTTGGGGATTAGGGAAAAAAGAAAAGTACAGTTTTGTACCTACCATAAATGTAGATGTTCGAAGATCCACATTGCTGCAGTCCTGACACTTGGGTAGTCCGCTGTCCCAGTCGGCCCGAATACCAAAGTATAAGGCTGACGTCGGTCAAGGCGCATTAGTCTGACGTCAGGACGTCAGGGTACAAATGCGCATGACCGACGCCATTTCCTCAGTCTTTTCTTGCCCCAGATGTCAGAAGACCCTAAAAAGATAAGGCCAAACCAAAAAACAACAATACACCAAACACCCCTGTACCAATATATATGTACAATATATACAAAGTCAGAAAGGTACAATCCTACCCACACAACCACCCCTAAACACAGAGGGGAAGGAGGGAGGACTGCAGCAATGTGGATCTTCGAACATCTACATTTATGGTAGGTACAAAACTGTACTATGTTCTTCATCTCACATTGCTGCAGTCCTGACACTTGGGTAGAATCCCAAAGCAGAGGTAAGGGAGGATGGCAAATCACAAAGAAGCAGGAGCTGACAACATGCCCTGTAAAATAGCAGTGGCAAAACCAGCCCTAGATTTAGAGTAGAGAGGAAGGTGGTAATGCTTAGAGAAGGTATGCACTGAACTCCAAGTAGCTGCCTCCAAAATATCCTTAGTTGCCACCCCTTAGAAATGCTGTTGAAGTGGCAGTAGCCCTAGTGGAATGAGGCCTAATCCCAGCTGGAATCTCCTTGCCATGATGGGAGTAACAGAAAGTAATGCAAAACCCAATCCACTTAGAAATAGTTTGTTTTGACACAGGCTTACCCTGAGAACTCAAAGCAAAAGAAACAAACAACTGCTGAGACTGCCTAAAATCCTTAGTCCTGCTTAAATAATAACGTAATTGCCTGTGTACATCTAAAGTGTGCAAAATCTTTTCCCCTTATTTTGGGGATTTGCATAAAAGGTAGGCAAATGAATAGTTTGGTTTAAAGCCACACTAGAAACCACTTTAGGCATAAAGGAAGGATTAGTACGTAAAGATACCCTATCCTTATGAAAAATCAGGAAAGGCTCAACCGCCATAAGGGCCTGCAATTCAGACACCCTTCTTGCAGAGGTAATGGCTAACAAAAAGCAGTCTTCCATGACAAATATTTCAATTCAGCAGTAGCTGCAGGCTCAAAAGGTTGTAGAGTGAGTTTCTCCAACACAAAATTGAGGTCCCAAGCAGGAGTAGGAGCTCTACGGGGGTCTTATATTCTTTGCCCCTCTAAGAAATTGATTGAACAAAGGATGAGAAAACAATGGTGGGTCACAATCATAGTGAGCTGAAATTGCTGCAGCATGAATCTTAATGGAAGAGAAAGACAAACCTTTGTCCAATAACTCAGTAAGATATTGAAGAGCCACACTCAAATTTGGCTCAGAAACATCCAAATCCTTTGCTGCACACCAAAATAAAAATCTCTTCCATTTTCCTGCGTACACTTTCCTTGTACTAGGTCTTCTGGCTTCCATAATCACATTCAAAACTTGTTGAGGAAGCTGAGACCTGCTATGGTTCAAAACAGAATATGCCAGGCTGTTAGATGAAGAGAGTGAAGCTTGACATTGAGTAGATGCCCGTCCTTCTGAGACAATAGGTGTGGAATCAAAGGTAAGGGCCATGGAGGCTTCCTTACCAGACTCCTCAGCAATGGGTACCAGTGCTGTCGAGGCCAATCTGGAGCTATTAAAATCATCCTTGTCTTGTCTGACCTTTAGGAGTACCTTTGGGAGGAGAGGCAGAGGTGGAAAGGCGTACACATGAAGATTTTTCCAACTGAAAGAAAGAGCATCCACTTTCCAGGCTGTGTGATGAAACCTTTTCGTGCAAAACTTTGGCAGCTGGTGGTTTAGTGGAGAAGCAAACAGATCTATGTCTGGAGTTCCCCAGGACACTGTCAATGTCTGAAATACATGAAGATCCAGTTTCCACTCGTGGGGATCCATGATTTGCCTGCTTAACACATCTGCTAAGGAGTTCTGTGCTCCTGGCAGAAACCTTGCTTGAAGATTCAGTTGCAAGCTTAACGCAGTCTCCCACAAAATCATTGCTTGCCTGCATAGAGGATAAGAATGTGTTCCCCCTTGTTTGTTGATGTACCACATGACAGTTGTGTTGTCTGTTAGAATCAACACCTGCCCTGGAAGAAGTAAATCCTTGAAAGCCAGTAATGCAAACTGGACTGCTAACATCTCCTTCATGTTGATATGTAGATGCTGCAGTCTGGCAGGCCACTTGTCTTGTATCCACTTTCCATTCAGATGAGCTCCCAAGCTGTGTCTGAGGCATCTGTCGTTAGAATCTGACTCGCCTCTGGCCGGGTCACAGAGAGTCCCTTGTTTAGGTGACATTCCTGAGCCCACCACAAAAATTCCTTTTGAATGCAAGGTATTATTTGAATGACAGTGTCCAAATCCTGGCAGTGCTGTGTCCATACATTTTTGAGATACCATTGTAGCTTCCTCATATGCAGTTTGGCATTGGGAAGTACCAGAATACAAGATGCCATGAACCCTAAGGCTTGAAGGACTGTCCTTGCAGTCAGCCCGGACTGATGAGATAGTTGATGGAAGTAAAGAGAAAGATTCTTTTGTTTGTCCGGGGTTAAAAAGGCCATCTGGGTTGCTGTATTCAGTCTCACACCCAGAAAGCACATGTCTTGAGAGGGTACTAGACTGGACTTTATTTCGTTCACAGAATACCCTAGGCATCTTAGCACTGCTATCACATATTCCAAATGCTGAAGAAGCACGTCCCTTCCTTGAGCCAGAAGTAGGCAATCGTCCAAATAAGGATAGATTTGTATTCCTTTTAGCCTGAAGAAAGCTATCACTGGAGCCAGAACCTTTGTGAATACTCTGGGCGCAGTAGATAAGCCAAAGGGCAATGCAGAGAACTGATAATGAGAATTCCCAGCTCGAAAACGCAGATACTTCCTGCAAATTAGTCTGATAGGAACATGAAGGTAAGCTTCCTTGAGATCCAGAGTTACCATCCAGTGATCTTTGCCCAGCAGAGGTAAAAGCTGTTGTAACGTCAACATTTTGAACTTGGGAATGTCCAGATAAGTGTTGAGGATAGACAGATCCAAAATTGGTCTCCACGTGTTCCCCTTTTTGGTACTAGGAACAGGCGAGAATAAAACCCTAGGCCCCTTTCTGGCACAGGAACCGGCTGAATGGCCCCTATTTGGAGCAACAGAGAAATTTGCCTGTGAGCCTCTTTCCTTAGTTGAGGAGGAATGTCTGGCATGCCTTTGAAAGGAGGCAAGGTATGGAAATAAAACCTGTAACCGTGGTGAATGATATCCAATACCCATCTGTCCTGGGTAATTAAACTCCAGTTTTCTTTGAAAAGTGCCAACCTTCCTCCCAAAGGTGCTGCCAGACGAGAAGATTCTGGCAGCTGAAAAGGCAGGTCATTGGGTCTGTTTACGAAAGGACTGACCCCTGCCCTCACCAGCAGACTGAGCAGGTGAACTCCCTGTTCTAGGCCTAAAAGAACCTTGAGCTCTGCCCCTACCACGTCTAGACCTACCCCTAGACTGGGAATCATAAGCAGGATATGTCCACCCCTTGGTAGGCCAATTTCTACTAAACTTGGAGGCTGAACCTGCAAAAATCTTTAACAGTCTGCATAGACTTAGCCTTGTCTTCCATTTTCTTTAGAACTGCTTCCACAGGCGAACCAAACAACACATCAGATTGTAAAGGAGCATCTAAAATCCTTGTCTTCACATGCTCAGCTAAATTCTGATCCCTCAGCCAGGCGTGCCTGCGAAGAACCGAACCAGTGGCAGCCACCCTCGAAGAGGCCTGCACAGCATCAAAACCACATTGCAAAGAATGCTTACCCACCTGTTCAGAAACATGAACTAAATCCTGCAACTCTTTACACTCAATACCTTCCGCCAAAGCATCTACCTTAGACTTTAATTGTGAAAGGAGATAATTTTGGTATTTCAACATGTGAAACTGGCAATTCAAAGCTCTCATGGCCAAAGTGGAAGAAGTATACACTTTCTTTCCCCATCTATCCAAAGCCCTTGCCTCTTTATCCGGAGGAACAGGATTTTTAACAACAGAAGCCTTAACACCTTTAGGCCCCTGTGAAACAGTTTCTGGGTCTGCCCTAGGACTCTTAAAAGATACTTATGAGCTTCAGGCACCCTATAATATCTATCCGGTTTAACTGGAGCAGGAGGCAAAGAATCAGGGTTCAGAGAAGCCTCTGCAAAAACATCCTCCACCACATCTAGAACAGGAGGTATAGCTAAAGGCCTATGCTGGGTAGAAACAAAATTCCCTAAGCCTTTTCCTGAATCAGAGAAATCCTGACCTTCCCATTTAAAATGCTCCCTCATGGAATGAAGAGTCTCTGAAAATGAAAAATCCTCAGGAGGAGAAGCAGAAGGAGTAGAATCATCTACATCAGAATCAGAGTAAGGGGAATACTCCTGCAAGTCTTCAGCCAAGACTCAGAAGCATCCAAACACTGCTCAAAACTCCCAAGCTCAGGTTCCACCCTAGGCCTCTTATCAGGAGGGGGCATAGAACCTCTAATCATTGTAATCAAATCTTCTGCCATCTTAAGCATATGCTTCTTAGGTACAGACCCTGAAGAACTAGGGGTAACACCTGAAACAAAACCTGGCCTGCCCCTGGGAGAAGCCTTGGAAACAGCAGGGGAGGGCCTAACCACCTTAGGAAGGGAGGGAAGAACAGCTACCTGAGAAGCCCCTTCCGCCTGGCCTACCTCCTGAGAGGTCACATCTTGCAGTAATAAAGTCTCTCCCTGGGATTCCAAAGAAATTTCTGGCTGAACCTCTGGCTCCACCGAGCCCTCTAAAGAACCGACGTCCAGAACGGACGGTTCTTCCAGCCTAGGCTTTGCTGTTTTGTCCTTGCGCTTTTTAGACGAAGCGGGCGCCGGAGCATCCGACGGCATTTTATAATTACACCGCTTCCCAAAAACTAACCTGGCACAATCTAATCTTCTCTTTATAGTGCGTTTGTTAAATCTAGCACAAGAGCGACAGCCAACAACGTCGTGCTCAGGCCCTAAGCAAGGTATACACAAGGTATGGTAATCCCTATGAGGTATCTGTTTCCCACAAGAAATACAGTTATTCACTTTTTCTGACATCCGGTAAAATACTGAGGCAAGAAAAACCAAAATATTCCCCAACGGGGTACTTAGCCAACTTGGATTCGGTCTGAAACTCCGACTTCGGAAAATCTCAGAACGCCAACCTGCACTTGCAAAACTGCTTCTGCATCGGACCATGCGGCAAAAAAGACTGAGGAAATGACGTCGGTCATGCGCATTTGTACCCTGACGTCCTGACGTCAGACTAATGCGCCTTGACCGACGTCAGCCTTATACTTTGGTATTCGGGCCGACTGGGACAGCGGACTACCCAAGTGTCAGGACTGCAGCAATGTGAGATGAAGAACATCATGAGTGTTTTTGTAATATTAATAAGGCTATTTGGGTGGGTTAGGGAATAGATGTCACAAATAAAATGTCTTTGTAGGACGTATAATAGTAAAGCAAGAGGCGGTGGGTGACGTTTGAAGGTAGGGGAGCAAAGAAAGGATAGCACATGTTAAATTTTAACACGATAATCCATTTATAGCCAATGCAAAGCTGTTAAAGAGAGGTACAAAGTAGAACATGTTTTCTTTCATTTCCTGAATGTAGAAACCTGTCAACCAGGAAGAGTAAGGAACTGGCATATGCAGTGTAATCCACTTGTCAAGAGAAAGGACTGTAGCCAACTTAGTAAGTGGTTCTTAGAGGGCAAAGAGTACTCACTGGGGGGTATTAAAGCCAATTTCCCACACAGGCAGGCGAGTATTTGACTTGTTGAAGTTAATACACAACAAGGTTCTTCAAGTTAAATTTGCTTAGAATGTAAAAAAATTAAATTCTCAGTGAAAACATTTAGGAGTTGGCCCTTGGGGTCAGATGCATTAACACTGGCTTTGAAAGGAAGGAAAAGATAAAAGCTTTACTAAACTTTCATAATATGTGGAGACAATAGTTAGTACTTATAAAAAGAGATGGAGGAAAGACTACAGTGATTCAGAACAAGAGAATATGGATAAGTGTAAGAATGGAGAGATGGTAAAATATACCAAATCAACTCAATCAATTGAGTAAAGAAGAAAAAATATTGTCTTCAAAAGACATTGTATCACAAGATAGGAAAATCTAGAGAGAGTGAATCTTATAAAGGTGGGGGTGTGGCAGTACAGAATGGTGGAAAAACTATAAAAAGAATATTTCAGCTTGGAAAAGTAGACTTTATTAAAGTAAATGAAGTCATTTTTAATTGCATAACTTCTATTTAAAGGTATTATATCCAGTTGCAGGGTTGTAATCGTTTCACTGTTCTTGGCACTCATTAACTCATTAGGACAATCATCGAGTGCAATGACCCTTTTGGTGTATATATATATATATATATATATATATATATATATATATATATATATATATATATATATATATATATATGTCAAAACACTTATCAAAAATTACCACAACACATTTTGCCAGTAAAAAAAAAATCAAAGGCCTAAATCATTAAAACAATGTGGATTGTCTCAAATCATTGCCTCTTTCTTCAGTATCATACAGACTTCTGAGAGGCAATCTCTGCTTTGCATATAGAGCTTCAACAGACTTATTCTGTCACAATTAGACCTACAAATAAGTTTATCATAAACACCACTCAAGAGCTTTCAATCTGTTTTGCAGAATAAATAGAACATGTTGGAGGGATAGGTATGTATCTCAAAGAATAGCATTTCTATGGATCTGTGTTCCACTCCACATAAAACAAAGTACATTTGTTACTCTATTCACACATAATTTAGATGAATGAATGGATGGGGATCCACAAATTCACACCTGGTTCTGCACCCCTATCCCTTATAGCTAGGGGAAACATGTAAATGTCGCAACTTATCTTTCTTTGGCCCAACTCTGGGTTATTTATATGCAAAATATATGTGCTAAAAACTACCACGGGAATAGCTTTCTTAAAATTGTCACAGATCAATAGCACCTATAAGGGTCTATATTAGAACACCAAACCTTCAAAATTTCGAGTGTTCTAATATCGACCCGTTTTCAGCGAATGCTGAAAATATTGAAGAAACAGAAAACCAATTTTTTTCCTAGGGAAAGAATTTGGTTGGCCATTTCTGTTGCTTCGGTATTTTCAGCACTGTGGTGGAAAGTTGCAGGTCAGGTTCAGGTAAGTGTGTGATTGTGTGGACGTGAAGGTTAGGGCGGGTAGATGGGTTAGGGCATGGGTGAGGTAAATGTGCGATAGCGATGGACCTTAGGGTTAGGGTTTGGGTTACGGTAAGTGGATAGTGATGTATATATAGTTTAGTGTAGGGTTAGGTCTAAGAGTTTAGGTGTATGTGTGTGGATTGCTGTTTGTTTGGTGTGCTTGAGTTAGGGTTAGGGCTCGGGTCAGGTAAGTGTGCGATTGTGTGGACATGAGGGTTAGGGAATGAGTGAGGTAAATGTGCGATAGTGATGGACCTTAGGGTTAGGGTTTGGGTTAAGGAAAGTGGATAGTGGTGTATATATAGTTTAGTGTAGGGTTAGGTGTAAGAGTTTAGGTGTATGTGTGTGGATTGTTGTTTGTTTGGTGTGCTTGTGTTCTATGTATGTGTTTTGGAACAGCAAATTTTTTTCCTAGGAAAAAATTTGCTGTTCTGTATGTTTGATGTTTTAAATTTTCGATTAATAGGGTTCAATATTAGAACACTTGAAATTTTGAAAGTTCGGTGTTCTAATATAGACCCACCTATAAACCTATAAATTCAGGTCTGAAAAGAACTGCAGAAATTTAAGGCACACAACAGAAATTACAATTGATGTCTTTCACTACTAGCTTTTTTAACAAATTGTCAGTGAAGTAAAAATAAAACAACTTCTGTACCAAACCACTATTCAGTGCAAAACCAAGAAATAAAAAACACAGTGGCAAGGAAGCCCTAAGAGCTGAACAAAATATTTAATGGATTAAGCGCTTTCGTCAGTCCTTTTACAATGACTTCTTCAGAATAACACATCAAAGTAAAAAGCACAATATAAAGCCTCACCTACAAGTAATTATACATCTAATTAACTAACTAATCTATGAACCCCTAACTACTAACATTTAAAATGACAAGTGCATTTTCCTATCTAAGCAGCGAAGTGCAATACTAAAGTGCATACAAAATTGCATCTATAAAATGTATTACCATGCTAAAAACATCCTAACAAATAATTTTGTTTTTCAAACAAGATCATACATAAAATACACTTAAAAATACCTATGTTACATATGATATATATAAAATAACAATGGATGCACAAGTGCTGTTTGAAACTTTGTTACAGGTGGAATTCAGATTTTAGTTTCAAATAACAGGCCAGGGATACAACCTCATTTAGCCCAGGGGGATTTGTGGCATTCACCCTCACTTGCCACATTAATTCTTTATATTCTAGGAATATATCACTAGGTCCCCCTCTTTTATTTATTTTTACATGTTCCAACACAGAACATTTGAAATTATGCATGGGGAATTTACTAAGATGTTTCGCTAATGCATTATTATTATTGCCTTTACTTATGTCATATGCATGTCGGTATATCTGTGTTCTGAAGGTGTTTCTGGTTTTCCCAATATAATACCTTTCACACACTTGGTACAGCACAATGTATACCATGTTCTTTGTACCAAAATTCCTTTTGTGCCCAGAGCAAACTGTCCCATATTGTGGTACACTATTTGGGATCCCGTCCCTTCTCTCTTCTGTTCCAAAATATTCTTAATACTAGTGTTCTTCTTATACACTACAATTGGCTTTTCTCCTATCTTATCCCCCACCTGTTCATCATTTTTTAACAGAGACCAATTTTTATACAGAGTGTTTTAAATTAGTGGAAACTGGGGGGTAAACGTCAAAATCATTGCTCTATTGAAGGTGTTGTCTTCATTGCTCACATTATGTCCTGCTCTGTTCCCATTAACTTCGTCTGGTGGGTCAGTCTCTATACCCAACCCCAACAATAGGAAAAAATGTCCTGCCATTCTCTTATGGCTTACCTCTTGCAATATTGGTAGCACAATTTCCCTTGGGTACCCTCTCCTAACCATCATATCCAAAAGGACATCCCTTTCATGTAAGAATGTATTCATTTCGCTCACCATCCTTGCCAGCCTGACTCCCTGTCCTCGGTATCTCAATGTCTCCAGACCCCATAGATATGGATATGTTTGAACTAATTCATGCATATGTGTAAAATGTAAGACTATAGCTTTTGTCTTGCCCTTATTTATCTTATAACCAGTCAAAGACTTGTATTTATCTAGTTATTAAATGGTATCTGTAAGTCCTTTTCCAAGTTGATGACAAAAAAATTACATCACTGGCAAACACAGCAATTTCTTCTTGATTAATTACTCAACTTTATCCCTCTATACAGGAACTCCCAATGCTCCTTGCCAGTGACTCCAAATATACTGTAAAAAAGGGTGGCAAGAGCTGGCAACTCTGCGTCTACCCCTCTGAAGGTCCACTATTTTCGATAGTTGTCCCACATACTTTAAGTGGACGATGGACTCTGTAGGTCTTAAATAAGAAGTTTATCCAGAGACTTGGGAAAATCATTTCCCTCAGAATTCCCTGCAGGAACTGCAAACTCTCCCTACTGAAAGCCTTTTCTACTCCCAGACTTGACAGTAACATTGGCTTTCTCATTTGATCCACATCTTCCACGTCCACACTGATCCAGGCCAGCTACACTTTTTATTATTCCTGCTAATCTTTTAGCCATCACCATCATAAAGAGCTTGCTCAATATTTATTTTATTTATCCTTTACTGATCTGGTCAGTCCCACAAGGCTAGTAGCCTCTTTCTTATTTTACAGATTCTTTTTTGGTTTTCTTTAGGGACTGGATTAAATTCTGTGAAGAGGGTGGAAGCTGATTTAACAATGACGAGGGGCTTAGGTTTAAAGAAGTCTATCGTTTATGGTGTATCCCTGCTTATGTACTGCATGATGAGAATTATTAATAGTTAATGTAATATGAATATTAAATTCATGTTAGAGAATCAGTACAAAGAGTTACGAGACAATTTGTCTTAGAATAAAAGAAAAAGAAAATAAAGTAGAGAAGTGTATGAATTTAAAATTAAATTTCTTTTATGGAGGTTAAGTATGGAAAAACTGCTTTGCGTAGACTGGGGAGGTTACATTATGAGGTTGTGAGGGCTAATAAAATAAGGAAAAGATTTACTTTTTGTCAATATTTCTTGTAAAGACTTACTATAAATAAACTCTCGGTAAAAGGGGATATCTAATATAAAAGAAAGGATGGCCATATATTTTCCTTCAATAAGGAATTAGAATCTTCTTAGCATATTATTTTGAGTTGTGAAAGAGTCAAGAAGGTGTGGAATGTAATATGTAAAGAAGTTACTGATTAATATAAAAAAAGTTTAGGAACCAAACCTGTGTATGGTTTTATACAGTTATTATGAAAGCAAAGGTGAAGAAAATGTGATATAAATTTGTTTGAAGTTATTTGGAAAATTTGATGTGCAAAAACTAATTAAAATTTGTTTGATAAATTTTGTAATTTACTGGACATTTTTGAAAAAAAAATAGAAGATGGCTGTGGATGGAAGGGAGATTTGACATGTTAGTTTTATATATATGTGTAAACATTTAAGACAAGAATGCAAACATGTATATATATGGATCTAGGACTGTTGAACGGAAATTCAACAGTCCGAATCCACTATCAACGAACACTTTAACGAAAGCACTTTCACCGAAAAAGTGCTTTTGTTAAAGTATGCTCAAAAAAAAAAAAAAAAAAAAAAACTAAACATTATCTCCGCAACAGGCATACTTACGCAAAAGTGCTTCTTCGGTGAAAAGCACTTGCATGCAAGTATGCCCGGCCGGTCGAGCATTAGTCCTGGATATATATATATATATATATATATATATATATATATACACAAACCTTGGCTCTAGATAATAGAGGTGATAGATGGATTTATAGATGGAATGTATGAGAAAAAAATAATAAATACATATCTTCTTATATTAGTATATATACTTGTTTTTATAAATAAAGAATCTCTGCTCTTTTCAATAGGTGCCATGGGCTCTTTCACATCCACCTGAACAACCACCAACTCATGCTGATGGATGAAACACTCAGTAGTGCAGTACCCCTGCCCCTCCTTTTCTGCACTGAAGTGTCAACAGTCTATCTACCTAGTGTGAGAAAAGAACTCACAGCCTCCGGCAGCAAATGCGAGTGTAGTACCTGCCGTGCCATTGACAATGGTAATAATAAGAAAGGTCAACAAGTCCCCAGGTTAGTTGAGTCTTTGACATACATGGGGATCTCCACCACCACCATCACCCCCCACAACAAAAATGTAATTTCTATTTATTTGGTTTAGTCTGTCCTGAATCTGGTGTCAGACATCAATGGGAATATCAATCCTGGTGTTCTTTCCTGCCTTCTGAGTTTTAATAGCTTCTTCAATCTCTTCAAGCTCTGTTTTAGCTGTTAATATTTTCTCTTTATCTCAGTCTAATTTTCTAAGGGCCAGTTTCTCTAGTTATGTCCTGCTTGTTGTCTTATTTGTTTCTACTTCCTGTTCTCTACTATGCAAATACCTAGTTGTGACCATTGGTCAGATGTTTGCTGCCTACGTCATTGTGCTAACAATTTAGTTGTCTTGGGCGTACTTGCAAAGAAGGCATGCTTTAATGTCCTGGCCTAGTGTTCATTTACTATTTCTGCATAATCTCTCATTTCTTTTTTGCTTCCCTTAACTGCTCTTCCCCTTCTAACCTACTTACATCTTTTACTTTCACTTGAAGACTTCCCACTTTCTCTTGTTGTTGTTATTGTTGTGTCTTTCGGCTTTTCCCAGTTAGGGGTCGCCATAGCGGAATTCCGGACCGCTAATGATTGGCAGTGGAATTTTACGTGCCGAGTTGCCAGCCCTGATGCACAACCTTCAACGAAGGTACGCCCATTCACGCATGTCTCTACACAGAAGATGCTCTAGCTGAGAATCGAACAGGACGACAACTTACTGTGAGGCAACAACGCTACCGCAGCACCACCACCGCAGTTCTAAGACTTCCCACGCTGAAAAATAAAGATCCTGGGCTTTGCCCCAAAACACTTTTTACTTCAGCTCAGCATAGCATCTTCACTTTCCTATACAGGAATACCAGACCTGTGTTACAGGCGTCAGTCCTAATGGTATATCTTCTAGTATCTGGCATATAATGAAAAGAAACTTCTCTCTATTTTCATAGCACTTTAACAAATTTGTTGGCAAGTCTCGATCACTGTTTGTGTGACTCATATCATTATGATGCACCATAATTTGCAGCATCACATAGTCAGATAATAATGCATCCCATAATTCTGTCACATACATGTTTCCTCAGTACATAACATTTGTATAGCCCTAACCAACTGTTGTACTAACATGAGTAGAATGTATAATCAACATCAGCTCCTGTCAGACTCTTTATGTTCATAATGCCAAAACCCTTCACTTAAGTTTTCAGGTAACTATGTTCTCTAGGAACCCTGATCACCCTTGGTCTTTCAACCGTATCTAACTTATTCTCTACTGTATTCCAGTCCTCAGTAATTATTTATTTATTTGTTTTTATTTATTACATTTGCTAACTGAGTAATGTCTGACTGGGCCAGGAGCCCGTTTTCAGCGGGGGCCCAAGGAGAAAGTCTCCAGAACAGTAAAACTATAAATGCAAACAATAATAATAGTAATAAGCAAAACAAAATATAAATTCAGATAACAGTGTGCACGATATATACAGAGTAGCATAACACAGACACCAACACAGTAGCAGTACCCATATCCAACAGTGCCACAAAAAGCAGATGTAAATAAACAAATTCAGCCACAAGATGAAAAGAAAAAAGTGATAAAAAATAAAAGCAGCAGGAAAAGGACTAAAGTTAGGAGGAGTAGAAAGAGTGATGTCATTAAGGAGCTAGTAGGCTTAGCCTAGAGTACAGCGGGGAAAAAGCTAGTGGTTAGTTAGATAGCTCTTTAGGAGTTTTCTGACCTCAAAATAGTTAAGATTTTTTTCAATGGGCTGAGGAAGAGTGTTCTAGTATTTGACAATTGTGTGACAATGTTTCTCAAAATTTGTCTAAAATCCTTAATAATTGCTTGAGGGGGTGGCTGCCATCTCCATCTACCCCTTATCAATACAAATCTCCCTAATTTACCCCTTAAATCTTCCCTCCATAAGTCTATATCTTCCCACACTAATGTGAGCACACCCTTACTACTATATATGTTCTGTGCTATGTACGATCCCTTCATCCTAGTTGTATTAATTGGGGACCTGTGCTCCTTTCCACTGAAATAGATTTATTGAAGGAGGACAATTTACACCCTAGTCTCAGAAAGGTCAGAATCCTGTCTATCTTATTTTTGTACACTAACCTATTAACATTCCAAAGAAATATGCTTATCTGTTTCACCTTCATTGGCAATGTGTTATGATTGTCCCCCATTTAGATATTACTCCTGTACATTCTCCATTTATCATCAGCAACCTGTAGGGTTGCTATGTTGCAGCCAATACTTAAGGGTTTCATTCCCATTAAGCAGCACATGGTTACAGCATTGACAGACAGCATCAAGCTTAATCTTCCCAAATGAAAACACCTTAAAAAAAGAAAACATTAACTATATACATGTTATTTAACTCTTCTATGGTTCCCATTCCATGAGTTAAAACTCTTAAGGTAGCTACGTTCCTTCTGCCCTTTAGCTTTCAGTTTTGTCTGTCCAATTCTGAGTTCTCCCCTCACCAACTATCCACCCATCTCATCCTTACTCTTCTGTTATAATCATAGAAGAGTGTTATATTCCCTGAGCTGAGAATGTAATATCTCGGTTGTGCTTTTCGCACCTTTATGTCTCAGTCCTATTGCTTTCCAAATTTATCTTTTATTAAAATATTGTACTTCATTCTCATCCTTATTACAAAATTAAGTGCATCCCAGGAGAATGGGGTTCATTTCAATTACCCAGACAAGTATGTCATGTGCTTTCATTATAATGCAACTAGCTCTGTAAAATAGCAAATACAACTTAAAAAAACAAAAAAATAAAATAATAAAATACCACCAAGACCACTGATCCAAGAAGTAAGCGAATTTAATAAAACACTTAGCGCCTCGGCTTACACAGCCTTCCAAGAGTAAAAACACTACAAAATATTGTTTGCTTATATACAGCATATTGCACCAAACAATTAATCAATTAAGCATACAATTCAAATCACATACTTCAAATTGCATTCTTTGTTAAGTCCCTGAAGCTCCAAAGTGCCATACTTTAAAATTAGCAGGGTTTCTTTTTTTAAGAGTTTGTTTGTTAAAGACACACATTCACCTATGCCAACTTGCAATTTTTCCAAGACACAACCCCTAAGAGAATCATAGGTTCATAGATTGGTACTAGGCTATCTGCCTGAAGGCATTTATAAGCCAAGCCAGAATGGGTTGGCTTTCGCCACCCCTTTACATTAGTTCCCTGTGCCTCTGTCCAGCAGAGCCACTGAAGTGATCCCAGAGGTAAACTTTCTGTTTCCCATCCACTCATCAAGGTTTCTTTTGAAGAGTGTTAGCGAGAAGCTCTGCCTAATGTAGATTGGGATCTTGTTCCAAAGCATGGGAAGTCTCTGGGATAGGAATCTATCCCTCCAGCACATTCTATTTATTGTTGTGGTGAGGTTTAGATCCCTAGAGCATGTGGCTCAAGGGGATAATGTTTTCTTTAGGTGGAGCATGTCCATCAATTCTGGGTTGGACATGGCCTTGTATGTCAGGCAGAGATCACCTCTGAGTAGGCGGTATGCAACTGAGTACAACTGGAGTTTCTTCAGTCGAGCTGCATAGGGCATCTGTTTGAGGCCAGTGATCCTCTTGGTGAGGTACTTCTGTGGTCTTTCCAGCTGTTACAGGTGTCTTGTAAGGTACATCCCAAATAGGGTGTTGTACTCTATGATGGGTCTGATGAGTGATGAGTAGAGGGGCACAATGACATCTTTTGATCTGGATGTGAACCCTGTGATTAGGTGGACCACGTAGAAGGATTTGGCAATGTGATTATCAAAGGTGAGATTACTATCTACTTGGGTCCCCAGATCCCTTATTACGTCTTCCGTATTTAGGGGACTACCAACTATGTGGTAGTTTGTGGGTACTTTGTTTTTTCCAAAGAGGATGACTATGCACTTTTTGGCATTTAGCTTGAGGCCATGATTTTGACACCAGGTATCCATCTCAGTGAGACCCTTTTGGAGGATGTCTGCGTCAGCCAGGGAGTCAATTATAGCCCCTAGTTTGCAGCCGTCTGTGAACTTGGTCAGCCATAGTCCTCCTGTGCTTGCCTGTACCTCTGAGAAGTATATGCCAAACAGGAGGGGTCCTAGGACTGAGCCCTGGGGAATGCCACTTGTAACCGGTTTAGAGTTGGACCTAGCTCCCGCAACTCTCACCATGTGGGTTCTGTCCATGAGCCAGCTGGCAACCCATCTTGTGATGTAGGGATTTATGTTCAGACTGGTGAGCTTTTCTATAATACCAGAATGGGGAATGGTGTCAAAGGCCTTAGCGAGGCCCAAGTAGGCTGTGTGTACCACCTTTCCCTCATCTATAGCCTTGGTAATTGTCTCAAAGAAGTCCATCAGGTTTAGGAGGCATGATCTGCCCTTACCAAAGGCAAATTTGGGTAGAGTCCAGTGTTTGGAGGTTCCCGATGTCTCTGTTAATGAGTTCCATGATGATGCGCTCCATAGCCTTGCAAACCAAGCTAGTCAGGCTTATAGGGCGATAGTTCCTGGAGTCTGTTGTGGCTCCACCTTTGTGGAGTGGAATAACCGTTGCTGTGCACCACTCTATGGGTAAGTAGCCTGTGGAGAGGCTGAGTGTGAACAGTGTGTTTAGGTAAGGGGTTAGTTCATCTTTGAGCTTGTGTAGGACGCAGCCTGGGACACCGTCCGGTCACATTGATGCTGTGTTTTTGGCTTTGGAGAGGGCTGTTTTAACCTGAGTGTCTGTGATTTCAGGGACTCTACATTCTTCTGGTATGGTTATGGGCCCTTTTGGGGGTGAGAGGGGGGGTGAAGTTTGCACTGAACCTGTCTGCCAGGATGTTGGTGATATCGGTCAGTTCAGTGTATTGTGTGCCATTCTGCACTAACTCTGAGCAGATCTGAGCATTGCGACTTAGATTCTTGACATAGCTAAAGAATGCCTTGTGGTTATCTTTGGAGTCCTTGGCAGTTTTTCATTCAAAGCTCACCTTCGATGATTTTATGAGGGATCATAGTTCTTGATGCCATTAATATAGGGAAAATAGCTTACTACATATTGACAGATGGAACAACCATCACATGGAACAGTGCCTTTATTTATGCTTAAGCTCTGACTGACATTAACATCTGGTAAACGAAATTGATTATGTACCAGAATGTCAGACAAATTCCTAGCTCTTTTGTATCCAAAACTCTCAAAATCAGGTAGTATAGAGTTCAAAATGTTATCCCTTAGAAGCATAGGCCACAAGCTACGTGTTTTTTAACCATTTCCTCAGTTATAACATTATAAGTTGTCACTAAGAATACTTTCTTCTGATCCCCGTTATTCACAGCTGTATTGGTAGATTTATTTCCACCAATACAAACATTATATTTTCCACTAGCACGGACATAATGAGAATCTCCCTGAGAGTTAACAGAATACCTCACTTCCATAATTTTTTGTTAAGCTTCCCTGACCAACTGGACATCATAGCCTCTTCTAATAAACATATTTTCTGCTTTAACTATCACTAAATCAAAGCTCATTTCAAGGCTACATAGCCTATGAATTCATAGGAATTCATTATAGGGCAATACCTTGACCAAATGTTTGGGGTGGCAACTGTTCCCATATAAAAATACATTTCTATGTTCAAATTTCCTATGGAGACTACTAGTAAATCCATCTAACTTTATATCCAAAAAATACACTTGTGGGCCAAGCTGTATACCATCAAAGCTTAAGCCCATAGTATTAGCTTGTAAGTCATTAACAAACCCAAGGGTCTCTATCTGGCTTCCTTGACATAAAGAAATAAGATCATCAATAAATATAAAATAACTTTTGATCTGATAAAATCATGTCTATAAATAAAGTCGTCTTCGAGTTTAGCCATGACTAAATTGGTATGCATGGTGGCGAAAGCCGCCCCCATGGCAGTGTCCTGCAACTGCTGGAAAATGTCTCCACTGAACATAAAAAAATTATTTTTTAAACGGAACATAACTAAATCTATCAGAAAATGAGGCACTGAATTGTCAATGAGTCTTGGAAAAATTGCAAGTTGGCATAGGTGAATGTGTGTCTTTAAAAAACAAACTCTTACAAAAAGAAACCCTGCTGATTTTAAAGTATGGTACTTTGGAGCTTGAGGGACTTGACAAAGAATGTAATTGGAAGTATGTGATTTGAACTGTATGCTTAATTGATTAATTGTTTTGTATATAAGCAAACAGTATTTTGTAGTGTTTTTACTCTTGGAAGGCGTGTAAATCGAGGCACTGTTTCATTAAGTTCGCTTACTTCTTGGATCGGTGGTCTTGGTGGTATTTTATTATAGCTCTATAAAATACCCTGATTGTTTTTCCTTCCTTCTAAACTCCACCCAAATGTGTCTGTATGAGTAACAGACCTTGTTATTCGCACTAACTTCTGCTAAACTCCACCCACATGTGTCTGTATGAGTAACAGACCTTGTTATTTGCACTAGCTTCTGCTAAACTCCACCCACATGTGTCTGTATGAGTAACAGACCTTGTTATTTGCACTAGCTTCTGCTAAACTCCACCCACATGTGTCTGTATGAGTAACAGACCTTGTTATTTGCACTAGCTTCTGCTAAACTCCACCCACATGTGTCTGTATGAGTAACAGACCTTGTTATTCGCACTAACTTCTGCTTTCCTCAGTCTGACCGTATATACAAAGACATTCTATATACTTTATTCTTATCTCATAGAAAAGACAAAACATTTTTTTAATTAAACAAAAAAGGAGGGAGAGAGTTCTTATATTGATGGAAAGTTTTAAACCTACATCTCCTTCCTTGATGCCAACAACCAACGTCTTAATATTCATTACTTTAACAAAGCAAAAGCTAAAGTGCAAACCATTCCCTCAGCCTTGAAGGCCCTCCTGTAGCTTTTAAGTCACGTGGTGTCATGTTAAGTAGCAGTTTCAATTTCTTTGTAACATCACTTATTTAGCCTGTGATGACCCTCCACTGGACCAGTAATCAAGGAGCTTCAATCCTCACCACTGGCAGCAGTGGGGGGTATACACTGGGAGGATGACAAGTATACACACAGTATTTCCAGATGCAGTTCTCTGCATCAAGTGCAATTTCCCATAAAAGCACACAGAGTTCACAGCGAGTCCGGGGTGGTTCCTCCCTCTTTCACCAGATCCCTAATAAGACTCCCCACTGGCACAGCTATAGAGTTGAGATCTCAGCTGAGTGGCAAAGCCAAGACCTCCAGCACTCTCTCTGCCCAACTAGTGCTTCGTGTCCCTGCCCAAGTAGCTGGCACACACACTCTTTGAGGTTTGATTTACACACACACACACACACACACACACACACACACACACACACACACACACACACACACACACGCACGCTCACACACGCACACACACACACACACACACACACACACACACACATACTCCTATACATTACAGAGATACTTGTACAACTTGTCAAGTGCATAGCATGTCAAAAACTATTTATAATGTTGAAATGTGTGGAAAGCACTTGTTGTAGAATGCAGGAATTAGCAAAAGAAGCAATACTGAATAATGCTTTACCTCAGGGTATATGTCTGAGTTCATCACAGGTTGGAGTATATGTTAATGCTAAAATTTTGAGAGATACCAAAACTTTTTGCATTGGGGTGAAAGTGTGTGTGTGTGCGTGTGTGTGTGTATTTAAGAGTTAGGTTTAGTATATGCGCTACAGACAAGACGAGAAGAAATTTTCTCTTGTACATGTGAGCTGATATATATGAGGTGTGTGTGTGTCTTGTTTAGCGGCACTGTTAGGGAAGGGTTTGCAGTTAAGTAATGTGTAAGGTTAGGGGAAGGGGTAAGTTAGAGTTAGGTTGGTGCAGAGAGGTTGAAGCAGATGGTTTACTGGCATGTCACATGGCTGTCTTCTTCATAGTTAAATACATGACAAATTAAATACTAGGGTAACCATATGCTGGTGAGGCCTGAGATTCTGTCACATGAGACAGAGAACTGGCTGGTGACTAAACATGGGAATATAGATGATGAAGAATTGTGGCGACACATTAAATGCCATGAAATCATACTGTTCTCTGCACTTGGTTGAGCTGAGGGTATGTGCCAAATTGAGGTGTCCAGTTCTGACAGGTAAATACATGCATTAAAAAATAAATACACATGCTTATTCCATGTTATATATGATATTCAGGCCAAACAAGTGTATTTAAGCTGTGGTATATAATGTGGTAGACCTCTCTTTCACTAATTAAAGCATGGTTGATGTATACTGTTATACACAATGGAAAGTTTTATAACTGACTTTAGGAGGGTCTGGTGAAAATGCAAGTTATATGGCATCACAATTCAGTAACACCACAGAGAAAATTGCATGCATCCTTGGTCTCTATAAGACTAAATGAAAGAACATATACAGCTTCTGACACCATCACATTCTGAGAAATCACAGCAATTTCAGAGGACATTCTCTCAGGTTCATAGGTAAATACTAGGCAATCAAGTCTGCACACTATTGCATGCCTAGTCAATAACCAGTGAGTGATAAAAGGTGAGAGTCAAACTCTGTACCTTTCACCTGTGAGGAAAACACTTCAACTGAACATTCCAGCCCCAGTCCTTTCTTCTGATGGATGAATGCTTTTGATTCTGTTCATCTACCTCTTGCCTGGCAGGTTATGCTTGAACATGGCTATTGTGCTGGATGTGTATACCTTTCTTCTGGGAAACATTAAATATTGTGAGTCACATAATTCTGCCTGGCTTAACAATAGTGAGCCATAATTTGCAAATTCATGAACTTTACATTCCTTTGTGAATGATGCAGACTCTAATGCCTAAAGGTAATGGTCTGTTCAAATGTAGAACAACAAAGCAGGGGATGTGGTGGTGCAGCCTCTACATGGGGACTACTGGTTGGAAAAGTCCCCTACATAAATCAATTTAAGGTGCAGACATGTTCAGGAGTAACTTGTACTTAAGCTTTACACAAGATCAGTGAGGTGAACCAAAGATGTTTTAAGGTCTAGAAGTGCTGTTTCAGACAGCTCCATTTCAAAAACTGCACTCCAACAACCCATAGTATCATCATATTTCCCCAAGCATGGCTTCATCTTGTGTTGCCTAATGTGTATTTAAACACACCTGTTAGTGCCCTGAAGATACCAACACCAAAGTACAATTTTCTGTCATGTTCTGCAGCCTGTATCTTGTCATGTCAATGTGCAAAATGAGTTGAAGGCTGTGGTATTCTCTCTGTTCTGGTGGGGATGGTATGTTCGCTGTGTAATCTAGAGGCAGATCCAGCTCTAGGCAACTTAAGCAGTCACCTAGGGGCTGCTTACTGGTAGGGGCCTGCTGGTTGGGGATGCTGCCACACCATTTATTTTTTAATTAAAAAATAAATAAATAACTTACATGTCTTCTTTAAGGGTGTTCTTCAAGACTGTCCTCTCCATCTCTGCATGCAATGCAGATTTACATCCCTGTGTGTGTCAACACACACACCTGCCGATTCCTTGTCTGTGCATAGTATTTAAACACACAAGACATTCTTGATGGATGAAAGAGATTTGCGTTCCTGCTTGGAAACATAGACATGTTTTATTGGTAAGGTTTGTGTATGTGAAATACCGTAGAGTTGGGAAAACAGGTTAGTTAATTTGCTCAGGCTCAAACCCTGTACCTTTGTTACAGGAGACAAGAGCCTGAACCTCTACAACAACTACCAGCCTACTCAAAAAATGAGCTTCAGTGCATTTTCAAGGAATTGTGAGCTTCAGAGTATCTTCAAGGAATTGGGAGCTTCGAGGGACGAGAAGTTTACTGCTGCTCATGCTAAGTCTGTTTTCAATGTGCAACTGTTTTGTTTAGCAAATGGTCATCACTGTTTGCTCAATAGAATTTGAAAGCAGTATTAGTAGCACAACAGGGGGCATACTTGCTTTTGATGTGGAAGGCTGTGGGTCCTTCTCCCAAACCATGTAGATGGATTGTACTTTAAGGGGGAGGGGGTTGGCCACTACAATGCTGAGTGTGTCTTCCTTTGGATGAGATACCTATTAACTATGTTGGTTTGTCATCCATTCCCTATTGCAATATTACTAGCTTACTTATTTCTTTTAATGTAACAAAGGCAATTTATTCTTCAAAGCCAGCAGGCACTGAACTTGTAGATGAAACACTGAAATATAAAGTTGTTTGCTAACAGCTTCATTAGTTACAGATCTTTCTTTTGGCTTTTCCCAGTTAGGGGTCGCCACAGCGGATCATCTGTCCGCTCATGATTGGCAGTGGAGTTTTACAGTGTCGAGTTGCCAGCCCGGCGCCCACCCTTCCACAGAAGGCACACACATGCACACACTCTCACCTAGGGCCAATTTGGAGTGTCCAATCCACCTACTGCATGTCTTTGGGATGTGGGAGGAAACCGGAGCACCCGGAGGAAACCCACGCAACCACAGGGAGGACATGCAGACTCCGCACAGAAGGCACTCAGATCTCTCTGATGTGGAATTATTCAGCTGACTTTTACTTCTGCAGAGATTGTATGTATTGACTGATACTGGTGGATTGTAATTACAAATTTTTGCGTGGCCTTTTATAGTTGAAATGTTCTGAAAGGGCAGTTTTGTTATTATTGGTTTATACATTTTGTTTAATTGCATACTGGAAAAATGTTCAAAAGTACCAATGTAAAATAAAATCTAATGCTGTATTATACAAGAAAAATAATTTAATGCAATCAGGAAGGTGAATCAAAGAGCACTTGCATGTATGCATGTTTCTAAAAATTTGTGCAAGGGCCTATGATTTGAAAACAGCACAAAGGTAAATGTAATCTTCCACTGGCTAGATGCATTTTTCTTTGAATGTGTGCAAGGTCCTATAGTTTGAAAGCAGTGAAAGATAAGTTTAATCCACCAATGGCTAAATGCATTTTCTTTGAATGTGGGTTTCAGTGCTTTTTCAATAAATGTGAGTTTCAAGAGCAGAGAAGTTAAATGTTAATGCTGTGTCTTTTCATTCTGAGACTGTACT
>NC_056743.1:517646881-517686881 GCF_019279795.1 Protopterus annectens | reverse complement strand
CATGTATTTTCCCCACAAATTCTATTTATTTCTATGTAATTTCCTTCTTTCCTTTTCTAAAGAATCTGCCTTTAGTTCTTTTAGTTCCTTTGCAGTATTCAGTAGTCCAGTTACAGATCGTTTTGATTTCCATTTTCTAGTAACTGCTTATTTGGTAGCCAAAACCATTATATTTAGTAAGGCTGGGCAATTTAGATCCTGTTCCCCAACTAAAAAGAATCATTTCCTTAGGTACAAATATTTGCTGCCACCCAACATGTTTGACAAACTCTGGCCCACTCGTTAAGTAAGTTTTAAAAATGCCAGCTTGTTGCTCTCTGAAGAAAACATGCTCCCAGTTATCTGTGTCTTTCTCATCATGCTTTGAATATTTGCTGTCTACAGGACAGAAAATGATCAAAAGTCTACTTGGGGTACAAAAATACCTATACAAATACTTCCAAACAAAAATACGCAGTCTTCTGGACTTTATTACATCCTTGGGAGCCATACAGATGCCTTCCCATTGTTACTTTGTAAAATGCCTTTCTAGTCTTGCTTCCCAATCTTTTTTAACTGCCCCTGATTGAGTGTTATAGTTACCACGCAATAATTTATATGCCCTACTGATTATCTCTAGAAGAGCTGATCCTTCACTTAAGACTCCCCCTACCCCTTTCTCTTTGCCTATACTCTGATATCAGCACTGGGTAGGGAAGGCAGTCTCTAACCTGAAGTTCAAACTTCTTCCTGGCCTCATGTTATTGTGTTTAGTGTTATAAAGCCTTTCTGTATGTACGTTGAATTTCAGCACCAAAGATTGACTCACATGAAAAGACATAATAAGGCCTAAATCCTTAACTTGACTGACTGCATGTGATTTATTGACATTAACTGTATGTAGAGATTACAAATCATACATTTCAGAAGGCTTCACTGTGCACAGCTGACAATGAATTCCAAGTGGTTAGTAGCAGCCCACTAGAACAGCTTATCAGGATAGAACTAGGAAGGCAGTTAATGCCGAATAGTCATTAGAGAAGGATAACTTGATAACATTTGTTATCTCTAGCAAACTTCAGAGACCATACAGTCAAACTAGCTGAGATAGTAATCATAAAAAAAAAAAAAAAATGAAAAGAAAATGTCCTCAAAATTATCCCTGATGAAGTTCTCTTGTAATAATACATGGACCAAAATGTTGGTCCTCATTATAATCCTAAAAGATCAATTCAGAAGTCATTGCAAGATTCATCAAATAATATAAATGTTAATGTTTCATCTTAGTTGTTCTGTAACTGCTTCAAATGGGATGGAATGACATTTTTTTCTTAATTCAAGGTATATGGCATCTATTGGGAAGGCCATCTTCTACAGCTATCAGTACTTACCCTACAAATATATTACTTTGGTTATACTACCCTTTCCTGGATGCATCCATATTAGTTAATATCAAATAACATAACAATTTTATTTAGGAGCAGTTTTAGTAGGAACTTTTTAAACACCTTACGCACCATACTAGAAGAATGACTGACTTATAGTTGGAAGAATCTTTCCTGTTGTTGTTCTCATAGCTAATTTCTAAACACTGCCACCATTACTACTTGCATGTAAAACATTACTAAGTATATGCCGATTCAAAAATACAGCACAGGAAAAGTTAAGAGTTTATAGACATGGGTTACATTAGCAAGAAATGGGTGGCAAAGAGCTACAAATTTAGTGGCTGAAATAATAGACTAAATCACAGATAAAATAGTCACTACATCAAATAATATAAACCTTCCTGACAAGGAAAGTAAGGGAAACAGAAAGGCATTAACTGAACCTGACATTATACTTCAAACCATATTAGACTATTCCAGACCACTGGAAATCTCTGAGGCACAAGCAAAGGAAAGGCTTGGCATATGTGTGAAAATTTGAAAACCTCACAAAAGACATGCATGCACTTCAGTTAGTAACAAACTAACATGCTTGATTGCGAGAATGCACTATAAATTAAATTAGTCGAGGTGCTAGAGCAGAAGAGAGCTATTTCACAAAATCAGAAATATTATCAAGTCGCAATATTCCACCCCAAAAAAATCAAAAACCTAGAACATTTTCAAAACACTGAGACATAGCAAATGAAATATGAGCATTTAGCTCTGGTGGACCACTTACAGTTTCCAATTTCTTAAAAGTTGTTATAGCACTAAGTTTCAGAAGCCTTGAAACAAACAACACATTTCATGATGTATTAAAAGATTATTTTCTTTTGAGTTGTCCTAATGTGATGGCATTAAACATAAATAAAAGACAAGGCGGACATTATTACTGATGGAAATATAAACAAATCCATATATATATATATATATATATATATATATATACATATATAAACAATTAATAACGTACAAGGTGAAGGCTCTCATACAGGTCAAGCAATCAAACCTGTTGTATAACAATGCAAATTTCTTCAGTTTCACCTAAGATAGAAAAGTGGAAAATATTAACTAAGTTATAAGATAAATATATAACTGAGAAAATGGAAGTACTAATACACTGGGTTCCCCTTGCTGTGGCAGCACCCTAATGTCCAAATGAGGAGAAAACATGTTGGGTGTGAAAACCATACAAAGGATGAGGCGCACCTTGTGGAAGTGGCGTAATCAGTGAGTTGAGTGGGGTATTTGTCTGAGAAGGTACAACTGGCTCATGCTTGGTGCAACTCCTGCTGCACAGGAGGGGGAACCCAGTGTATTAGTACTTCCATTTTCTCAGTTATATATTTATCTTATAACTTAGTTAATATTTTCCACTTTTCTATCTTAGATGAAACTGAAGAAATCCCTTCACTCTGGAATAAAATCCCAGTCCAGGTTAGGCAGAGTCCCTCATTGACTCTCTTCAAGAGGAATCTTGATGAGTGGATGGGAGATCGTAGGTTTACCCCGGGTATCACTTCTGTGTCACTGTTAGATAGAGGCATAGTATACTAACCTCGAAAAAGGGCATAGCAAAATAAATTTAAAATGGGTGGCGAAACCCAAACACATTCTGGCTAGGCTTATAAATGCCCTAGGGCAGATAGTCTAGTATGAACCTATGAACAAATCTCCTAATAGGGTGTTCAGTAGATTATGTATACTGCGACTAAACAGATCAGTGATAACAGAATAATGTATGTTAAGAAACAAAACAACAGGAAGTCAGAGCAAAAGTACCTGTGAGCATGAACGCTTGTGAGTTGTGGCCCTAGTGCTTCTGAACACTCACTTTGCAGAACACATCACTGATTTTGCATTGTACTTTTGCCTTGTCTCTCATACTTTATTTTTAATATTCTGGTAAGTTATTGAAAAATGGTCTGTCAATAATACCAGACAGAAAGCTTTACACGTTTTGTTGTTCATAAATGCATACTGTTGCAAAAATGTTGCTTCTATTCATTTAAGTCATTTAGAGCAATATTTTAAAAAATTCCCTGATTTGGCAACTGTGTCAACTTACCATTTTTTCTTCTGCCTCTGACTTTTAAGCAAAGTTGTTAAAAGGGATCTTATATTAGCAAAACAAAAGGTGAATTACGTGAATACGTTTCGAGCGACAAAAATTCATCGCGATTAATTTGTCATACGGCAAGGAGATGGTTGGCCACTTCCCGGAGTTGCCCTTTCCTTCCATATAGTGCGATCTCTGAGTTAGTATATTTAGTTAGGGGGGGTGTGGGAAGTGAAGCCCCCCCACCTATTTATGATGTTAAATTATTTTTTAAGTGAACGGCCACGTGAGTTTTTTCCTAGGGAAAGATCGGATGTTATGTGATCCGATCTCGCCTACATTCTGAATGATGGGTTCGGAGCCGATCCCTCGGCTCCGACTCGGCACGCTTATGCTATAGAGCGAGGCCTCTTATTGGCTGAGCTTTCTTTATCCCAGGATGCACCACCACTAATCCCCCAGATCTTGTTTGCCGCTTAAAGAGCTTGGACGTGGTCTCAACATTGGCTGGGTAAGTACTATATTAATAGTATCTTTTCCTGTCAGAAATTTTCTTTTTTTCAACCCAAAAGCTGTTTTAATGGCTATTATTTGTGTATGAGTGTGTTTCTTGGTGATTTATTGATTTTTACTTAAATTTTCCTGTCAGAGAAGATTCCTTTCAGTCAGAGGGGCCTTCCCTGTTCTAACTGCTTTATTGGTTGTGTGTGGGTCAAGTACCCATTTGAGTTAGAGGGTCTTGACCCTCCTTGCTTTCTTTCTTTCTTTTTTCTTACTGTAAAAAAAAAAAAAAAAAAAAAGGGAAAAGTTTCTCTTTCAGTATTTATATATTTTTTGGCATATTTGTTGTACCTGTATCCTAAGCTGTTTAAAGTTTACTGTTGTTCCTGTTTTTACAACTATGTCTAAGGAACATAAACCATCCGGTTTTAAGAAGTGCACGAGGTGTGGGTTTAAAATGTCCATTACGGACGACCACTCCTCATGCGTCTATTGTCTTGGCGCCAAACATCTCCAAGAATCCTGCAGTGTGTGCCATGCGTTTTCCTCTCGAGTCCTCCAGGAGAGGAAAAACAAATTGATCCTTAGAGGATTAATTAAGCCTTCTTTCGAGGAGGCTTTATCTTCCTCTCCTTCTTCTAAGAAGAGGAAAGCGTCGGCTCTGACCAGTCAGTCGGAGCCGACGGCTAAGAAAGGCAAGCAGACTTCTCCATCGGCTCCACGGACTTCGGAGCCGAGGTCGGAACGGTCTGCCTCGATGCCTCCTACCTCGACCCCTCTGGTTTCGGAGCCGAGGTCTGGAGCATCGAGAGGCGGGTCATCCTCATCGGCTCCACTGATATTGGAGCCGATAAGGGTCATCGGCTCAGACACTTCCCCCTCGGAGCCGAAGTCTTTATCGGAGCCGAGAGAAATTTCGGTGAAGGCTTCCTCGGAGCCGATAATAGTGGAATCCTTTCGGAGCCGGTCCCCAGGCCCTTCGGAGCCGATGGAGAAATCGGTTCGGTCCCGATCGGGATCCTCGAGATCTTCCAGGATGTCTGATTCGGACATCGACAGGGTACTCCTTCGACTCTTCCAGTCTCCGGTGTTCCAAAAGATGGTTTCAGCTCCAGCCCATTTGGCTTCGGAGCCGATGGTCCACTCCCTTACAGTTCTTCCTCCTCCAACAGCTTCGGCACCGTTGGAGCGGGTGTTGGTGGAACCAGTGGAGGTGTTAGGGTCAGACCCGACCCTTGCTCCGACTCTGGCTCCTGGGTCGGAGTTCAGTGCACGGACTTCTTCCTTCGGCCCTGGGGGGAGGCTTCGGGATTGATGCCTTCGGTCCCAAGTCTTCTTCTTGGTGCATCGGCGGCGGGAGTACCATCTACTGTCGTGGCCATGGAGGGGGGACCTTCCCAGGATTCTGGTGGTCCCGCCTTCAGGGCAATGAGGAGTGCTCTAGCCAAATCTTCTTTGGCCATCTCCACGGTTTCCCCGGCTCCTTCCCTACTCTTGGAGACTGGGTCGTTAGCAGTTCCCCTGTCAGCAGACAGCGGAGCCCCTGGGCCTCAGGTTACCCCCACTGGGGTTTCTCCTCCTGGAGGTCCTTCTGAAGCCTCTTCGGATGAACCTCCCAGGAAAAAAACGTGCAAGAGGAAGCACGTTGACTCCCCTGACGAGTCTTTGACATCTGACACCGATCTCGATGATGCAGAGGGGTCCCCCAAGTCATCCTCGGATGATGTTTCCTTTGCAGACATCCTTGAAGCCCTAAAACAACGAGGCGGCTGGCAGTCCAAACCTCCCTCTGCTGATGAGTCGGTGTTCCTGAAGGCCTTCGGGGCTCAGCCCTCCACCTCCTGGGTGTCTCCGCCCTTTGACGAGCTCTTGGATTTGATCTGTCGAAGGGCGTGGGAACACCCGGACTCTGTGGAACCGGTGCCCGCTCGTCCAAACAAATTTCTTTCAGCACCCCCAGATAGAGAGTTCCTCATGAAAGGTGTGGCTGTGGATGCTATGGTGGTGGCATCTGCTACACAGCAGGATGTCCATCCTCCTAATAAGGAGTCTAGGAGCATGGATCGGTATGGCAAGCGCACCCTTAGTTCAGCGGCCTTTACTTTGAGGTCTCTGAACTACCTAACGCACTTTATGAGATTCCAGAGGGATCTGATTAAGGAGCTATCCGATACCCTCTTAGGTAACCTGCCTGAGGAGCTGGCCCAGACGGTTGGATCTCAGCTGGCTACGATGTCGTCCATCTCGAACTAGTCCATGAGGCTCATCTCGTATGTGGCTGAGGGGGCGAGTAGAGCAGCGGGTACAGGCATTGCGCTACGGAGACAAGCCTGGCTTCGCCTGTGTCATGTTGCGGAGGCCTTCGAGTCTTCATTCGCCGACGCCCCATTTGATGGGTCCTCCCTGTTTGGGCCCAAGGTGAAAGACACACTTACCCGCTGTGAACAGGAGGGTAAGACTCTGACTGCCGTAGGGGCACGATTTTCCACTCCCTTTCGGCCTTATTCCAAGGCTAAAAGAGGAGGGAAGATGTGGTTCCGGAGATCGCAGAAGTCTTACCCCTCTCAGCAGGAAGATTCCCCCTCCAGAGGCAGAGGAAGGGGAAATTCATCAGGAAGACGCCATCTCAGAGGCGGCAGAGGCCCCCGCAACACTGGAGACCGCGAGTCCTTTCGTGGCTCCTCAACTTTTCATAGTCCCTGAGGGATTGCCCGGCTGTGCTGCTCCGGAGCCAGTCGGGGGTCATTTTTCGAAGCACCTAAATGCCTGGAAAAGGATCACTCAGGACCGATGGGTGCTTCGAATTATCGCCGGAGGTTACACCATCCCATTCTGTTGTCCCCCCCCTCAGTCCAAAAGAATCCCGGACCCGCCACCCAGTCAACGGGATACCGCAGCCATAGAAATTTCAAAACTGCTGCAAAAAGGAGCCATCCAACCGGTCCCCGCAGACCAGATCGGATTAGGGACTTACTCAAGATTCTTTTTAGTGCCAAAAAAGACCGGGGACTTGAGGCCCATTTTGGACCTAAGCAACCTAAACCGTTCAGTCAAGAAGTCCAAGTTCCGAATGGTCACTTTACAAACCATTCTCCCGCTGTTGGAGAAAGGTGTTTGGATGTGCTCCATAGACCTCAAGGACGCGTATTACCATATCAAAATACATCAAACGTCCAGGAGACACTTGCGCTTCAGCCTAGGAAGCAGTCATTTTCAGTTTCGTGCGCTGCCCTTTGGTCTCACCACAGCCCCCAGGGTGTTAACCAAATGCTTGGCAGTAGTGACTGCTCACTTGAGGAGTCTAGGATTCCAGGTGTTTCCGTACCTAGACGACTGGCTTCTAACTGCCACCTCAAAGCATCTACTTCTACAGTATTTACATTCTATGCGTGATTACATCTACATTCTATGCGTGATTTACGTGATTATGAACAGAATAGGGCGTTCTTGTCGAGAACGCAACGTAACAGGAGAAACAAGCAAGTTAGATTTTCCCCTAACTTGCCAGGCAACCAACTGCATTATTCGTCGGCATCGGAAGGTGGCTATACCTCATTTGAAGATGAAAATTTCGAGGCAGAGTACCCGGGACTTCCACAAGCTGCACAGTCTGATAATTTTCGACAGACTTTCAGGGGAGAGTCGAGTGCCAATTTTCGTGAGTTCAGGGGACAGAAACGCATGCGCGAACAACCTGTATATACAGGGGGACAACGTTCTGAATACCAAGGACATAAACGTGGTAAACGATAAACATTGTATTGTTGAGAATATTGACACTAGTGAATATGTTATTAATTTATCTTCACATCAGTTTACAAAAATAGAATTAGCAGTATTAAATAGGGGCTTGAAATTTGTTCCGACTGTGGTATCCAGACTTCAGGATATCCAGAAAGATGTATTTACTTTTGGTAGAAAACTACATGTGAAGCACTTTTTCAGCAATAACCCATTTTTTATGGTTGCTAATAATAGTGATACTAGTAGTAATTCCATGGATAGTTTTTATTCCTGTATGTCTGATGATGCCATCAATGCTTATTGTAAACTAGATACATCCCAAGTATCTGGTAGCAGCAAGTTTGTTCCTAATATGCTCAATGGAGATGTATGCAACTGTGTGAATTTAATTAATTATTTCACAGAAATTGCTTATAAGGAATTTATGAGTAACAAAACAAATATTAAGTATAATATGCAATATAATGAATGGAAGACTTTGAATAACCTTGCTAATTTAAATAAGGTGGTATTTAAACCATCAGATAAGGGGAATAAATTAGTAGTGATGGAAACAACTATGTATTTGGATATGTGTATGGAGCATCTTACAGATGCTAAAACATACAAAATAGTAAATGCTCAATGTTATACTCATGCTGTAGATGAATATACCACACTTATAAATAAGGGGGTAAGATTAGGTTATTTCTCAGAGCAAGAGGCTAAACAGAAATTCAAAGTGGATGGTTGCAAAATGGCGTTATTTTATTGCCTGCCAAAAATACATAAAAATTTGCTGAAACCACCAGGTAGGCCAATAGTTTCAGGCAGACAGTATTTTTTGCAAAACATAGGCATCTTTTTACATCATTTTTTTCTGCCATATGTGATGAAACTACCGTCATATATCTCAGATGTGTTTGATTTTCTAGATAAGATTAAAAAAGTAAATTTCAAAAAGACCATGAAGTGGGTGACTATTGATGTGAAGAGTCTATATACAAATATACAACATAATTTTGGAATTGAAGCTATTAGACTATTCTTAGGAGATTCACCAGTCATTGAGTATATAGTTGAATTGGTGTATTTTTCACTCACACATAATTTTTTTGAATTTAATGAGAGTATCTACCAGCAGATTTCACACAGCCATGGGGGCAGCTTTTGCCCCAATGTATGCTAACCTGGCTATGGGCTTATTCGAGCAAGAAATCATCTATAAGCATAAGTTCTTTAATAGACATGTTATACAATATTATAGATACGTAGATGATCTTATATTTTTAACAGATGGGAGTGAGTCAGACATAAAAAACTTTATAGTAGACTTGAATAAGAACAATCAGGGTCTACAACTAGCTGATTTAAAAATTGGACCGGTGGTTCCTTTTTTGGATGTTATTCTTGATATATCAGATGGTAATAATTTAATTACCAGTTTGAATCGCAAATTTCAAGGTGGGTTTCAGTATTTAAATGGCACTAGTGGCCATCCCCCCCACACTTTGAATGCCCTCCCCTACAGTGAAATGCTGCGGATATACAGACTTTGTAATAAGCCTGAAATTTTTGATAAAGAATTAACCTCCATGATACAATCCTTCAAGTCTCGAGGTTATAGCTATAATATGTTGTGTGATAGTATGGATAGACTTTTTAATGGACAAACAACATATAATAATAGCTCGAATACAAAATTCACCAGTGTTCAGGGGTACAAGATTAATAAAATATATGACACACAAGAAACCATTTATTTCGTAACTACTTATGGTTCTTTTACAAATATGTTTATAAAAATTATTATACAATTTTGGAATTACTTATGCTCTTTAAATAGTGTGCAACAGTGGTTGAAATGTAATCTCCAGTTCTCATATCGTAAGGGGAAATGTATTAAGGATTTTTTAGTCAAAAGCAGGTTTTATATACCACCTCTTGTATTATATAAAAAACCTATCAAGTTAGGTACATTTGGCTGTGGGAAATGCAAAGCCTGCAAATATATTGTACCAACTTTTGTTGCTATTAACAATGTGAAATTTAATGTTAGAAATATGTATAGTTGTAGTACACCAGGCGTCATTTATTGTTTACAATGCCCATGTAAGAAGTTCTATATTGGGGAAACTAAGAGGGCGTTTAAACTAAGACTCTTGGAACATATCAGAAATATTGACCATTGTAAAGAGGAAAGCCCTGTAGCATTGCACTTCTCACAGTTTCATGAAGGAAAAAGTGATCTTCTTAGAGCAACTATATTAGAACAAATTCATGTACCTGCTAATTGTTTTTTGGATGTTAAATCCATTTTAATGCAAAAAGAAGCTTTGTATATTTTAAAGTTTAAAACAATGTCTCCATGTGGTTTAAACGAAGACTTCAATTGGAAAGCTTTAATTAGTTAATTGATTGATGTTAAATGGATTATTAGCACTTGTATATTGTGTATATAAGCTGTGGTTTTTTTGTATGAAGTATACTCCTTGAAGGCCTACAGCCGAGACGTCAGAGAAAGAGAAGCTGTTCTTTGTTTTAATAAATTCATCAAGTGGATTCTGTGGTGTTGTTTTTCCATCTACTTCTACAGAGCCTGCAGGCCACAACATCACTGGGCAATTCCCTAGGAATCACCTTCAATTGGCCAAAGTCTGTGTTACGGCCATCTCAAAGGATAAAATTCATAGGGGCAGAGATAGATTCAAACCAGATGCGGGTCTATCTACCTGCAGACAGAATTCAGATCATACAAAGTCAGGTTCGAGCCCTACTCCCCAAGTCCAAAGCCCCAGCCAGAATGGTCTTGCAACTATTGGGATCGATGTCTGCCACAGTTCTGCTAGTTCCTTGGCAAGGTTACACATGAGAATCCTCCAGTGGCTTCTCTCAACTCAATGGTCCTTTCAGGAACTCCCTCTCAATCATCTAATATGGATCACAGAATCTTGCAGGCGAGACCTTCGCTGGTGGCTAGTGTCTTCCAATTTGGTTCAGGGACGAGCCTTTGCTCTTCCTCCTCCGGCAGCCACGTTGACCACGGACGCCTCCCAGACGGGTGGGGGGCATTCGCTGGGCAGGTCAGTTCAGGGCAAATGGCATCCGGAAGAGACCTCTCCACAGCAACATGCTAGAGATGAGAGCAGTACTTCTGTCCCTTCAAGCCCTTCACTGTTACCTCCCTCAGGGCGTAATTGTTGTTCACACGGACAACATGTCAGTTGTCTGGTACCTGAACAAGCAGGGAGGGACCAGATCCTATCCTCTTTGCAGAGAAGCGATGAGGGTCTGGGAATGGGCAATCTCAACCAATCGCTTCCTAGTGGCAACTCACATACCGGGCAAATCCAATGTCGTAGCCGACAGGTTGAGCAGGACCATTCTCTCTCCTCACGAGTGGTCTCTGAACATAACTATTACAAGACAGATTTTCAGCGAATGGGGAGTTCCTTGTTGCGACCTCTTTGCGACTCCTCTGAATGAGAAATGCAAGGATTTTTTCTCCTTATCTCCGGCTCCGGGGAAGAGCCCTATGGACGCGTTAGTCCATCCTTGGCCCACCGGCCTGCTTTATGCCTTCCCTCCAGTTCCTCTCTTACCCAAGGTAATTCAGAAGGCTTCTCTCTTAGGGAGCAAAATTATCTTAATTGCTCCTTACTGGCCTCGTCAAGTCTGGTTTCCCTTTCTTCGGAAACATGCTCTGGAAGGTCCATGGTTCCTGGACCAGATCCCAGACCTACTGACTCATCAGTCGGGACTACTACACCAGTCCCTACACACATTAAGATTGACGGCCTGGCTCCTCCTCTTCCAACCATAGTCAGGATACATACACTAGACCCAGAGGTAGTGCGCATATTGTCTTCAGCCCACAAGTCGACTACGAAGAAACTTTATTCTAGCAAATGGAAAAGATTTGCTATTTGGGCTCACCTCGGGGGCCTGGACCCCATTTCAGCTCCCGTAGCAGAAGTACTTAAGTTCCTAACCTCTCTTTTCAACCAAGGCTCTTCTGTTTCTACCATCAAAGTACAATTGGCAGCAATTTCTAACTTTCATGAATCCATAGACCCACCTTTAATGAGCAACAGGTTGTGTAAGACCTTCTTGAAAGGTGCTGCTCTATTAAGACCTCCAGTTTCTCATCCTGCACCTCCATGGGATCTGGATATAGTATTACGTGCCTTGACTTCTTCCCCCTTTGAACCGGCAGCTACCTGTGATTTAAAGTTTCTATCATGGAAGACAGCTTTCCTAGTGGCAATTACTTCAGCCAGAAGGGTTTCAGAACTTCAAGCTTTGTCAGTAAAACCTCCGTACTTGGTTTTTCATCCAGACAGAGTTTCCCTCAGACCGAATCCTTCTTTTGTTCCTAAAGTCTGCTCTACTTTATGCTTGCAACAGTCATTAGAGCTCCCAGTGTTTTTCCCAAAATACTCCAATGAAGCGGAATTTATTTTCCACACACTAGATGTCCATAGGCAGTTACGTTTTTATTTGGATAGGACCAAACAGTCAAGGAATACAGATCAATTGTTTGTGTCCTTTGCAGAAAACAAATTGGGCAACGCAGTCACAAAGGTCACTATTGCCAAATGGATCAGGGATTGTATTACTCAAGCTTATATTTTTTCTAACGAAGAGCTTTCCACCACTGTCAAGGCTCATTCTACAAGGGCTATGGCTACTTCAGTAGCATTTCATTCTAAGCTTGCTATTGGTGACATTTGTACTGCGGCTACATGGTCTTCCCCGCATACTTTCATTTCTCACTACAAATTAGATGTGGCATCTAGAGGACGAGCTTCATTTGGTTCCACAGTGCTCAGGAGTGTTTTCCAATGAGCCACCCGGGATTAAGGTGCTAGGGACGCTGTCCCATCATTCAGAATGTAGGCGAGATCGGATCACATAACATCTTTTAGTTATGTACTCACCATAACTTCAGATGTTTGGGATCCATCTCACCTACATTCCTAATAACCCACCCTCCTTCCCCCTTCCTTGGAGATCAGAGGATATCAGAAGGTCCGAATCCTGTTGTTTCATCTTGAAACATCTAACAATGTTATATAAACAAGCTGTGCATGAATGCGGACAAACAAGATCTGGGGGATTAGTGGTGGTGCATCCTGGGATAAAGAAAGCTCAGCCAATAAGAGGCCTCGCTCTATAGCATAAAGCAGTGCCGAGCCGAGGGATCGGCTCCGAACCCATCATTCAGAATGTAGGCGAGATGGATCCCAAACATCTGAAGTTATGGTGAGTACATAACTAAAAGTTACGTGGCCGTTCGCTTTTGTGCGTTATGTGTCGACCTTTTAGTAGTCGCACATACGCAGTTTTGTTCTGCTAATATATATACCCGTTAGAAGCTACTAGGAGTCTAGCAAGGACAAACTTGAATTTTAGGCATTAATCTTTCACAGAAATGCATGGCACCTCATGCTAAGAGAGTAAAACTGTGTCATGATTTAGCTCCTCCAGACAATATCAAGCATTCTAGAAGTTTGCTTGGTCTGGCAAACAATTTGAAAGACTTAAGCATAATAATGATACGATTGCTTAAAAATATGTTTTTAAGGGATGTGAGGCACATTAAAGACTTAAGATGAACAGTTCATCATGAACTGAAAGAGAACAAAAGCTTTGAGACAGGAAAATATATTTAATATCTAATTGTAAGGCACTTCCAGAAGGAGATGAAAATGCTGTGCGACAAGGTGTTGTATACAAGTTAGTAACAAAATGGTTATGCAAAATGTATTATGTTTATAGATCTTGTACACACAGTGGCATATGAAATATATCCTTTGTGGTTGCATGAGCATTTCTATCAGTTTGGAAAATAATTTGTTTTACTGACAGATCACAAGCTCTTAAGAGACAATTTCCAAAATCCCTAGGCCCAAACTCACCTTAAGCGTAGAATGGCAATCTCTGAGGCAGGTGCACTGCAAATTCAGTTTACTTTACAAGAAAAACTGCAATGCCAGTGCAATACGTTTCTGTAGGTACCACTTGATTTGCATAGACGAGGGAGAGAACTACAACTGTCTAGTTGATGAATTAGCAGTTTCATTTATGAATGTGCTCTTCCAAGAAGTTTAGCTTAAACTGAGCAGGTCAGAGGAAAAATACAATTTTACAGAAGGGGATGCAATTCTGCAGAGAAGGGTTGTAAAAAATAACCAAAGATGAGCCACAAGCATATGAAAACCATCCAGATGAATTAACTGTACTAGAGATTGGAAGATACCTGTTCAAAAGTACTAGAATCATCTTTCCAACCTCATCTTAATGAAGGGAAATGACATGCCTCCCGAAAGACAACATGCGTAGGCAAGATAAATGCTCTTTTAATGGAGATGAAATGGTTCTCTTAGATAGATATTATGGTAGGAAATATTTTGAAATCTGAGAAGCTAATACTGATGGATCTACTGCACATCAGCAAGTCAAATGACATCACAAACAGTGAGTCTAAGGATATAAACCTTTTCTGCAACATCACGAGAATGATTTGGAGGGACAGATTTATCTCGCAAAGGATACCACTGCTCTGTAACAGACTCCCCATCCAGGTAAACAATCTCCTCATTGTCCATATTCAAGCACAACTTGGATCTATGGATAGGAAATAAATAATTTACCCCAGAACTGCCTCCTGTATTACTAATGAACAGAGGCAGCTCCTAAATGCTTTATCTCATGCATGGGCCCCCACAAATTATCTGTGGTATGATCCCAGTTATTCTCATTTGGAATACCATATAATTATCGACTATGGGATGGATAAGGCCAGTCAAACACTAAACAGGATACGTTAATCTGAGCACCAAAAGGGAAACTGGCTAGGCTAAAAATGGCCCCACAAATACATATTTATGAACCTGTAAAATACTGCATGGTTTGACAGTCGCTCACTGTCAGACTTGCCAAAAAGCACTGACATTATGGTCTATTAAATAGCTATGTATAAGTACTAATCAAAAAGCTTGAGCTCTTATTACTGAACCAGCGACATCTAAATAAATCAATACTTTCTTCCTCTTAATGATATATTCTTTTCTATGTTTATATACGGCATACAAACGGTTGATATGCTTTTCCTTAGTTTCAGTGCTTCCACCATACTATAGCAGATGATTTGCACTACAGCTTTGATTTCTTTCATTCTCACCAGGTTTGTACCATCCTATTAAAATATTAGACCACTTTGGTATTCCAAAAGATGTGCACAGTATAATGTCTTATCTTTATGAATCTAAATAATCATCATTCCATATATATAAAATGAGTAATAGCAGAGAGAGAATGACAGCAAATATAGTACATGATCTTTGCCATAAATCAAAAAACAGCAAATGCAAGAGAATAACATTTATAGTAAGTCAGAAATCAGACAGCGGACAAGTTTTAAGTACTCGATTGATGTATATATATATATATATATATAGAGAGAGAGAGAGAGAGAGAGAGAGCTGTAGCTATATAGATTTCAGGGGTCTATATCATATGAGTGAATTGCACAAATTGCGAACGTTCATAAACATCAAACCTACTGGACCTCAAAATGCTTTTTCTGAGATCGCGGTACAGTGAAGAATGGGATATTTGCCCTTTCCTCACTGTAGTACAATCTTGAAGTTTGAATATATGTTTACCGGGGGGGGTTCAAGGTCCGGTACGTTCGATATTATGAGCGTTCATAATTTGTGCAATTCGTTCATATGATATACACCCGATTTAAAGTATGTGTGTTTGCATGTGTGAGATGAATGGCTCAAAATCAAAATGCTGTTTTATTTCACAAAGTGTTTCAGATTAAAGAAAGCACACAAGTAAAAAAGTCATAAAAATCAACAAACGCAAGAGATTCAGGAATGCATGCCATGTCAAAGACATAAACATAAAGCCATTTCTATGATGAGTAGGACAAAAAGGATATTGTTGATAGGATTTTGTTTTTATACATTTAAAGTGATGCACAAATTAGTAATGGTCAAATGGTCTTTTAGCTGCTATTAAAATATACATCCTTATGTTTTTGATGAAATATTTGTTTAAGAAAAGTTGTCTCAGTTAAACCAAGATACTGGAAAATAGACGTGATATAATATAGCAATCACTGATGAATTGGTTATTGAAGATTTACCCATGGTTGATGTGGTTTAATCATGAGGGGGAAGCCACAGAGATTAAATAAAGCCAATCATGGGTGAATCCTCAATATACCTCAGCACAGAATTGGCTATTGCTATTATACAGTGAATTATTTAAGAAAAAAAATGACTTATTTTTCTTAAATAATGGCGTTGTGGTGGTCTTCCACTTTTTTTATGTACTGCGTGTGCATATGGGACTTGCATTCCCATGTTTACCCAGTACATCAGTGTGCTGGAAAGGAAGCAACAGAGAAAGGATGTTCTTTGTCACCCCCCCCCCCTTTTTTTTTAAACAAAAAAAGTTTTGGACACTTTAAGGGTAGGAGAGACAGAATAGAGGAAATACAAGGAAAATCAAGTTCATTTCTTTAGTTCTGCATAACATAAATGATTTTCCAAGTAATTCCTCCAGCCTCTCTCTCTCACATATCCAGACTATCCAAATTTCTAATTTTATTTATTTTTGTTTAAAAAATTTGGTCGGCCGCAGTGGTTAGCACTGTCCCCGTACAGCAAGAAGCTATCTGGTTCGATTTTCAGCTGGAGAGCCTTCTATGTGGAGTTTACATATCTTCGCTGTGGTCGAGTGAGTTTTAAAGACATGCAGGTAGGTGTGTGTGCCTTCTGTGAAGGTTGGGCACCAGGCTGGCAACTCAATACTGTAAAAACTTCACTAACAATCAATCTGTGGACCAGTGATCCACTGTGGCAACCCCTATCTGGGAAAAGATGAAAGACATTGCTATTTTTGTTTAACAAATGTAAATGTTACGGTATATACCAATGGAAGAAAGTCCGGGTGACCAGATCTTTTTCCGTTGGTATATGCTCAGATTTACAACAGGCATGCTAGTTGTGACCAATTAGCATGCTACTTTTTGAATGCTAATGGCCAGTTATTGTATAATACTTTTTTATTGGACCAACCTAGGTTTTGGAATGTATCCATTTAAACATTACACCTCAGGGTTTAAGATGTGACAAATTTTCTAAAGAGATAGAACTTGATTCCCTTGTTTATTATTAATTTAAAGATGTGTTTAACAGAAATGGGCTTGAATTGATATACGCTATTACTAGATTTAATGATTTAAAAACTGTGGAAGACCCTAATACACTTAGCAAAGATTTTGTGAAGGGATCAGAGTTAAGAAAAGTAAGAAAACTCAAAAGAATGAGCTACAGTACAGGATAAGGACTGCTGACAAATCACCAGGTATATGAAGGGTAGAAAAACAGGTGAATTCTAATATAAATGCTGGCCATCCTCAAGTGAATCAGATTAATACAGAGTATTATTCATAATTCTTACAAAGCGGATGCTTTGGAATTCCCACACCTATGCAGATGCAAAAGTTTGGTGAACCGTAGATCGTATGGGGGGGGGGGGCAGAGGATGTGATTTATCAGGGATAAAGGATGTATTAATTGAACAGATACTTGTCCCCCAGTACCTGTCCCTTTGATAATATTGTTAATGAAGTCATCCAGGGGATATTGTCCAGGAACATAATGGCATTGTTAATACATACAAAGGTTTTTAAGGTATACAATTACACTACTAGAGAAACTGATTTGAATAATTTTCAGTTGTTTGAAAAAGGTTTTACTTTTATACCTACCAGGGAATATGGCGTAGTGGACATGAGTTTAGAATTTAAGCTTTTTATTAGGAAACTGAATTTGGATCTTTTTTTTTTTTGGAAGTCGACCTTTTAATGATAATGTAATAGCTGTAAATTTTTTAAAATAAAAGCACTTTTAACTCCTCACGTCACGCAGTTATTTTTATGTTCGAGAAAACTTTTACCTCTGAAATTTACCATTCACATGAAGATAATTCTAGGTAAAAGAAATACACTAATTTAACTAAGGGTGAAAGGCAGCTTCTAATACATCTAAGTGAAGATAAAACACTCAGGGTTATGAAACCTGACAAAAGGAGGTGTATTGTGTTTTTTGATTCCACAGATTATATTTTGGTTGTGTGTGACATTTTAGGATAGGATAATAAGTACATTTTAACTTCCAGGAATGAAGTTAACATCTGTTATAAGAAGCTAGATATGATGTTAAAAAACTAGTTGATGCAAAGACAAATTGATAAGACAACAAGTAAAACTTGCCTCTAGATGATTGTCACTGCTGAAGTGGCACCCCAACCCCATGTGCATAAATGTGAAAAAAGGGGTTGTAGATGGACGGTTGGATGGAAATGATAAAACGCAGTGAGTGGACAGTCTGTGATTAGGAGATGCACAGTGATTTCAGCTACTAATAAGATTCAGAATTAACATAAGGGCAGATAATAAGATCATTTAGACTTTCCTGGCAGCAATATTAGTTGTTTAAAATATAAGACTGCACATAACTTGTTCTCTACAATGTGAAATATTAGGGACACCATTTATAGGTTCATAGGAGATTACTAGGCTTAAAAGCCCTTACCAGCCTAGCAATAATAACCCAGTTTTACCCAACCTTTGCCCCCCTGGGGTAAGTGGATGGAATGGGTTTGTGCCTATGCCTTCAGTATCTTACATTTTTCCCTTTCCATAAGGGACATGTGCTATCCCAGGTGTGAATTTGTGATTTCCCCATAAATTGATCCAAACTGTATTTTAAGAGGTCCAGGGAAGGGCCCTGCTTAATGTGAATAGAAACCTATTCCAAAGAAGGGGGTAATCTCTCAGATACATATCTGTCTTTCCAGCATGTTTTGTTTGAGTTGCTGACTACGTATTCCCTAGATCAGGTGACCTTGTCTTGTTTGACTTGCAGATGTGTACCAGCTCCATCAGGGCTGGATTTCTGAGTGTCTTGTAGGTCAGGCATAGGTCACCCCTAAATAGTCAGTAGGGGACAGAGTAAATGGTTAGGGTTTTAGTCTGTCCACATAGGACATGCTATTTACACCCTATATTTTTTTTGTCAGGAACCTCTACGGTCACTCCAGCTGCTGTACGTGCGTATTCAAGTACATGACAGATGGCACATTGTACCCAGTTATTGGTCTAATGAGGGCTGAGTACAACAGGATTATAATTTTCTTGAATCTAGATGCGATACCTTTACTTATAAGTTGTGCCACATAGAAGGATGTCCTCACCAATGCGGACACATGGCGGTCAAATTTAAGGCTACTGTCTATCTGTATAACTAGATCTCTCACCTCTGAGTCTAGTCTTAGGGGTGTGCTATTGATGTTGTAACTTGCATTGGTATTTGACTTCCTAAAGGGTATGATAATGCATTTTTCCACATTTAGTTTTAGGCCATGATTCTGGCACCAGTTATTTGTTCGATCTAGGCAATTCTGAAAGATATCTACATCATTTGGGGATTCAGTGATTACCTCTGCTTGCAGTCATCGGCAAACTTTGTCATCCAAAGGCTTTCCACATTAGCCTTGACTTCAGAGAAGTATATTCTGAACAGGAGTGGTCCCAGCACTGAACCCTGTAGCACACCACTAGTAAATGATCTCATGCTGGTTGTGGATTCACTTACTTTGACCCCGTGTCTTGCCCCTGAGCTAATTAGCTATCCATCTGATGACACAGGGATTTATGCTCAGTTTTATGAGTTTATTTATAACACTCAAGTGGAGAATCATGCCAAATGCCTTGGCGAGGTTGAGGTAGGCATTATGTACTGTTTTACTCTCATCCATGGCCTTAGAGACTTTTTCACAGAAATCCACCAGATTCAGTTGGCATAACTTGCCCTTGGCAAAGCTAAGTTGGGTCAGGTCCAGTGTTTGGAGGGTTCCTATGTCATTATTTATCGGGTCCATGATTATTCTTTTTATAGCCTTAGATATAAGGCAAGTCGAACTTCTGCATCTGTAATTTCACAGGTCAGGAGATGGTCCCCCTTTATACAGAGGGATGACCATTGCTGTCTTCCATTCTACTGGGACAAAGCCAGTCCAAAGGCTGTGGTGAAATAGAGTTCCTACTGGGCATGTTAAGTTCTGATTTAAGCTGTTTAAGAGGCAATATGGTATATCTTCAGGGCCCAGGGACATCAGCGGCAGGACTGGGGAGAAACAGTATTATCTGTGTTACAAACTTATCTCTCCAACATGCTCTGTATTGTTTGCAAAAGAGATAAAGATCTCTTGAGTGGGTGCTTATAATACCATTAGACTTGAAAATGTGTAATAGGTCCGATAGGATAGGGTCTGTTTAGTTTAACTTAGAAGGTGCTTTCTTGAAGGCATAACACCTTACTCTCCTCCAGCCTATGTAAAAAGTAGAGGAGCAAATACATTTTGTTCAATAGATTCATAGCTACCTACTAGGCTGTTGATTTGTAAGGATGTTAAAAAGTCTAGCCCTACATTCCCATGGTAGCTTCATGCCCTTATACTTTGCATACAGATAACCCAGAGATGGGTGGAACCAGGATATGATACGTTTCCCCTCTCCGTGAAGGACATATATGCTAAACTGGGGATGAATTTGTGGATATTCATCCATTTGTTCAAATTATACTGAACAGAGTAAAAGAAGTACTTTCCTTTATGCAGAGTGAAAAATGGTTCCTTAGAAGCAGTATTATCTGTGATACAAACCTATCCATCCAACATGCTGAATATATTTTGCAAAAGAAATAAAGATCCCTTCAGTGGGAGTTTATAATACTATTGGACATGCAAATGTGTAATAGGTCTGATAGGACAGGGTCTGTTGAAGCTCTGTACTCAAGGCACTGATCAACACTCAGTAACATACATAGTTTTTATGATTTAGGCCCTTTATTTATTTTTTAATGAGAAAGCATAGTGATCATTCCAGTTGTGACAAGTGTTTGGCCAGGTACATCCTTAAAAGGGAATTATATTTATTGATGGTGTTCCTGTACAACTGGCTGACATTGTAATATATCAAGGAATATGTCCAGATTGGCAGGTGTGTAGTACATATAGGCACAAAATACAGATGGAACACTTATGGCATGAAATGATTGCTTCTACCAAACTTATTACAGCCCTCCAATCCTGCCTGTGATGTCCTTGTTTCAGTAAAGCATGATGATCCAGGACAGAACTACAACATGCCCATCCATTTAATATTGCATGTATGATACCTATGACATCTACTGGTACATTAGATATCAATATAAAACCAACATCTCTTCCTGTGAATATACTGAAACTGTGTCTGCGGAGAACAAGAGTATCAAATTAAAATACTTTGCTGCTTAGATGCTAGACAGACGGATTTTGTATTATTTCCTCAGAGAGGACAGACTTTGAAGAATTGATGTAAAGCAGACAAGAATATTCCCAATGTGAATATCAGGAAATCTTGCAGCACAGCATTTTTCAGCATGAGAAATCATACTGAGTAAAACTGCAACTACTAACAAAAGCTTCACATAGCAAAACAGTGAAGACAAAGTTAAAACTTAAATAGAGTTTAATCAACAATTAACAGTTGTGGAGATTTTGGGTTCTCCATGAAGTGCTATAGATATTCTTGTATAATTATATGCCATTAAGTAATCGGCACGTTTTTAGCTGTAAGAATGTCTTTTCAGCAAAACATTCTACAACATAGACAGTGTAAACTATTCCTTTTTTAAGTAATTTTTTTCATCAAAACACAAAATGTGGATCTGTAGAATTTTGTATGTTTCATATACCAGATGAGAAAACTTTTGGCATGATTTATAAAACATGTATGTGCACAGCCTTGGAAATAGGTGCTCAACAATTTTTTTCAAACATAATACCTAAAACTACTTTCTGGAACAGGCCTTTCAAACCTTCCTGAAGCAAAGGAAAAAGCATCATAGACAAGAATAGAAATTACCTGAATTTTTGGTATACTGCAATCCCCATACATGACTGATTATAAGTAATCACCTTCCACATCAGCTCATCTGCAATAGATATATATATATAGATATATATATATATATATATATATATATACAGGTTTACTATCAAAACTTCAAAGCGAACTTGGTTGATCCACATATGGTCGACCGAAAGAATTCAAAACTCACATTGTCGAACACTGAGTTTGCCGAATCACAAACCAAATTCGACCTACGGATGGGTTTTAACATGGGTCGAGATAGGGATGAGGTTTGTAGTTTGGCAATATCGGCGTTTGACATTGCTGAGTTCAACATTCCAATGGAAGTGGAGTCGACAGAGTTCGCTTCGAATTTTTGATAGTAAACCATATATATATATATATATATATATATATATATATATATATATATATATATATATATATATATAAATATGGAATCACTACTAAATACTGAATGCCCAAAATCCCAATGCTTATAACATCGAGACCACATGCCTGAAACCCCACAATACCGAATATTTAAAACCAAGAAATTCAAAATCGCGAAAGTTACACAACCAAACAGCACACACACACACACACACACCTTCCTCCCACAACTAAACAATGCATCCTACACTAGACATAGGCAGGGGGCAAGCCCCCCTGCACCCACCATATGGGGGGCTGTGCCCCTACACTAGACATAGGCAGGGGGCAAGCCCCCCTGCACCCACCATATGGGGGGCTGTGCCCACCGCACCCCCCTGCTTTATTATTCTAACTCCGAGATTGCTCAAACAGACAGACAAGGCAAACTCACACCCACACGCCACAGTCACAACACACACTTCACCCCTCACAAACACACTTACACACACATTTACCTGAACCGCAACACCAGAAGTGCTAACGCAAAATCCCTTCACATCGGGATTTTGCATTTTGTGCTTCTGGTCTTTCAGTAATATGGGGTTTCGGTCATCTGGTCTCAGTGTTTGCAGCGTCAGGATTTTGGGCGTTCGGTATTTCGGAGTGATCCCATATATATATATATATATATATATATATATATATATATATATATATATATATATGGGTCTACTTCAACCCATCAAAATTACACTTCTGTGAAACTGACATAAGCGATCCCAGTTCAATGAAAACGCACTTTTGCGAAACTCACTACACTGACTAGGTGTTATAGATCATGGTACATTGAGGATAAGGGAATATTCTCTTTTCCCCACTGTAGTGTGATCTTGGAGTTAGTATATATAAGTAGCGGGGCTGTGGGGGGTGCAGGGGGCTTGCTTTTGTGTTATTTTGTGTGTGTGTGTTTGTTTTCAGTGTACTGAATTTCAAAGAAAATATACTTTTGCGGAACTGGGATCAGTTATATCAGTTTTGAAGAAGTGTAAATATAAATATATACATATATATATATATATATATATATATATATATATATACACACATACATATAGTCAAATACTGGTCCATCTTCAGAAGATAGACTTTTCAGATATTTGACCTTCACATGGTCAAGACAATATGACTGACTTCCTAAATTGTCGAAGCTTTTGTATGGAGATCATGGTACTATGGGGATTGAGAATTCACCCTTTTCCACAATGCATTGCATTCTTGGAGAAAGTATATATAATATGCAGGTGGTGCAGGGGGATTGTCCCCCTGCAAAGAATTAGATTTTTGTTGTTTTGAGTTATTTGACTTTTCAGAAAGTCAGTCATGTGATCTTGACCATATGAAGTTTGATTTTCTGAAGAGTCGATCTTCTGGAACAGATCCATACATACATACATACACACACACACACCTATATCTATATTTATATATATATATATATATATATATATATATATATATATATATATATATATATATATGTGTGCGTGTGTGTATATATATATATATATATATATATATATATATATATATATATATGTATGAATGTATCAGTTTGCTTTGTTATTTCTTTCAAGTGAAACAGAATTTTCACTACTGTTGGCAGTGGTGTCTGGAATACTGTGAGTTTTATCTTGAATAACTACCTGACCTTCCCAGTAACTTATATGCTTATAAAGGTTCCTCCTTCGCCCTTTGCTTCTAATAAATATTTTGAGTTACAGTTTCATATCTTTACTTTTTCTTAATCCTTCATATGAGTTTACACTTGAAATAGGTCATATTTCAGCTGCTATTTTCCATATTTGTGGACAAAGAGGGACTTTTTTTTAATTTTTATTTTGGATCAAAACAATTGCCACTTTAAATTTAATTATAGTTATGATGGTGCTATTTTATTCTTGTTGCATAATCCTGCTGAGTGTTTCTCTGCATATATATATTTCTGCTAATGTACTTATAATTCTAAAAAGACAAATATAAACAATTATAGAAATAATTTTTCAGCGTTCTTGCTTTGCCCTTCACATTAGTATAATAATTGTCAGACAAATGTAAGGATGTATAAAATAAAAGCATATGAAGATATAATATTAATAATATGTCCACTCAAAAAAATTTAGCTATACAGTTATCTGTATCGGGGGGGGGGGGACGACAGCCAACAGTTCTGTCAGTGTGCTTAGAGCCATCCATCCATCCATCCTTCCATCAAACCAAAACTAATTTTTCCCATTTTTGCACATGGGGTTGGGGTGTCACGTCAACAGTGACAATCGTCTATGGCCAATGTTCACACAACCAGATAGCTACCCTGCTGCTTTTGTTCTTCCATACCACAAACATGCATGCATGCTCATCCACACATATGGTCAGTTTAGTGTGTCCATTCCACCTAATTCATGTCTTTGGAATGTGGGGAGAAAACTGGAGTTCTCAGAGAAAACTCACATGAGCACAGGGAGGGCATGCCGACTCCATAGAGAAGGCACCCCAGCCACTATGAGAAGTGGAAATTAAGTTATAGGACTCAGTTTGCTAAAATTATGTATGTTTTGATAATGTAATTTTTTTCCAATTGGTAATGACCATATGATGTGAAACAAACTATTGAAAGTGTGTAAGTCTGCATGTATATGTGCAAAATCCTCTACTGGGAGCAAAAAAAAATGGTTTGACGTATGTCTGCTAAATTACATCAGAAACATAGAGTTTGTGTGGGGTTATATTGTGGTTATAGTGTGAGAAAGAAAACTTCCCAAATTCCAGAATTCTCTGCATTCCAACATTATGGAGAATGTACTATGATCTGTAAAATAAAAAGCAAGAAAAAGACATATAGCCACCTGTATGGATATTAATGTACCCTATACAAAATCTGTTGGTCGAAGGGAGTGGAGTCATGAAGAAGAGGAACACATTCCTCACAGCGGAAACAACAGTGGTGGCATGTAGAAGACAAATTTAAATGTAAACACATATACACATATCTCTCTCTCTCTCTCTCTCTCTCTCTATATATATATATACACACATATATATATATATATATACATATATATATATATTTATACACGTGTATACACAGATACACACGCACACACATGTATATGTCTAGCACAGCATGGCATTTTTCACCATTTAGAAGTATAGAAATTACTAAAAAAATGTAATTAGCAGTAGAAACAACATTATTTTATCCCCATTTTTTTCATTTTTCTTTAAGAGCAGTGAGGAATCTGCTTGTATTGGTAAGAACAAGTTTGTAGACTAAGCATTTGGAGATAATATAAAACAGTGGGAACATAGCATCAAGGTCAGCACATCTTATCAAAATGTCTTTGGCAAAATATTCTTTTTTCACTTTTACAGAAATGAGTCAGCATACAATTAATTATGTCTTCTTATATGTGCAAACCAATAAAAACAGTAATATATAGCAGTCTAGCCATAAGACATGTAGGATCTTATTTATAATACCTTGTGATAGGTTTTCTGATTGTATAAAGGACATACTACTTTTCCTGACAAGAGTGCATATCTGGTAAACAAAGACTGAATACAATAACAATATAACACCTCATGAAAAAGGAATGTTTATTATGGATACATTGAAGGATTGCAAAAACATTGTTATTATCCATGAACAAAAAGTTTGCACAGAAGCAGGTGTTGAAAGATATTTGAGAATATGAAGTCAGAACTCATGAGTTTTTCTATAACATTTATGAATTTAATAATCTATTTTTCCATGAGGCATTCATAGGTTCATAGATACATTGCTAGTTACTACACATGCAATCAAGGAGGCCATTATGGAGACTAGCCCAGTTTCCTTGTTAAAGAGCACTGTCTGGTTAAGTGACTTGCACCGAGTCACATGATAGGCAAATGAAGGCTGGGGGAATCAAACTGTGGACCACAGGCAGCAGCTCATCATCAGCTCATAGGCTTAATTCTCTGTGTTAAATGCAGAAGAAAAAGTCAACTCAGGTGGGATGCAAACCCAGAACCTTTGAATTCCTTTTAGCATTTTAGTATATGTCCATTGAGCTATCCATTGCACCATAGAGCCATTTAAGGCTTTCAGGTATTTTACTGCACAAAGTCCTGTGTTGAAATCAGACCTTTAAGTAGGTTTGGAAAGCAACTGAATAAATGTGTATATGAATTAATAACTCCCCTGATCTACTGTTTAAGTGCAATTTGCATTCTTTATATATCGAAACAAAAAAAATAAAAACTGGATATGTAATTCAGTTTCACCAAATATACTAATCTTTGAAAAATGAATCCTTCAGAAATTATAGGGGTTGGAAATGAATAAAAATATTTACAAAAAAAATAAAAAAAAAATTGTAGGGGCAAGATATCCTCCCTTTGTATTGGTTAATCAGTTCAGTCATTGTACTGGTCTCATTTATATTAAGGTCAATGCCAGAGGTAAGTCAGCTTACAAAAAAACCCAAAAACGTAATATTAAGAAAAGTTCTCTTGAAGAAGATAGAAAATAATAAAGTGTTTTCAATGTTTTTCATAATATTTTGAGAACAACAGAAAATAAAACACTCCTTTCTCAGATCAGCATAAGCAAAAATAAACTGCCACCATTTCACATAATGATTTAGAACTTCTGAGAAGCAAGTATAAATGATAGCTAAAAGGCATTTAATGTCCCCTCATTATTTGTTATTAAAGAAGTTTGCATAAACACTGGGTTTATTTTAGGGTCATCTGATTTAGTGGTTCATTAATTACTTTAGCTTTAAATCAGTTCTTTCTGGTTTTCTGTCTTACTCTTTAAAATCACAGCCTGCTGTCACAGAGTCATGTTTGATGTAGAAATAAAATGATATGGCTATGCCTTAGAGCTATGTATCCACAGCATAACACTTAACGTACTAACATGATTAAATGCGTTTTTTTTCTTTGGAGTGAAGCAGCAAAGCAGATGAAAGCATAAAAAGGCTGAGAAACATGAAATGAGCAATGTTTAACTACCACTGCCTTCATTTTCGGCACATACAAGGAGAAGCATGGGTAGTTAAGAAAGCTGTCTTTCTGTTCAGCTTGTAAATGGTTTATTTTGTTGATCAGAGATAACAACTCAAATAAATCTGAGACATTTCTTATTTTGTAGTGCTCATCTACTTGCATAAAATTAGAAAGTGTTACTTGTAGTTCTGTACGATGTTTCATATAATTTAAAGTAAAATTGTGGAAGAGTTTTGAAAACATCTAAATGATTCTTGTATTTTCCCTGAAGTAAATATGCATAAAATCTCCTATACTGTTACCTTCCCAGTGTACAACTACTGAAGTCGCAGACACACCATTTGCCACCAGACATATACTGAATAATCTGTTAAATTTACTGCAAACAGTGACAGCCCAACTCAAATGATCACTACCTATAGACAGCATTGTTATTCTCTGCTAATGCTAAGCTGGACTACAGAAGAGACACAGAACTGAAACATCTGTGGAATACTGCACCTATCCAAAATGAGATCATTGTGTCATAATCTGGAGCTAGAACTACAAGTCTGGGTTCCCAAAATATAACCCAGCCCTGTTTGTCTTACTTCCCACACATGCAACAGTCAGCCTGCTGCATGTATTACCTCACATATAATCGCCAAATTCCAGTAATAGAACAACTTGTCTTCAATCCTACAATCCCTTATGCCAGTCCATTGTCTAGGGCTGAATTACAAGAAGCATTTATTGGGTTCTGCTTCTTATTCTTATGAATGGGTTGAGTGATGTCTGGAGCTTGTCACATTCCTCCCAGAATTCATTCAGGTAAAGAGACCTCCCAGTGTTATATACCTGCATTCTTATAATTACACTGAGATTATTTTACTGGATTCAAAGTACCAGTAGGTTAAAAACTAAAACTGTAAGCATTTTTTGCAGGGGGTAAGCCACCTGCCATGTGGGTACAAGCCCCCTCCAATCCCCTAACTTGGAATATATCAACTACATAGTCTCCAACAAGAATAAGGCAGAAAAGAGTCACTGATGGAATACACATACAGACTACACTGGTAGAGATTTCCTGTGGTAAACAAGTCACTGGCAATCTGTTCCTCGACATCTTGTAAATTGGGCATTTGATACGCTGGGGATCTAATCTTGAACTTAAGAAGATATACTGACTAGACAGCTTCTGTTTTCTGCCTTTGTTGAACCACCCTGGACATATGTGGGATAACAACTATGAGACTTTAAGTATAACATGATAAAATTCATTTCATCCAACAGCAAACCTCTCAATGAATCTGTATAGTGTTTATTTGATGGTCTCCTGAAAACCAGCTACTTCATCTGATCTACATCAGTCACGTGTAATGTATGCATTCAACCCCCACTTCCGTAGTTTTCTACATCATCATTGTACTTGTATTGTTACAACACTGCCATAAAGTTTGTAGACTGGGGTTTATTTATTTATTTATGTATTTATTAATATGCAGGGTGGGTGGGCTGGTGCAAAAAAAACCTTTCAGTCCTGATATAGTACATTTAGAAAAGTTGGAACATGCAGTTCATATTCATATGTAAAGAAAATTAAATCATAGCAAAAACCTAAGAATGGTCTATAATTTGGAGGAAATGCTACAAAGGCAATAAAGAATCATTATCTGCATTGTTTACTTAAATGTAGAATAGAGCAGCAGATGTCATACTTGCTTCAAAGTAGTATATTACAAATGTAATAAAATTATGACATAACACAATAAACTTATTTCATATGCCAGTGTTAAAATAGAATTAATTAGACCAGAGAGGTAATTTAAAGGGGAATGCTCAGTGCCTTCCATCTGGCTCAAAGATGAAATGGGTCATCTGAAAAGCCAAACCTGCCAAACAAAAAGCCCATGGCTACTATACCAGGATATATATTTCTTCAATAACTCTGTTTATAAGGAGGAGCAAAATTAATGTTTTGTAAGATAAATGAATTTGTTTCCAAATGGGAAGTAAATAATACACATGCATAGATAGGAGAAGTTATAAGTTCAGTTTTATACATATCCATATCAAAATATCTTTAATAATATAACTAGTAATATACGATATAAGTAGTGTAATAATTATCTGCCATGATTCCCATAAAATCAGTTCTTCTCCATTTTTAGCCTATGTACCATTATGTGAACTGGTCACTGTCTGCCCCCTTCAGGAGACATTAGCAGCAGGATTCTGAGCCTTTTTAACATGTTTTTATAATGTGTGACAACAAAGGCATCAAAACATTTGAGATGCCCACTTATCATACTTATTAGAATACTACTTCAATTAAAATTGTCCTTGATTTTAAAGTAATATTCTACAAGCTATAACCAACCAGGAAATGTATTCTGATGAAGCTCATTCATTATTCATAAGGCAGTACCTATTTTGAGTGCAGCACCAATCACACCACTGGATTTTCTTCACTAGCCATTCATAGTGCTTGCATTTGTATTTATTTATACCTTTGTTTATCAGGTTAGGCCCACTAAGAATTTGTTCTCTTTTTAGGGGAGACACACATTCTAGGAGAAGTTTGGCCAGCATTCCTTGCAACGGTCTCCAATTCTGGCTCAAAATTTTGCTCTGTTGCTGCAAATCTCTCCAATAAAAAAAAATGAGATTTTTGGGAGAAAAGCTAGTGGATTACACTTAATAAATGATGGCAATGACTAGATTTATAAACTTTGACTTCACAAAATGTGTCATTAACATTCACATTCTCTTATTCAGTCAACTTCTCAAGGTAATAGTACCAGTATTTTTAAAAGTAAAAATGTCCCTGATTTTTTCTGCATGTCTCTGATTCTGCAGGAAAAGGGCTGAGCGCTATGATGGCCAGGATAGGGAATTCTGTGCAGGTGATACTTGCCATGCCAGCGAGTCATATTTATGTTGCTGCATATATATTTAGATCCATTGATTTTTGGGATTATTATCAGTTTTGCAAAGATAAAGTAGATCAGGTAGGACTGGATCATTTCAGCTTTATAGGTCAAGCAGTGATCACCAGGTAGTAGTCTGTATGAGACAGAGAAGCATTATGAGTAACTTTGGGTACTCATGCCTAAGTTTTTTTTTTTTTGGTGATTGACCACTGGGCCTATTACCAGTTAGGTTAGGTGCTTGGACAGGTACATACCAAAGACTTCATTTTCTTCTGTGAGTGACCTCTCAAACCTCTTCAATCAGAGGCACATGGGATATATGCAAATGCCCCTTATGAACACCAGGTGTTTCAGCTAATTGGTGATTCTGAATGCCCATGACTTGTTTCATCGTTTTAATGGACAATTTCAGGCCAATAAAGCCTAACTCCACTAGCTGTGGATATGCATATGTCGGCCTTGTTATGACCTCATCAGCACAGCACAAGTGGAGTGTTTGACTAAGCTTAAGAAACACAGGGCTGTTATAACCCAGCTGATGTCCATTATCATGCTGGTGTTCATAAGGGTCATTTGCATATATCCCATGTGCCTCTGATTCAAGAGGTTTGAGAGGTCACTCATTGGAAGTTCCATCTAGGCTGGAGTTTTCATTTAGTTTTTATTGATTGGCTTTTCGGTGTGACCTTCTCACTCATTGTTTTAATTTCTTATTTGAGATATTTTGTAGTCACCCTAATGATAATGGATAGCAGCTGGGTATAACAGCCCTATGTTTCTTAAGCTTAGTCACTCATTCTGCTTGTGTTGTCCTGATGAGGTCATAACAAGGTCGAAATATGCATATCTACAGCTAGTGGGGGTTGGCTTTATTGCCCTGAAATTGTCCATTAAAATGATGAAACAAGTCATGGGCATTCAGAATTGCCAATTTACTGAAACACCTGTTGTTCATAAGGGTCATTTGCATATAACCCATGTGCCTCTGATTCAAGAGGTTTGAGAGGTCACTCATTGGAAGTTCTAGCTTGGCTGGAGTTTTCATTTAGTTTTTACTGATTGTTTTTTTGTGTGACCTTCTCACTCATTGTTTTAGTTTATTTTCTGCGTTATGGAAAATATCTAGATTTAAATATTTAAATCTGTAGGCAAAAGAGAAGACTGAATCCATACTTTTACATACAGATATTTATTAACTCTTGAATATTCTTACACTGTCTAAGGTACTTGGATTAAGCTTTCAAATGCATAAAATTGCCCATTTTATTGCCACTCTAAGTCATTTTTTGGCTATGGCTCTGAAAGAACTGATGCATATTTGGTTTAAAACCACCAAGATTTTACCTCTGTTCCTTTTGATATGCATGACCAATCATCAGCTGTATACGATGATCAGTCAATACTTTATTATTTGCAAATAATAATTTATGTATGGATGCATTTGTTGTTCATGGAACGGCACTGGTCCAAGTGGACCATTTTCAAGTTCAGTCTGGTGTGTACAACAAGACAGATACAAAATCAGTTCTGGGATTAATCAGTACAAGACTGGCAATAAATTGCTACAATAGAAGTACATAGATTAGGAAAGGCTTTTATGCCACATAATGAATATTGTCTTAAACTATGGATGCTACTCAAGGAATACTGTTTTTGTACTACATAATGAATCTTCTGCAAAACTATAAAAACTAGTAAAGGCATACTATTTTAGGAGAGTGAATTGTGTCTAAGAAGAGGAGGAGGAAGTAGGCAGAAATGGAAGGTGCATAAACATGAAGAAGATATTTGTGTGGGTGTCAGTAAATTTGTTGGTGCTGAATTTGTTCATAGGTTGGTACTAGGCTATCGGCCCTAGGGCCTATACATGCCTAGCCATACCAATTCCTTGGATATTTCTTCCCACAATATTTACTTCCCTTGACCCCTCTCTAGCAGGGCGACTGACGTGATCCCCGGGGTAAATTTCCTATCTCCCATCCAATCGTCAAGGTTCCTTTTGAAGAGGGCCAAGGAGGTGCTCTGCTTGACATGTATGGGCAGTCTATTCCAGAGTATGCGTTCCATGCCCTTGCAGATCAGGCTTGTCAGACTGACAGGACGGTAGTTCCCAGGATCCAAGGTGGATCCCCCCTTGTGGAGTGGGATAACTGCAGCTGTGCGCTACTCAGTGGGCACGAAGCCTGAGGTTAGGCTATGATTAAACAAGACACTTAGGTGAGGTGCCAGTTCATTTTGTAATTCATATAGTACACGGCCCAGGATGTCATCTGGTCCCATGAATGCTGCATTCTTAGCTTTGGAGAGTGCGGTTTCTACCTGTGTGGCCGTGATTACCAGAATTTGGCAATCTTTTGGTATTGAGATGGGCTCTTTAGGGGGTGAGAGGGGGGTGATGTTGGTACTAAATTGGTCTGCCAGGATATTGGCAATATCCTTGGGATCAGTATATTTAATGCCATCCTGTTGTAGCTCAGAGCAGATCTGAGCATTGCCATTTAGATTCTTGACATAACTACAGAATGCCTTGTGGTTGTCTTTGGAATCTTTGGCAATTTTATTTTCGTAACTAGCTTTGGAGGATTTTATGAGGGATCTCAGCTTCTTACTGAGGCTGGTAAGGGAGTTTTTTGCATCCTGGGATTTTCCTCTTTTCTGCAACAGTTTCTTCCTTCTGTTGCGTAGTTTGTTCATGGCAGGGGACCACCAGATTGGCTTCCTTTTTATGGAGGAGAGTGTCTTGGTTCTATTTGGGATGGCCCGATTCATGCACGAGTGGATGTGCTCATACAGTGCCTTGGTGTAGGATTCAGCAGTCGAACTTTCAACTCCCGTCTAAATGGGTGTCATGAAGTTTGTCATGTCTGACTTGAGTAGCATGATACTGGCTTTGGACAAGTTTTTTACGGAGGTTTCCTTACTGGGGGGGTGGGGGTGGGACGTCAAGGGTGATTAGCTTATGGTCAGACCTGACAAATGAGGGGTTGACCTCTGGTATGGAGCATCTATTTCCCATGTTGGTAATGACCAGGTATAGGATATTGGAGCCCCTGGTGGGACAATGGATTAACTGATCCAGGGCATTGGAATTTATGAATTCCAAGAACCATTGGGAAAAGGTATTGGTACCCAAGTAGGTTTCCCAGTTAACGGCAGGGTAGTTGAAATCTCCCAGTATTAGGGTGTTTGGTTGTATCTTAATATTTTCCAGTATGTTTAGAAAGGTGTAGTGAGAATCTTGGGGCATGGTGGGGGATCTGTAGCAAGCTACAATTTGGATTGCAGTCTTACCTAGTGTTAGTTGCACCTGGAGAATTTCAGATGCATTGTGTTGGGCAGCCAGCCTGCAGGTGTGAATATCCTTGGTGAATATGGGCACTCCTCCACCTTTAGTGTTTCTGTCTTTGTTTGGTGACCAAAAGGTATGGTAAGAGTTGTAGCCTGGTATTGCAGGGGTGCTCTCTGGAGCCTTCAACCAGGCCTCAGTTACTGCACAGATATTGATGTTCTCTATTTTTAAGAGTGCCTTAAGAGAGTGCATTTGAGGTTTAAACTTCTAGCATTGAGTAGCATTACCTTTAGATTTTGCATGCTTGTATCTGTTAAGGTGGTGGTTTTGTCCTTTGAACCTTGCCTAAAACAGGCACTATAGGGGTGGCAAGAGTTTTAGCCAGAAATCTGAATCCCAGGGGCGACAGGTGCAGACCATCTCTGGCAAAGCATCATGGTTTGTCGATCATGTCTTCCCAGGCAGACAGATACTGGATCCCCTTTGAATGACACCAGAAGCTTAGCCAATTGTTGAAGTCAATCATTTTCTGGGTGAAGGCAGGATGCTACTCAGGGCTAGGGTCATACCTACCTGGGCCACATGATCCGAGAGCTCTTCCATGTCTCTTTTCATGTAGTCCAGGGAGGTATGTCTCAAGTCATTCACTCCAACATGGACGGTGACAGAGTCATATTTGTACTTGTTGCGGAGTGACTTGAATGCATGCGTTATGTGGCGGATCGTGACACCCAACAGGCAGCTGACTGTAATCTTCTCCTTGTTCAGCCTGGTGAGTGGGACATCAGTGTGCCTGACTATAGAGTCACCTATGACTAAAGTGTTGGGTATGTTGTCTTGCCTTAGGGGCTGTTGTTGGGTGGCACACTGGTGTTGTGAGCTATGTGTCACTTTGGTTGTGACTGGTGTTTGTTTGCGTTTCAGCTTCGGAGGTCCTTGTTGCTTGGGCAGGTTAATGTTAAGGGCCTCTGCATGTATGGGTGTTGATCGTGTGAGTTTTGAAGTGCTATGTGTTGTTTCAGGTGTAGTGCAGGTGTTAACCTTCTCCTCTTGACTGTCTAGTACAATCATGGCTGGAGAGAACTTTGCTTCCAGTTTGGCTATGTAAGTGCATCTCTTGCAGGTTGTAGTGTTGGGTGGTAGGAGGAGAGGGTTGTCTGTGCACATGAGGCAGTTGCTGCATTGCCCCAGTATGCCCAGATTCACAAGGTGGACAGGAGAAATCACCGGAAGCTGACCCTTGGACATGCCTGTTTAGGTGCTTTTTTTGTAAAGTACAAGAGCTGTTTTCCCTTACCTTTGCAAGGTACTTTGCAGTTATAGGTTGTTTAGTGCCTACGATTAATTTCTCCTTATTAACAAGGAGAGTTGAATGCTTGCATCAGTTTAAGGCTTCCTAGTGCTTTCCAGCAGGTTCTAGAGAAAGTGATAGTCACAGGGGTTCAGATTTTAGTGCTGCTACTGAGAAACCAGCTAGTTCTAGGGGAAAATTTGAAGAGCAGACTTTCTGGCACCTGGAATAGTTTAACTGTAGCCCTGTGGTGCTGCACAATGCGATAAATGTGCAAACACACGCGTATTTAAGCCAGAAAGTTGAAAGGGATAGAAATCAGCCAAAAATGGCTAATAAAATTACAGTACCAGAGCTGGAAACCACTCCTCTAGTGTTAGATAGGCAGTACAATGCTCACCACTCACTCTGGTAAGCAGTACGACTTCCCTCCACCACAGCAAGGTCTGGATAGCTCTGAACACAAAGTCCTGAAACCAGCAAAGCCTGGGATCTGGACTATACTGGCTAGGAATGGCAGGAAACGAGCAAACAAGATAGTATTTTGATTTTTTTTTTTTTTGGTTAAAACAGGCTAAACAATGAAATAATACAGTAAATAAACAAAGAAAAGGCTAACACACTTGAGTGTATAGCCCTAAACAGTAAATGCAATTAAAACTCTACAAAATTAGCAAAAACCTTTTTAAATGAAGCAAGGCAAGTGCACAACTGAAAAACTATTTATAAGGCAGTAATACAGTAGAATAAGTAGCTAGTCTATATATACAGAAAAGCAGCTAAAACAACACAAACAATTCAGATGCAGTGCAACCTAGAGCACTTGAGTTGTAGCAATATCAAGGCAAATGCAGCTTTAATAAATGCACTAAAATATACTCTGTATTTCCAAAATGTTTGAGAAGCACAGTCAGAACACAAGGAGATTCAGGCATTTTTTTATTTAAGAAAGGGAGAAAGGAGGAACAGAAGGAAAGAAGCTAGGTGGGTTGGCCTTCTCAGATGTTCTCTCTGTATTAGGTAATGACACTAGACTGGCAGTGTCCAAGATCAAATTTAGAGTATGGGTGGGCAACTGCAAGGCCAGCAGGTAGGTTCATAGGTAGGTACTAGGCTATTGGCCCTAGGGCCTATATAAGCCTAGCCAGAAAAGTACCCTAGCTTTCGCCACCCCAAAAAATTATTTTCCTGTGCCCCTGTCAAGCAGAGCCACAAAGCTGATCCCTGGGGTGAATTTCCTATTTCCCATCCAATCATCAAGATTTTTCTTGAAGAGTGCTAATGAGGAGCTTTGTTTGATATTGACAGGTAGTTTGTTCCAGAGTATGGGAAGTCCCTGGGACAGGAATCTATCCCTCCAGCATGTTCTGTTTATTGCAGTGACAAGGTTTAGGTCCCTAGAGCATGTAGCTCGGAGGGATTGGGATTTCTTTAAATTGAGCATGTCCAACAACTCTGGGTTTGACATTGCTTTGTATGTTAGGCAGAGATCGCCTCTGGGTAGGCAATATGCGATGGAGTAAAGCTGGAGTTTTCTGAGACGGTCTGCGTACGGCATCTGATTGAGGCCAATAATCCTCTTTGTGAGGTATTCCTGCAGCCTTTCCAGTTGTTGTAGATGTCTTGAGTGGTACATACCAAAAGGGAAATTTATAATGGGTCTAATGAGTGACGAGTAGAGAGGAACAATTACCTCTTTTTTCCTGGATGAGAAACCTTTTGTGATGAGGTGTGCCACATAGAAGGATTTCCTGACTACTGTGGCAATGTGATTATCAAAGGAGAGACTACTGTCCACCTGTCTCCCAAGGTCTCTTATCACACTTTCAGTGTTAAGTAGACTACCACCTATGTGGTAGCTCATGGGTGCAGAGTTTTTACCAAAGGGGATGACAATGCACTTTTTGGCATTGAGCTTGAGGCCATGGCTTTCACACCAGGCATCTGTCTCCATGAGGCACTTTTGTAGGATGTCCACATCGTTAGGAGTTTCAATTATGGTTCCTAGTTTGCAGTCATCTGTGAACTTCATTAGCCAAAGACCTTCTGTGTTAGCTTGTACTTCAGAAAAGTAGATACCAAACAGGAGAGGACCCAGGACTGAACCCTGTGGTACTCCACTTGTCACTGGTCTGAAGTCGGATTTGGAGTCTGCTACTTTCACAGTGTGGTTTCTCTCAGTTCTCTCAGTGAGCCAGTTGGCAACCCATCTTGTGACACAGGGATTTATACCTAGTTTAGTGAGTTTATCTATAATTCTAGAGTGGAGGATGGTGTCAAAAGCCTTGGTGAGATCTAGATAGGCTGTGTGAACCACCTTACCCTCATCTACAGCTTTGGTGACTGCTTCAAAGAAGTCTATCAGGTTTAGGAGACATGATCTGCCTTTTACAAACCCGAAATGGGTGGGGTCCGAGTTTGGAGATTACCAATGTCTTTGTTTATAAGATCCATGATGATACGTTCTATGGCCTTGCAGACCAGGCTCATTAGGCTAATGGGGCTGTAGTTCCCAGGGTCCATGGTGGCTTCCCCTTTGTGGAGTGGGATAACCATCACTGTGCGCCATTCAGTGGGCACAAAGCCTGAGGTGAAGTTATGATTGAACATGGTGCTTAGGTGGTGGAGTGTCAGTTCATTCTGCAGTTCATGTAGAATGCAGCCTGGGATGTTGTCAGGTCCCATGGATGCTGTGTTCTTGGCTTTGGAGAGTGTGGTTTTTACCTGTGCATCCGTGAATCCGTGATTACAGGAACTGTGCATTTTTCCAGTATAGAGATGGGCACTTTAGGGGGTGAGAGGGGGTAAAGTTAGCACTGAACCTATTTGCCAGGATGTTGGCAATATCAGTTGGTTCTGTATATTTAGTGCCATTGTGCTGCAACTCAGAGCAGATCTGAGTGTTGCCATTGAAATTCTTGACATAACTATAGAATGCTTTGTGGCTGTCTTTAGAATCAGTGGTGATTTTATTTTCATAACTAGCTTTGGAGGATTTTATGAGGGATCTCAGCTTCTTACTGAGGCTGACCAGGGAGTTCCTCCAATCATGGGATTTTACTCTTTTTTGCAATAGTTTCTTTCTTCTGTTGTAAAATGTGTTTATGGCAGGTGACCACCAGATTGGCTTCCTTTTTTTGGAAGATAGCATCTTGGTTCTGTTAAGGATAGCACAATCCATGCACTTATGTAAGTGCTTATAAAGTGCATTTGTGTAGGATTCAGCAGTTGTACCTCTATTGTCCGTCTGCATGGGTGTCGTGAAGTTTGCCACTTCTGTCGTAAGAAGTGTGAAGTTGGCTTTGGAGAAATTTTTTACTGTGGTTTCCCTAATGGGGGCGGGATGTGGATGTCTAGGGTGATTAGCTTGTGGTCAGATCTGACCAACGAGGAACTGACCTCTGGTGTGCCCATGTTGGTAATGACCAGGTCTAGGATATTGCTGCCCCTGGTGGGGGTGTAGATAAGTTGATCCAAGGCATTAAGGCATTGGAATTTATTAATTCCAGAAAACACTGAGGAAAAGAGTTGGGTACATGAGTAGTTTTCCCAGTTAATGGTGGGGTAGTTGAAATTGCCCATTATTAGAGTGTTGGGTTGTACCCTAATATTTTCCAGTGTATCAAGAAATGAAGAGTGAGAATCCTAGGGCATGGTGGGGGAACTGTAGCAAGTTACAGTTTGGATTGCGGTCTTGCCCAGAGTTAGTTGCACTTGGATAATCTCAGATGCATTATGCTGAGCAACTAGCCTGGAGGTGTGGATATTGTATGGAGTATGCAGTAGCCCAGAAATGATAAGAGGAAGGCATGAGCTTGGGTGCCTCTGGGAGGGTGGTGGTGTAATTGTGTAAAATGTTGTGAAAGGAGAAGTTGTGTTCAATGTGCTGTGTATAGTTGCTGCAGGAGGTAAGATATATTAATGTGCAGAGCAACGTGGGCTAGTAGACCTCAAACAGCTGGTTGAGTAAGAAAGCAGTGAGTGTTTGTGAACTATGCTGGGGAACAGATTAAGTGATGCTCTGGTGCTAAAGCAATTGCACTTGGATCAGTTGTGCAGGAATTCAGGTATGAATTCAGTAATGCATCAAGTGGGAACTTCCATCAAGGAACTGCTGATTCAATGGAAGTATCATATGAGAAAGCAAGAAAGTGTATCTAGTTTATTGTTATGAGTAAGCCAGAAGAAGAAAACACAGCACTGCCTTAGAATTAAATCCTGTAGTGTCTGGTATAGCATATGTTTCTCCAGAATTAAAAAAATTATCACAGACTTCAGTGTTAACAAGGTTTCAGATTATCTTTCTGTTCTTCAGGAAGAACAGGAGAACCTAGCCTAAGTAGGATAAGGTGCGCTAGGGAAAATGAAGAAGTCGGGGAAGGCAGCTGGCTCATAAGTAGTCACAGAAGACATGATCAGGATGTCAAGGTGCATACCTCTCAAGCTCTTAGTGCAAGAAATCTGGACAAAGCCATAAATAAAAGTGGGACAAAGGCCCAAAACTAGGGACACTTTTTAAAAATTGCTCTTGCAAATTTAGAAAGTTGATAGAATAATAGATTTTGCATTAGCATGAATTTTCTGAAGTGTATGCAGTCTGAAACTTAAATGTCTTGTCATTGTTTTCTAACTTCAATCTTCAATGATTTGCCATTAATTTGCCAGAAAACTACAATATTATGAAAAATGGACCAAATATATGAGGCAAAAATCTGTATAGTTGAGAGGTATGGTCAGGTGTATTAGGAAGAAATGGCTCCTGGGGTTACTTGTTATGGTACAGAGAAACAGGCATATCCCAGGGGACTGAAGAATAAATGCTTTAGTGCCAGTAAACAAAAACAAAGGGAATATTCACAAATGCAGACAGTGCAAAGTTATCAAGCGCCTGACACACTGTGTGAAAGTGCTGGAAAAGGTGAGTGATAAATGAAAATGCAGAATAATAGAAAGTCGGATGGGAGATGAGCAGTTCCAATTCAGATCAGGATTTAGTAAAATGATGTTTGCAATGAGACATATATACTGCAGAAGAAGCTAGAGATGAGGAAAGAATCCAACAGGGCTTTTGTAGTCATGGAGAAAGCATATAACAAGGTCCTAAAAAATGTTTCATACCATCCTGTTATGGTTCAAAACACCAGAAGTACTGGTAGAACTTGTGTAGTTTATGTCCAAGGACCCAATGCCCCAAGTACAAAAAGTATTCAAATAGACAGAATGGTTCCCAGTAGGAGTTGGTGTATATAAGGGTTCAGCTTTACATTCACTACTCTTCATGCTGGTGATGGACTACATCAGCAAACAGGTTGAAATGGACAGATAAACAAAGCTGCTGCATGCAAATAATGGGGTGCTGGAATGAAAAACTGAAGGCAAAGGAAATGAAACAGACATTTGTCATGGTA
>NC_056743.1:517366881-517641881 GCF_019279795.1 Protopterus annectens | reverse complement strand
CAAACAAACAACAATCCATACACATACACCTAAAATCCTACATATAACCCTACACTAAACTGTACATACACCACTAGCTATCCACTTACCTTAACCCAAACCCTAAGGTCTGTCACTATCGCACACTCACCTCACCTGCGCCCTAACCCTAACTTACCTACCTCGCCCTAACCCTCACGTCCACATAATCGCACACTTACCTGATCCACACCCTAACCCTAACTCACCTACCCCGCGTCCTAACCCTCACGTCCACACAATCGCACACTTACCTGATCCCGACCCATAACTTTCCACCACAGTACTGAAAATAGTGAAGTCACAGGAACGGCCAACCAAATTCTTTCCCTAGGAAGAAATTCAGTGTTCTGCAGCTTCGCTATTTTCAGCGTTCACTGAATAGGGGTCGATATTAGGACATTCAAAGTTGTGAAACTTCGATGTTCTAATATACACCCGCTGGAATGTTATGGTGAGTAAATAACTTCTGATATTGTCAATTTTCATTCATTCTTCAACAAGTGGGACAGAATCCCCAGGTACCTCAATCCCAGGAGGAGTCTAAGTAAGAATATTCCTGACACTGTTGAGCCAAAGGGTGTTCTTACCCTAGATATCAGATTCAATTTGTAATGAGTAATACTTGTGTGACAATTTATGCCAAGTCGCAGCTGCACAAATATCTTCCATTGAAGATCTGGATAAAAATACTGACAAAATTGCCATGGACCTGGTTGAACGTTTCAACAAAGATGAAGATTTTCTGTAGAAAAAGGAAATGCAATTAGTTAGCCATTTGGCAAAAGTTACTTTGGTAACCAGTTTGCCCAATTTTGATTCCACAAAGGAGACAGATAATTGATGTGATTTTCTTATATTTTCTGTTCTATGCAAATAAAAGTTTAACTGTCTGTAAACGTTCAACAAATGTAACTTATTTTCCTTTGTTCATGAAATACAGAAAAGAAAACTGGAAGTTTGATAGATTGATGTTGGATTCTGACACCACCTTAGGAAGGATGGGTTGGTACATAATGCTACCCTATCTTTATGGAAAATTAAATAAGGGGGCTTAAAGTTCTGAGACCATTCTAGCACAGGTTATAGCTACTAAAAAGATAGATTTTCAGGTTAAAATATTTAGTTCACATTTTGCTGATGGTTACAATGGAGATTGAGTTAAAGCTTATAAAACTAAATTAAAATCCCATGGTGGAACTGGATCATTGAAAGGTGGTCTAAGAAGAAAGGTTCCCTTATAAAGGCTTTACAGAGTTTGAGGAAGCTAAGGTGGAATTTTTTACTCCTATGTGAAAATTAGAAATGGCAGCTAGTTGTACTTTAATAGTCAAGGAGCTAGCCTCTTCATAAAAATTGTAGTGAAAAAGTCAAGAACTTTAGGTATGGTGCTGAAAAAGGGTCAATGTGTCTCTGTTGTGCCCAAGAAACAGCATTTTTCCTTTTGCTTCTGTAAACTTTCCTAGTGGAATCTTTATGAAAAGATAAAAGAATGTGACAGACAAGGGACTAGACCCTAGGTTGTCTAGCTATTAATGGAAGTGGAGAAAACATGAGGCAATAAAATGGACCTGCTTACCTTATCTGCTATCATGTTGGATTTCCCTGGAATGTGTGTTGCTATCAGAAATTGATTGAATGAGATCACCCACTGCTACACTCTCAGAGCTTCTTAACACAAGTGGTAAGATCTGGTTCCTCATTGTTGATGTACCAGACCACTAACATATTGTCCATCTGAATCACAATAGTCCCGGAAGGGAGAGAGTCCTGAAAGGCCTGCAACTCTAGTAGGACATCTCTCATTTCTAAGACACTGATATGCATGTTGTCCTCTTTGAGGGACCAGGTACCCTGGACTGTCTTTCCTAAGAAGTGCCCCCCACCTAATTTGTGAAGCATCTGTGGTCACTAAGGTCTTGGGCTGAGGAAGGATAAAGGATGGATACAGACTGGTGCAATATTGACCACTGAGTCACCAGGGTCCTTTGAATAATTCTCATATGGTATCTTGCTAATGGAACAAGAACTATTGCAGCAGACATTGTCCCCAAGTAATGATAGTAATTCCCAGGTGAGAACATAGTAGGCATATATAGTCTCATGCTTTCATCAGCAGATGCCTGGTAGCAGCAGTTATGAACCAGTCATCCAAGTACAGTCTCAAGTGGGCTGCTACTACTGCTATGCATTTGGTGAACACCTTGGGGGCTGTGGTGAGGCCAAATGGTGGAGCTCTGAACTGGTAATGACTGGCTCCCAGCCAGAAGAGGATTCTCTGGACTGTCTGTTCATTTTTATGTGATAGTACACATCCTGAAGATCTACTGAGCATATCCAGTCATCTTGGTGCAGGAAAGGCAAAATGGACTAAACAGTGACCATCCAGACCTTTGTGTACTGAACTGATTTGTTCAGAATGGTGAGATCCAAAAGTGGTTTCCAGTCCCCTGTTTTCATTAGCACTAAAAAGACTTTTGAGTAAGTTCTGGATTCCTTCTGGTCTGACGAGACCTCTTGGATGACACCTCTTCTAGCAGCCTTTTTATTTCTTGTACTGCTTCTTTCCTCTGACAGGGTGAAACATCAGGAATTTTATCATTAAAGGGGGGTATTATATGACCTTTGAAAATAATCCTCTGCATCCATGTATCTTTTGAAATGTCTAGCTAGGCTTTCTGTTGTAAAGACAGATGACCCCTGACAGCCTCCAGAGGTGGACAATCAGGCCTCCTTTAAGGAGCGCTGATAGGATCTTTCAGGGAAAGTGCGCCTAGATCCTTGATTCTGTGGGCCTTGGCTGCCACAATGGTTCCTCCCTCTGCCCAGGGGGAAGTATCTCCATGTGGACCATGGAAAGGACTCTTGGATTTTTTGAACCACATTTTTCAATCACCTCGCTGAATCCTAGAGAAGATTCTTTGAGGAGTTGAAAAATGTACGTCCACTGCAGACAGGATCTTACCATCCTTACCATTCAATTACCTATCCCATTTGGTATTAGACTGCCCTTACTCATCCTATGATTGATAGTTATATATCATCCCTAATGAGACTAAATGGGATCATACCATAGATAATATGAGGGAACCCATGAGTAGAATAAAGTATTTAGGAGCTACCTCTGCCCATTAATGGGACAGTCCTAGGGTACATTTTCTGTTAGCCATCCATATGTCTAAGATATGCTTGAATATGGACAGTTATAAGCTTTGTTTTACTCGGATGGGGCGTCTAGAGCACAGCTATCCTTTGAGACAAATACCTGTCCCTCAAAATCATTCTGCCGATGTTTCAGAATAGGTTTAGATTGCTGGACCAAATATTTCTGATGCCACTGGACTTGCTAATGTGCAGTAGGTCCATCAGTATTGGGTTGGAAGATACCTTGTATACCAGACCTATTGGTAGTCTTTAAAAACTGCAAGAAAGACTCACTCAAGCTAAAGTCTTCATTGTGTATTACCTTCACTCTCCTGTCTTTGAGGTTAATAGGTTATAGGCAACATGACCCCTTAAGGACATATGAGGGTTTCAACTATATGGCTTCTGAGTGTCTATGACGTTTCAGTTTTTAAGTCTTTATGAGTATGTTCAGGCCAATAAAACCAACCCCCAAAAATGCATCATCATATACTTTGCAAGGTATACCTGTCTCACCAAACCATTCTGTTAATGGGGTTTGGTCAGCTTATCTACCCAGTAAACAGACTATAAAATACATTCATACATACATAAAAGTAAATGCAAACACATACTAGTTGCTACTAAGATGGGATTAATTTTAACATTTTATATTTCAATATTTTCATGAACTTGGATCTGTTGCTTGGGCTTTCTTTTCTCTATTACATGTATCAGTATCATGGAATGAAGCTTAACAAAATATGTTATATTAAAATTACAAAGTTAAAGAAAACAGGAATATAGCTTGTAAAAATATTAACATTAGAAACAAAATGTGGTAACAATGTCAAAAAATCACTTTACAACAAGAGAAACAGGTCATGCATGAAGTGGTTAAAGTATAGGGAGGCAACTAAGAAAAGAAGAAAGAATTAAAGAAAAACAATAACTCAATACATGTCTATTGAATTAAAACAAACTAGAACACAGGCTGTTTTTAAAGTATTAAATTGCTGAGGAACTAATTGGCAGATTCCAGTGGTAATGGAACTAAGAGTATCTAGCAATGTAGACCAGAAGTTAAAGGCTATAAGCTGTGAATGAATTTTACTCATAGCTTATAGCCTAAATAATGAACTTTATCGTCTAGACCTGGGTTTGATTCTTCTCATATACATTTGTCTACAGTGTGACACTGAGTGTTTTAATGAGAGATCTGGTGATTCATAAACCCTGCATCTGTGATCACGGTCAAGCCAGCACCATTGGCATTACATATATGATGAGCAGCAACGCTCATTACATATGCATGTATCCTGTACAGTCTGCACACTGAGAACCTCTTATTGTTGCTGCAACACAGAACTCTAGCTAGATTATGGTAAACCCCCATGTGACCACAATGAAGTTTAAGTAAACAATGCAGGTGCACAGGCACCCTCAGTAGTCATTGAGAGTATACTCAGTTGTATAATGTTGATGCAACAAATGGTAGCAAATATAGTAGAAAAATGGCTGAGGGCAGAGTACAGGTTACAGTATAGTAACAGAATCCAAAGAGATGAGCAACATAAAGTAATAACAGAATTGTGAAAAAAAATTGTCAGCAAAGCAGGGTAAATAAGGCACTAGGCAATATGAGTTTTCAGAATGTGAAAACATACAGACTAGAGGTGGATACAAAGCAGGGTAAATAAGGCACTATGGCAATATGAGTTTTCAGAATGTGAAACTTGCAGACTAGAGGTGGATACAATAAAGTATCATGGTGTACCAGTTCTAACAATATGAGTGTGTTAGTACTATACTTTGAATATCATTAAAAAAGGAATCATTGTTACCACGAGTGGACTCAATCCATCAATTCAGTCAGCATGCCACAGTATACGCAATTTACTGTCAAGGTGTCATAAAGAACATATCATGGGAATGCAGCACATGTGCAGACAGAGGGCTAAAAAAAAAAAAGATAAGCCTTGTGGGAATTGAACCCATGACTTACCCACTGAATATTTTCATAGCAGTGCATTAGCAAGAGGAACCACTATAGTAGTCAGGCCTCAAGGGGTCATAAACACACATATCAGAGAAATCTAGCAAATGTGCAATTTGCAAACTGAAACACTGTAAACTCCCAGGGGTCTGGAATTCCTCAGTCAGTCTATTGACATAGTAAGAATAACTGCATGAGTACACTGAGCTGTTGAAGGAGTTAAAATAATGGCTAGTTATACTTTATTTCATATGGGTACATGCAGTGATGCTTAGCTTATTTGCATTAATAATTAGTGTGTGCCAAGACTTTTTCATCAGTTTTGCCACAGGACTTGGAGTGCCATTTCTCTGTGGTGATATATGCATATCTACTTTGCACTCTGCCAACTGTCATGCAATGTATGACCACAGGGAGATGATAGCAAATTATATGGTCATTCTTGTCATCTGTGTGGTATATCTATTTTTTACCATATCATAGGTCAGAAATGACAGTATATGACAGGCAGAGATGAATAGGTGAAACAAGCAGAGGGTACAAGACAAGGTGAGCAAATACAGAATGAGCAGGATGTGGATGGGATAAGAGCCAATATCTTACAACTACCTACATCAACAATGGCAGATGTATCTAGAAAAAGAACCTGTAAGCAAGTACACCCACATAATTTACACATGATGGAAATGTTTATTTTTAGGGAAGATGAACTTATGATAGGAAGAAAAGAGAAACAAACACGAATGGAACTGAACTCCTTTCTATGTTACCGATACTCTCCAGAGCGGAGTATTTACAAAATATGCCTCAGAAGCATTCACAGAAATGGTGAATGAAGAACACATCTTAAGGGAGCAGGATACATGAAAGCAGTATGGTAAATTACACCTAAATGGATTCTAACCATTGTTTTCATAGTTATATTCTCTAGACAAGGATATTAGCAAGGCATGCCATGGAAGCACCCATAGAAAATGTGACTAAAACCTCTTCACAGGGATAGAGTGCATGACAACAAGGTGAGAAAAATATGCCTTAGTGGGTTTCAACCCCTGTCTATGTCATTAATATTCACCAGAAGACAAACCAAAGTACTTGCTGTAACAACTGGAGAGTTACATAACTTGTTACAGAACTTGTATTTCAAGGGAATGTTAGAACACTGTGGATGATTGAAAGATGAACATTAATAAACAAGTATAACTATCACTGGAACAAAATTCCCCTTGCAGTGTAATAAGTTGTTAAAGTGAAACTATTAACTTCTTCTTATGTCAGTATTGCCTGGTGATCTTAGCTGCATGACTGATGCCAAGGTCTTGGTGTGTTTGAAGGATTTTTCTCAGTTTTTGACACAGGACAAGAAGTGTCATTTGTCTTTCCATACATACAGACATCAAGTCTGCACTCTGCCAACTTCATACAATCTGTATGCCAGATATGTGATTTTTTTTTGTTTTATAAGCCCTCTTGGACATGTGTGCAGTGTGATGAGTTTTTGATAAGATTAAAGATTGTAAAGTGTATATGACAAAAATAAAAACTGCAACAAGCACATGATGCAACATGAGGTGAGGAGAAAAGGACTGAGGAATGTTTTGATGGGTGAAGAAAACAGAATAACATCAATGGCTATGAACCAATGACTTTCTTATTGATAGGACACAAAGCAGTGCATTACCACATTATGGCATTAAATATACTGATCCCAAGGATATTGCCCATATTATTGCAGATCGATTCAGTGCAAACTTCACCTCCCTCTCACCCCTTAAAGGGCCCATCTCAATACCAAAAATTTCCAAATTGCAGTAATCATGGCCACACAGGTAGAAACTGCACTCTCCAAAGCTAAGAATACAGCATCCATGGGACCAGATGACATCCCGGGCTGCGTACTACATGAACTACAAAATGAACTGGCACCTCACCTAAGTGTCATGTTTAATCATAGCCTCACCTCAGGCTTCGTCCCCAATGAGTGGCGCACAACTACAGTTATCCCACTGCACAAGGGGATCCCTGGAACTACCGTCCCACCAATCTAACGAGCCTGATCTGCAAGGGCATGAAACGCATTATCATGGAACTTATAAATAAAGACAATGGCAACCTTCAAATACTGGACCCCACCCAGTTTGGGTTCGTGAAGGGTCGATCTTGTCTCTTGAACCTGACTGACTTCTTCAAAATAGGTCTCCAGAGCTGTGGACAAGGGTAAGGCAGTCCATACAGCCTATCTGGACCTCGCCAAGGCCTTCGACACCATCCCCCACACTGGAATCATAGATAAACTTACTAAGCTGGGCATAAATCCCTATGTCACTCAATGGGTTGCTAACTGGCTTACTGACAGAACCCAGACTATAAAAGTAGCCAACTCCAAATCCATCTCCAGACAAGTGACAAGTGGCGTACCTCAGGATTCAGTCCTGGGACTGCACTTGTTTGGCATCTACTTCTCTGAAGTACAAGCCAACACTAAGAGACTCTGGCTAACAAAGTTAGCAGATGACTGCAAACTGGGAGCCATTATTGAATCCCCAAATGCTGTGGATATTCTACAAAAGGGCCTTACAGAAACAGATGCTTGCTGCCAGAGCCATGGGCTCAAGCTTAATGCCAAGAAATGTATAGTTATCCCCTTTGGGAAAAGCCATGTTCCCATGAATTACCACATAGGTGGCAGTACACTAAACATCGAAAATGTGATGAGAGACTTAGGGACACAGGTGGACAGTGGTCTCACCTTCGATAACCACATCGCCACAACAGTCAGGAAATCCTTCTATGTGGCACACCTCATCACTAAGGGCTTTTCATCCAGAAAAAAGGAGTTCATTGTCCCACTGTACTCAGCCCTCATTAGACCCATTATAGAGTACAACGCCCCATTTGGTATGTACCTCACAAGACATCTGCAACAGCTGGAGAGGCCGCAAAAATACCTCACTAAAAGAATCACTGGCCTAAAGCAGATGCCCCATGCTGACTGTCTAAAAAAACTCCAGCTATACTCTATGGCATATCGTCTACTCAGAGGCGATCTCTGCTTAACATAAAAGGCCATGTCAAACCCTGAGCTGTTGGACATGCTCCACTTAAAGAAATCCCAATCCCTCAGAGCCACACGTCCCAGGGATCTAAACCTTGTCATCACAATGAACAAAACATGCTGGAGGAATAGGTTCCTGAGCCAGAGATTTCCCATACTCTGGAATAAACTGCCCATCATGTCAAGCAGAGTGCCTCCTTGGCTCTCTTCAAAAGGAGCCATGATGAGTGGATGGGAATTAGGAAATTCACCCCAGGGATCACGTCACTCACCCTGCTAGACAGGGGTCCAGGGAACTAAATACTGTGGGAAGAAATATCCAGGGAATTGTTATGGCTAGGCTTGTATAGGCCGTAAGGCCGATAACCTAGTATCAATCTATGAACCAAGGGAAGCCACAGAAGCTGTTTCACTGTAAGAAGTCAGTAAACAAAACTATTTGGGATAGGTAGCACATTTCCACTGTCAATACAAAACAGTGTAAAACAGCCATATACTTAGCTGCGTTGTAGTTATTTGTGTGCTATACTTGTTTTTGAAACATGTAAATGTTTGGAAATGGAAATATAGAATTGAAATGAAAAGGAGAATAATCTATAGTGTAGCATGCAAGGGGAATTAAGAAGGACTGAGCTGGATGGCATATCCCACAACTCTAACTCAACAATGCTGAATGATGTCATACATACAGTTTTGTTTGAGAGCACCAAACTCCAGGACAGAATGGCCAAATTGATAAAAGAAATGTTTCATTTGAGAAGAAAGGAACACATGATTAGCAAGACAAGATGATTACACCTGCATGGTTTTGAAACCATTCCTGTATCACTCACATTCTCCACAATGGAATATTAGCCAGGTATACCACACAATCAGCCATAATGAATGTGTTAGTAAACATGTATCAGGGAAGCACAACCTATGACAGCAATAAAAGAAAAAAATTACCTGACTGTATTCGAACCCATGTCTGTGTCACTCATGGTCCCTGAACCAGAGCTAGGGTTAAAGTGACTCACAAAGAAAGCTAGCCTAGTACTGACCTATGAACCTATTAGCCAGGTGTGCCATTGAAGCACTTGAAGAAATGTATTAAAAATAAAATAAAACAATGCAGAAGAATGACATACAGCTGTATGATGATAACATAATAATGCAAAACATCCCAACCTAAGAGGGATTAGAACTCTGCACCTAGTAAAATGAGAATAGGCAAATCACATCATGAACACATTGAACCATAAAAGCCTTTACAGGGAAATAACTGACTTTACCATAGTTCATTTTTGCTTGTTGATGCACAACTACGCTGACCTCAATTACTCAACTGATGCCAAGATCTTAACACATTTTAAGGATTTTTCTTTCTTTTACCATAGGGAAGAATTATTTCCCTGTGCTCTTACATGACCAAACACTGCTCTAAGCCAAATGTCAAATAACATGTGATCACAGAAAGATAAGTTTAACATATATGCTCATGTTGGGTAGGTTTGTTTGATTTTTGACCAGATTGAAGTTTGAAAATGGGATTATAGGAAAGAGGTGAAAAGGGGAAGCAATCAGTGGGTGGAACACAAAATGTGCAAACAAGGAATGAGCAAGATGAAGGTGGGATTGGACCATATAGCTCAATCTCTTATTTTGGTAATTTGGGTAATTGACAATTATATTCTTAGTTATTCTCTAACTGAAATCCTCAATGATTTGAGAGAGAAATACATTGTCAAGAGGAACCAGAAGAGTTAATAACACATTCATTAAATAAAGTTATGTAAAATTGAGAATTGTGGGTGGGACTATTTTTTTTTTTTTTTTTTGTGGGACAGGTGCTCTTTTTTGTGACTAAAAAGTTGGGGAGAGAAGTAAAAGGTAGGCAAGGGTGGAGGGTAGGTTGAAAGGGAAGACAGGCGTGAATGATGGGGAGTTAACAATGAGAGAGGGGAAACACAATGGTGAAGGATACATCACACAAACACAGGAAAGACAATAGTAAGGGGACATTGTACAACATACAGTGATGGTTACACACACAAAAAGGAGGTGAACGTGTTTTGGGGCAGCGTTAGATTTTTGGAGGTGCAGTCTTTGCAGGCTTTGATATAATGGGAGATGACTCCTCATCCTGGGTACCATCACCGCTGAGTCCTGTCCCAGGACTTGGAAACAGTACTGGGCAGGGACATGATTCAATGAGTCACTGGAAAAGACTCTCTATATAGCCAATGTGGGAATCTAACTTCTTGCACAGTATCTCTGTCATAAGCTCTGCCTTTTCTTGATGGGTGACATAACTGTTACCTCCACTTGCAATGCTACTGGTGGGTACCAGGGTATCACCCTCTGAAGCAGAGCTCCCTGACATAAGTGGTGTATGTAGGGTAGGAAGGGTAGAGGCAACTCCCAAGTTGGGGCACAGATGTGCTGTGTGCCCCGGGTGCTGATGGTAGCTTTGCTGGGAGGACAACAGGCCATGCCATTGGGGCTGTGCCTTAACTGCAGTATCTCATCAATCAAGAAGGTCAGGCTTGTGGCAACTTAAGTCACTATAGTGGTGATGATACTGTTCTGCTATGCATGAGATGCCAGTAGCAGTGGTAATAACTTTAGCCAAACTATTTCAGGCATCAGACTCCTGCTATGACCCAGTATAGCCTTCCTATAGATGATTCCACTTTTGCTGTTTATTGAGGATGTCCAAAAAATCTTGCACTCCTCATGCCACTTTTACACTCTAAAAAGAGCAGTACCCTCACATTCTCCAGCCATACTTGCTTCAACATCAAATATCCCAGGAAAATGTCAGGAAATTGGTGCCCAAATGATGTCTCACATGTTTCATTGCCTTTGTTCACTAACAGACACTGATGAGCATCTCATGTGTGTGATGGATGGCCAAATAATAACATATAGCTACTGCATTATTATGCTTCCAATGGCACTTTAAGGTGTGAAACATGGCAGTCCTTCATCCTTCTGTTTGCTGCTGAATAGAAATGATCAACAGTGACTGCATCTTCAGATGGCTAAAGATAGCATGATTTTCCTGGCCAGCAATCGAGGGAGACTCAGTCCTCACCACTGACTGTGGTGAGGGACAGTCACTAAGAGCAAAGATGGATTCACACAGTATTTTTTATATGCAGCCTCCTGCACCAAACACAATTTCCTTTAAGAGCACACAGGGAGCATGCTTCAGACTTGGGGTTGGACTCTTCTTCTCTCTCCAGACCCCCAAAAAACTCCACACTGCCACTTTGGAGCTCTGTGGCCCTGTTCCCAGTAGCTGGCACACACACTTGGATATTGGAGTTTCACACACACACACCTGGGAAAAGCTGGTGCAGATTTACTATCTGTGCCCCTTTCTGCCCAGACAGTGAGGTAATTGCTCTACCACCAGTTAGCTACCCTAAGGCTTTTGCAAAGGGTACCCAATTATACTGTGTAAAATTAATACTAATACAAATGCTAGGGTGTGATCAAAGCAGCAAAGCTTTCAGGACCGGCCACAGTGTCACCAAAGCAAGCATAAGTACTTTCAAGATGTTAAAAGTCTTCTCTAAAGATGAAAGATATTAAAATATTTAATGATAAATAATAAAACAGAAAACTGGAGAATACTGAATACAATAAACAACAGGGTTTTAACCACAGATATATAAAAATTAATACAGCTGGATAATTTTCTCACAGATGCAGAAAACAATACAAAACTATTCTCAACAAATGTCCCTGACTGAGTAAAGAATTACTGTTCCCTGACTACTTACTAAAGCAAGGCAAGCGGATGAGTCTTAGCATGGCAAAAAACAGATAATGTCTCTGTCTCTGTGGATGTGGGAGATGCATATCCTGTCAGAAATCTTTCCTGTCAGGTTCCAAAGTGCTGTTGCGAGGGTTTCAAAGAAACCAGATACTGGTTAGAGGATGACATCACCTCTTGTCTCCTGACTCTGGTACAATATACACACAGAGCTTTGCTAAGATCAGTGGCAGCATCTGAAACTTGTAACACAATTTCAAACTTCCCTTCCAGGGTTCTCAGATAAACATACACATGTGATCAGTTACAATACAACCTAATATACATACATACATTATGCCTGACAACCAGGACCTACTAATGATGCTTTTTTAACACAAGTAACTTTACAACTATATTTTAACTCAAACATCTGTACAAATCAGTGTGACAGTCAAATGACATAAAATTCTTTACAAAACTCCAGCTAGCTATGCTAGCATATGTACACATGTACTGCCCTACTCTCCTTGGCATAGATAACACTACCTCATAACAGTGACCTTCCATCAAAGGACTGTAGAACACCACCTCTCATGAAAATGCTGATGGGCAACATATGCAACACTAATTATTTGCCAACAAATTCAACTAGTCAGATCACAGCATGGCTATTGTGTTTCATGTTAGACTTATAAAAAGAAATGTTGATATTAATTATAATTTACCATGGATATCAGTTAATCAAATTGCTAAAACATGAATGTGTAAAAGACCATTTCAATGTTGAAAGGCAAGGAACATGGCTCTTTAAAACTTTAATTGAAAAACATTACTCATGACCAGATATGAGTACAGCCCCTTGCCACTGACAGACACTTGAGAGTTATGAGCATGATGATACCCTAACCCCCATTGAAGCCAATCTGGGCTTCTTATGCATGAGCAGAGCTTATCGCAGGTCCTCAGGTATGTGCATAGTATTGTGAAAACTCAACATGATGTTTATCAGGTTTACTAATTGCACAAATGGAGAGATTCAGAAACAGTAATCAGATGAGTCCTAATTATCATACTCTTCATGCTCAGAGGGGGCGCTAGTCACAATAAGTATAACTGGAGACACAATTTATCACTGCACTATGGAAGAAGAAAACTTTATTCTAATCTGGAAGTCTCCTACTACAGTCACGTTTTGCTACATAATACCATGATCTGCTTCTAAAAGGTACGTTGTTCTTTTTACACCTAGTTCTTTTTACAATTAAAAAGTTTTTTATGTGCTACTTATTGTAAGGCCTAGACCTGGAGTTCAGTTTTTTGGTGCATTTACATGTGTTGGCCAAAGATTACTGATGAGGGTTACTGGATGCAATAGAATGCACAGATATTACTGTGGGTTGTATCGATGTTAAAGTACGACATACATCATTGTAACACCATGTAGGTTACACATATGTGATTATACTTTAAGAATTTCTACCGATGTTTTGGCAAATGGTTATTGTGCTTGTTAGTTGCTTGCTTGTTAACTTGTAGTCATGCAGAGGTGTAGCTGCTTTTTTAGTGCTTGGGGGCTAATCCATCATCCAAGTACTTGGACCTGCCTCCCCAGCTCTTCTTTTGAAGAGCAAAAGATCCTCTAATTCTACTGTCACCAGGTAGCCAGATACATCTCAACCACTTAGCATAAGACATCTCATTGCGTCTACCTTTGCTGATCAGCCTTTCTGTGATCATGCCCAATATAAATTTTGCACCAGTCTCCATGCTGTGCATTATGACATGGTCCATTTCTGAACAACTGATATGATTCATGCTGTGACCCAAAAAGCAGAGGCAGTGGTGCAGGAACACAGAGTAACGAGTGGAAGGCCATCTACTGAACTATCCCTTACATAAATAAAGAGTTCTTGGCTATAAATTGCAGTTCCACCTCCACAGTATTCCATAGTGCAGTGTTGGATGTCAAGGCAAAGAAGGATAGGCCCTAAAAAATTTCTATAGATTAAGCTCCATGTATGAAGTCCTTCTAGCACCATCTGGTGCTAGTTTTACCTGTTAGTCACATTACAGCTTATCAAATACTTGTTTCATTTTTATTATAAAGGTATATCTGGCATCCAGGTGCAACATCCATCTCCAAAGGGTATGGACAGGATTACACTTTTAATATCATATATGGTTATACTTGAAATTATATTGATTTGTAGCAGACTAAAGAAGCACACCACGGCTGGCACACCACGAACAGTTTGCAAATATAGATATATACATATATACATAAATATTGACCTTAACCATCTAAACAATGGATCATCAGACTCCAAGCACATAAGGGACATGGCCTCAATGAGAAAGTTTCATTGAAACCATTCCTCATGGCCAAGCCATATAAACATTAATTTGATTTATTTTATATCTGAGTTTCATCTTATACGTGTAGGTATACCTATGATATTGATAATATGAAAGCATATTTTACAATAATTGTAATTTTGATAGGATTGATAAATGCACACAATATAATATAATACACCCCATATATTATATTTTATTTCCTATGGAAACAACACTGTTCATACATTTTAGTTTTTTATATGCATCAAGCAGTGAATGGATAAATTCATCCCATTTAGACACAATACACAATACATTACACACATTCTATATTTAATGTTTTTGAATTATATTTATTGTCCATTATTTATTATTAAATTATAATATACAATTTTATAGAAGGTTTTATACATTTTTAATTAGTTAATTATTTATGTGATAAAGTGTTTAGATGGTTAAGGTCAATATTTATGTATATATGTATATATCTATATTTGCAGTTGTGTCTATACTTAATTCTGTTGAGATTCAAAATCAATATATAATATACACTATTTATATTCTGTATTTAATCATAATTATTCATTATTGTTAATTGATTAATTGACTAATGTGATTTTTAGACAAAGTATATAAAGGCATGATGGGATTTTAATTCTTGAGGTCTGAAGAAACGTTGTATTTGAACGTGAAAGCGCTTACCAGTTATCTATCAAATAAACTGTTCGTGGTGTGCCAGCCGTGGTGTGCTTCTTTAGTCTGCTACAAATCATTGCTATTTCTTCTTGAGAAGCACCTTGCCTGATAACACTCGTGTGTTTTTAGATACTTGAAATTATATTGGTTACATGTGTCATACTGGCACTTGATCACACTAGATGTGTCTTTTTATGGTGTATTCAGAGGTGAAATGTTGAATGGCATCAGCAGTGTCGAACTAGCCCTGTTTGAGATTAGAAGATCTTTAGCCACAGATGATGATAGTGGGAATGAGATGGCACAGTGAACGGATGCAGAGTGTGTGCTGGACATAGGGAATATGACCCCGACATCCCCTACTCAGACTATGGAGACAGTCTCTATGTCAGATTCTAGTGTGTCTTGAGGAGATAGAACAGGTTGATGGTGATACTGTAAATCACGGAAGTGTGATGGCCATCAGTACATATATATCTAAATATGCATCTAGCAGTCATGGGCAGGAGGATACATATGGGGGATTGGTACTGGTGATCATCAGAGGTATGGTTACCGCCCTCCCCTTGAGGTTGGTTTGTTAGTAGATGTCACTCAAGACATGAGCAGGGCCATCATGGAACAGAGGTTAGTTCCATCAAAGCCTTTGCAAAGACTGTGAGGGTAATCATGCAGAGATATGGAAGTACATGAACTATATTTTTGATTCATTGGATAGAATAAATCACACACTGGATTTGCAATGTCTAATCTGTGTCATCTGTCAGTGGCAAGTGGCTGTACTCATGTCTGGTCATCTGAGATGTCCATGAATGTTAGTTGACCTGGCCATAGATGAGTGAGATCTAACTCCCAAAAGGCTAGCATGTCCTAGTAGTGGATGTGTCCACATTCAGGAGAGGGTGTCCCCATAGTTGTGGTCATCAGCATGTTGCACATCCTCCAGCAGATGTCAACCATGCTGAGATAGCACAAAGGCATCTATCCAGTCAGCTTTCAAGATCAAGGGCATGCATGGGTATCAGAGTTATATGATCAGCATGCCCTGGACCATCAAAGCACAGCACAGTGCTGCAGTACATGAAGAGTCCAGGGCCCTGCATGCACATACACACACCCACCACAGCCCCCTAACACATCCCACATATCCACAGACCCTAGCTCTTCCTGATATTAACCACCTCTCCCCTAAAAGCATGTTTTGTTTTTATTCACCTCAGTGCTCCCACTCACACACTTTCCCGTGAAAGACATGCACTGCTGTACTCTCTTCTCCACTTGCGCAAATGACAATAACTGTGCCCTACCCTTTGTACATTGCTGTTTGACTTACCCACAGCTGACACACAGCATGACCAGCCTACACATAAATAATCACAGTTTGGTGTTTTTGCATGCATCAATTTTACTGTATGTATCTGCTTAGGTGTTGTATAGTTATGAACTCCCTTCCCCATTAGTGCAAGCAAATGATAATAATGGTGTCCTGCCCTTCATGCACTGTTACTTGGGTTGCTTATGTCTGGTGCACAGTGTGGCCAGCCTATGCATGGCTAAGCACAATCTGATGTTTTTGCATGCTCTGTTTTTACTGTGTATACAGTCGGTTGCTTCTTTGCTACTGCCATGATGCACTGTGATCACTTCACTTTGGCATGATCATTCCCTGAGGCTGGCTCCTCCTCTGACTCCTTGTCTTTCTCAGCTGATGTTGCCTTTCATGCTGGGAACTGTGATCACCACAAAAAGGCTATCCTGCTGTGGAGGCTTTCTAAGTATAATATTGTGTAATATAGCACAAATGGTAAATACTTTTGCACACACAGTGGGATCATAATGCAGGGCACCACAGGATGTATATCCAGGCAACAGAAATGTAACTTCAGCAGGACTGACACACATTCTGTGATGTTTCTGGTTTAGGCTAGTACATGGTTGTAACCATATTCAAGTTTCTTTATGAAGATTTTTGACTGGATTCTATAGCCAGTGTTCCAGGGCTTGTCCAACATCACCTACATGATAGACCTGTGAGAAGTTACCACAAGCAGACCATTGATAGAGGTCACATGTGTGCCATATGTGGGAGTCTTGGAATCTGCCTGGGTGGCCTGAGCATGCATTGCAGATGATACTCTTAGCATTACCGACCACCTGACAGTTAATGGAGTGATACACTTTGCTGTTCATATACCTCTTTCCCTGTTCACTAACGTAGGCAATGTCTACGGTCCATATAATTCAGGGAAGAAGGTTATACCATAGAGGAGTCACATATATTCCTTTAAATGTTAACTCATTAGCATGTTTATATATATATATATATATATATATATATATATATATATATATATATATATATATATATATATATATATATCAGAAAATATATACACACACACACACACACACACACACACATATATGTACACTTTGAGTGGTACAGCTAGGAGAGAGATAAAGAGAAATAAAGTAAATGACAAAAAGTATACTAAGAATCTGTCTTCAAAAATAATTTTAGCATGGCATTGAAATTTAATGATACAGAAACTTAAGAACTCAACTATTCCTATACAACTGACCCTAAACTCATTGAGTACTTAGTTACATTGTGAGCCCCTGCTTGATGCAAATGGGCACAGTAATCTTTGAGTGTAGACCTAGACTGAAAGTTTTTACCTTATACAGTTTTACTGAACCTGCCCTAAACCCTGATGGGAGACCACTTTCCCTGCTGCTCACACTAGTTATCATCTGTTACCCCAGACAGGCTCTTTTCAATAGTCTGTAGCCAGTAGTAGAAATGCACTTCCTGAGACAATGTAGCAATTGTATGATGTTTACTGACAACCACCTACTACTCCAAGATACTGACACTGTGTGTGAGAGAGATACTTATGCGATGACTCTGGAGGCAGAGCTTTCACACAAGACTGCCATAGTTAGCAAACAGTCTGTTAGTAACACTTCACAACACACCATACCTACCTCAAGCAATATACTGCAAACACATACACCATCTAATGTTGAGGGTCTTAAAAGTGATCTAGCCAAACCACAAAGGCATCCTAAATGTAGCCCGAGAAATAAGTACTCTCGGGAAACTTGTAAAACACCCTTTTCAGGCAACCTATATCATAGAACATACATCTGTGATGCACCGTGTCTCAGCTCAGAAGCCAATAAAACATCCCCACAACATCTAACATCCTGGTCATAAGTGACACCATAGTGACACACTCTGATGCAACACTCACCTGGTTGAATAAAGAGAAGCACAGCTCGCTGCCTGTCAGGAGCCATGATGAATCACATCACACAAGCACTCACGTCATTACACTGAAAGACATCAGATGTACCTGCTTTGAGTAGCTCTCAGAATATGTATCTAAAATAGATATGATCTTAGCTGTGAGCAGCATTTTACCTTCACTAAGAATGATGCCGCGAAGCAAACAAAGGATGATGGATTTCAATATATGGATCAATGTCAAAATAATGAATTACCATTAAGTTGAGTTGCGAAACAGTTTGATTTGAGAATATTATAGAAGTGAGTGTACAAGGCATGTAAAGTATCAATGGAAGTTCAAGTAGTTCGAGAAGAAATTAAGGTTAGTAGAAGGAGAAAATCACATTAGTACCTTTTCAACCAATAAGTGCTGTAAAAATAAATTTAGGTGATTAACTATAGAAATTATTGCAGAAAATTAATTCAGAGAAAAAAGCTAAGCAAGAATTAAACTGAACTGCCAAAGTTTTTTTTAAATAAATAATCAAAAAGAAAAAGGATTGTTTCTGATTAACTTTATGAGAAGTGATGAAAAATAGACAAAGACAGAGCAGTAACTATTATATCTTAAAGAGACAATTTTCTTAAAGATGTATACACAATAGGGCTGTGAAGCTTAAAACTTATACGGGGGGAGAACTTTCATATGTTTTGTGCAGTAATGGCTATAGGATGGTATGAAAAGCTAAATGATTCTTTTTTCTTTATTGGTAAAACCAGCCAGTACCAGCATAATGTGAAAGGAACTCGATAGAGAAATTAGTGTTAAACTAAACACTAATTATGTTCTTGAGCCAATGTGCATTACATAAATCCGTGAAAGTAGTACTTGAAGTCCATGATGAAGTGTTTTCTGAAGAAAGGGAAGGTGGTGGGTGTTAAAACTGTCATTTTGTTGGACAATGTGTGACACCTCAGTTTTGGAAAAGTAGGCTATTGATATATGCAGCAAAAGTGGATACAGTTTTGGAAGTTGTGAACAAGGTTTGACACCCTGTAAATAAACAAATCTATTTGTTCTGTTTATATCATTTTCCAAGTTAGTCTTACTAGACATAGAATATTTTTAAGGGAGAGACAAAGTGATATTTACAATGACTAAGAGTAACTCAGCTCAGCTCATACATAAATGAAATTCTCCTACTGTTTTTTAGGGGCAGTGCTGTCAGACACTGTACTGAAAGTGATGTGGTAGAACTATTGAATGTGAAAGGGAAGCATGAGATGGAAGCTTACAGCAGCAAATAGTGCTATTCATTAAAAATAATGAAATGGCAAGTTATACTGTTGTCATGGAGTTTATGGTTATGGAGCTTAGGATAAATGCAGACGTTTCTTATGTACATACAAGTATGGGGAACACAGTACTGAATATGATATCATATAGTGAAGAAGAGCAAAAGAGGCTGAAAGATGAAGTATCAGGTGTATCAGTTCAAAATATGGACGGTATCAGCCCTGAGAGTAAATAAACTTTTTTTGAAGTGATATCATTGTATGTTTGTTGGAGTGTAGATTTCAAATTGTTATGGTTTTGTTTTATGAGAGCAAGTTGAAAGCTATAGACTGTTTTTGGAACTATATAGTTAAGTCACTTGGGGTAGTCATAATGAACATCAAATATGCCATTCAGCTTTGCAATTAAGAATTTTGTGATGCATCACTGGAATAATGTAATACTTTATAGTATAACTTTTAGGCTTTTTCATTTAAATTTGAATTTACTGTGAAAGAGATGTCCTTAAGTTTTGATCGATCACTACAGAGTACATATACTTAAAAGGCACTGTTTTCATGCTGTGAGAGGGTATTTCATTTGAAAAAAACTCAGGATTAAGCTGGTACTTGCACTAGGGTTGGGACTGTTGGATGGATTTAAAACATTTTAGTGATGAATTATGTCTTATTGATAATGACATTTTTAATGAAAATAAGAAATGCACCACACATTCATTCAGGACCAACCTACAAATATATTTTTCTGGGGAGAGAGGACATCTAGTGACTAACTTTCAAAAATTACTTTACAAAATGTGGTGAAACGTGATGTAGAAAAAAAATTAAATAATGTAGAAAATGAAGAACTGAGTAGTGTTGTTTGATTGTATGACTAAGGAATAACAGAAGAAGACTGACAAAAATATAAAAATAAAGGCACTGATAATAAACAAACAGAGGCCGAAGAAGTGGAAGACAAAGGGCTGGATACCGAATCTGCAAATTCTACCAATCTAATTAACTGAAGGGAGGAGAAAGAGGTAGTATCTGTTTCAAATGTTTTTTGTTCATTTCAGGAAGATGACAAAAAGTAGGTAGACTGAATTTACTGACCAAGATATTGCACCATCTAAAGAAACAAATAAAAATAAAAGGAAACAAAAGAGGAAAGGGGAAAAAAGACTGTGAAAAGAACTTTCAGTTTGGCCTCTTAACATGACTAGTACAAAGGGAAATTAAGGAGATATACCACATGCTTTGTATTGAGACAGTATGTATAAGAAACAATATGCTTATAACATATTAGGTTTTTGAGTTAAAAAGAAGACATAGATCTGAGACATTAAGGAAGTGTGATACACGATTTGTAAAATTAGGGTAGAGGAAAGAGGCAAAATGTTTAAAGGGTGTGGATTTCTATTTTTAGATACAGTAGTAGTAGTGGTGGGTCAGTTTTACTTGTAAATATAACAGGGGAAAATAAAAGAAAATAATTAAGGCAATTGGTATACAGGCACCTGCAATTAAGAGTAAGTATTCTATGGTGTTGTTTAAGAAATAAAGCTATATATACTATTTGGTTTTGATTTTCTAAGAGTATGTGGCTTTAATGGCAACGTGTTAGGTTTCAGTAAAAGCTAAAGAGGAAGCATAAATATCAAGAAGGCATTATAAATAATGAATGCAATAGGATTACAGATTAAATGTTTACTCTCTCTTATGCTTTTCCCCCTGGTAACACAAAAGTGATGCAGAGTTTTCAGACTTTGACAGAAATTTAAATGAAAAATAAAAGGAACTTTGCATTCAGCCTTTTTAAATGACAAGGCAATATACAGTTGGTTTAAAGAAGATATGACAAAAGTTCCTATTGAAATGGATAAAAGGTTATACCTACTTATTTAGAAAGAACAAGGGGGAGTGATAGAAGGAGGGTGTTATGTAATGGTCATGCATAAATGTAGGCAGAATTTAAAGAAAACTAATAAAGACAGATGTTATGAGAAAGAATAAGATTTTAAAGAAAACTAATAAAGACAGATGTTATGAGAAAGAATAAGATTTTAAATAAAACTAATAAAGACAGATGTTATGAGAAAGAATAACATGTATCTAGGTACAAAATAAGATGGTTATAAAAGAAAATGAATAGGAGATGCATAAAATGAGAGTGATTAATTAAAAACAAAACATTGTGAAGCATTGGAGGGAGATATTTGATGAAAAGGCAGAAACGAAGAATGTTCTCCATTATTAGAGTACAATGAGTTGGAAGAGTGGGGTGGAAATTCTGAATGATTATAAGATTAATATTCAGTGATGGAAAACTGAGAGAAGAGTAAAAAGAAATTGTAAATGAGCAATTAGAAATGCTATATGGAGAAACACAAGGAGGAGGAGATGGAATATGGAATGTTAAAGAATTTTATAAGGAAATAGAGAGTTGTCTGAATAGGATCTAAACATGGTGGTAAAACTGCTGAAGGTAACAATGGAGAAAGATTTCTAAGGATAGATGTGGCAGAATATTGACTGGTAAGATGATGAGAGAAGACAAAATAGGTTGTTGTGGAAGTTTTTAATGAATGATGGAGAGAGGGAATGCAAATAGAAACAGTGTGACTCTGTTAAAGTTTCTGGATAAAGAGCTATGGGAGATTAAAGAATTCAGAGATCTTCATCTCTGCTGAATTGGAATACAAGGCATAATTTAAGTTACCACAGACAAAATTTAACGATAAGTTATTTCTGGCTGTAGAAAGGGTGAGTTTTGGTTGAGAGACAGAGAAGATTATTAAATAGATACTAGTGGTAATACACAAGATGGTGGACATTATTGTACAGGAAATGGATCAGAGTGGTTATCTAGGAATGGTTTTGCAGGTTTTTTTGACAATATGGTACACAACCAGTTATGGAATACTTGGATGAAGATGAGTTTAGAGCTTTTCATATACAGGCATTTATTAGGCCTTTAGTTAATTACTGGAAACGAAAGAAATTTAAGAGGTTAAATGGGAAAGAATAGGAATGATGTTTGAGATATTTACTTTTTTTTAGCAATCCAATTAGCAAAATTAAGAGATAATGAGTTGGTAGAGAATGGAAATTAGGGAAATCAGGATGAGCCCAGCAGTAGTTACTTAAGCATATAGCTGATTTTTAGTGGTGCAAGATAACAACAGTATTACATATACAGGACAATGAAGACTATATAAAATGAGTGATGGTGTTTTCACAGAAAAGTAAAACAAGGTGCTATGTCAAGGTATAATTTCTATACCATCAAAAAGAGCCAGTAGGAATTAAGCCTTAATTTAAACTAGTATACTCAAAAGGATAATCTGAAATAACCTTTGATGAGTTTTCTTCATTGGCTGATATCACCGGCAATGTGTTGCTTAAATGATGTTTTCAACCGTTTTTACAGGAAACTTCAGTCTCATTTGAAAATTGTTGTGAACCAGACATCATATTTGTTTTAAGTAAACCTCCAAACAAATACTGGTACAAATTTTTTTTCAAGTAGTAACTAGTCAGGTTTGAAGCAGTTCTGTAAGATAAAGCCACATAGGCATATGAAAGCTGACAAAAGTGTTGGTGCAGTTATCAGTGCTCACAGTTATATATCGAAGATGTATGCCATTCATAATGGTATAAAATACTTTCAAGAGGCCACTCTTAGAGAATATCATAGAGCTTATAGGATGAATGGCTTGGAGCTATTGGTCATGCTTCATATTAGGATAACTGGGCATGGTTATCATATCCCATTCTATTACTCATGTTCTCCAGCAAGGACTGGACCAAATGAATGCTTAATTTATTAATCCTGAACTTACATGTAACATGAACGGATGCAACATAGCTTCTTTTTGCAAATCTGACATCACTATGCACCACTACTACTACTTACAATGCAGACAAAATTCCACTTAAATCTAACATTCAAGATGGCTGCACAGTGATCAACAGCTTGACTTCAGCTCTCCCAGTATGAAAACAGGAACTGAGAAACTGCAGCCAGAGGTATTGTCAGTATGTCTAAAATTCCGTTACTGGCTAGTAAATACACTGCCTGGATGCCTGCAAAGGAGAAACTAAGGCAGGCTAAAAAATCAACTGGAAATTGGGGAGGAGAAAATAATGACTGTTAAAATCTTGTACCTGTTCAGCAAAAAGTTCAAGCTCCAGTTTTGGTGCAAGATATGGTTTCTAGCAACCTAGAGGAAAAATAAGTCAAATGTGCTCAGAGCTGATTAAAATAAATGAAATACACTGGAGGAGCATGTCAAGGCATATAATAAAAAGCTGGAGAAAAATGGAAGAAGCTTTAAACAGATATTCAGATGAGCTGATAGAACTGCAAAAATTAAAGGTTCAAATGAAAAAAAGGCTGGCTGAGTATGAGACTGCTCAAGAGGAGATGTTTAAAAAATGGTAGAATTAAAGGATAGAGGACGTAGGGAAAATCTGAGATTTTCTGCTTTATCAGAGAAACTACAAGGAACAGATGTTATTAATTTTATAAAGACACAAATAAGCAACTGGACTGGTAATCCACAGCAAGAACTGTTAATTGAAAGGGCACACCATGTGTAAGCTCCACATAAATGGCCATGAGAAAGCAGCTAAGACATTTATTAGTGAAGATGAAAACTTCCCAGCAGAAAGAGTTGATCCTGACAAACCTGTGGCAAAAGGGGAAAGTATTAAAATCTACAGATAGTAGAGTATTTGTGGAAAATCAGTCAGAAGACATTTATTCCAGTAATTAGGGAATGTCGAGAGTCACATGGGAAATCAAATGCAGTATCCAGTTGTCTTCAGAATATTTTTCCTGGAGGATCAAAGTCATTTTTTATGCAGACAGACTACATAGGAAATGCAAAGGTTTGTCCAAAAAAAAAAAGAGCCATCAGGTAGAAGGGGACTCTGCTTCTCATTTTACTGATCGCAAAGCACACGGACAGACTTTGAGAGGGAAACCTTTTTCACTGTTCCAAAGGAAGATGCTTGAGAGACAGAGAAAAAGCACAGGAGTTGACCAAGAGAATAAGGAGCACCATGGAATTGAAATAGAATAAGGAGATGGAAGATGGAGATGAAGAGGAAGACCAGCAACAAGAAAATTAATGAATAAATGTGAGAGTGCAAAGCACCAGTCACATTTGTGAACTACTACTGTATAAAAAAAAGTGGAAAGAGTAGACTTTTTTGACTTTGGTAAACTTGGAACTGAAAGGCATTTGCTTCACTTCATGTCAACATTTGGAAAGACTGATGAGAGGGGAGGAGGAGAAAAAGGTAATTATAAGCAAAATACTTTTTCTTAACAATATGTCTGTGAAACTTTCCCACGATATAAACTGTATATAGTTAAGTATTGTTAGTTGTTCTTATATGTGGTACAGTTATCAAAATAAACAGATGCACTTTTTCCCTTCCGCTTCTCTTTCTTTCTTCTTTTTGTTATTAAGAAATGTAGGCACTACAGTGCGAAAATAAAAGTTAGACAAAAACATGTTTAAGTTAATAGACTGCAGCCTTGATTTGTTGAGGAGGGTAAAAGTGCACAGATCATAAAATATGTAGAGCCGATACGTTTTCTCTTACTTCTGCATATGTGAATGCCTGGTTTAAGATCCTTGACTTAGTCTAATAACAAATTTTAAGTGGAAACAAGAAAATATGAGCACACAGAATATAATGAAAAGTTTTCCTTTGGCAATACATGTTTCAGCTTATCTTTCAGGCTGCAAGACAGGACTTCATTTATATTATTCTCTTACATTTTCATGCAGGCAAGCTGATATTAGGGCAATAACATACAGAACACTGCTTTGTTCATGGCTGAAAGTTAATGAATTCTGAATGGACTGGTTTTAAACAATTTACTATAGTATATTTATGTATATTCTAACAGATATATGTATTTAGAGATGTTTATTTATACTTTCACATATGCATTTTTATGGACTGGCTTTTTAAAATTTTAGATGTAATTTACTATAGCATTCTCTGACTAGAACATTAGCTTGCTTTAATTGTATAACTGGAACATTTGATTCCTATCAGCTGATAGCTAACGTGATATAAACTGGTTGGAGAGTTGTTCAGTTTGTCTGATGAAGCGACTAGAGCAGTCATGAAAGCGCTAACATTATCCTGTTTTTATTTTTTGTTAATAAACGTGGTGGTTGTGTAAGTTTGGTGCAGCTTTCTTTTTTTTCACTTGGTCTTGCTACTCTGCACCTCTCTGCACTCTGAGCCATTTAGTTTATTTTCATTTGAGTTCTGAAAGTATTCAAGTAATTTTCACATCTGGGGGAAGGGGATGAAAGATTAAAAAAAAAGAAAAGAAAAACAGACACCATTTAGTGAAAGTAGAAGCACAGGCAATAACATGTGCCTTAGCATGGGTAACCTATAAAAAGAGGAGGACTTGTATTACTTGCCAGAGGAGTTCCCGTAGTGATAATAATGTCAGGATGAGAATTAACTGGTGTGTTTTTATATTCCATCTAAAACTGCTAATTTGGAGCTTATATTTTTTTTTTTGGGGGGGAGGAGAAATAATTAGTTTTCAGCAGAGAATATTATTTATAAGTGGGGACTGGAATTTGATATACAATAATGAGGATGTATGGTGGGGCTATAAGGGAAATATAACAACAGAGGGTGGATTTCTGAAGAAACTTATGAAAATATTTGGTATGAAAGATGTGAATTCAGTAACAGGAACATGGATAGAATTTACATATTATTCCTCAAGGTACAATAAATGGGCTAGACTTGATAGAAATTATATTTCACAGGCACATGTCCATTTAATTGAGAACTTTCATGCACATCCAATAACTATTTCAGATTATGTGCTAATAATTACTAAGATAAAAATGCAAGGTGATGAAGTAAAGATGAGACATTGGTGCTTCCTCACGTACCTGTTAAGAAAATGAGGAATTTAAGGAATGGATAGTGGAAATTATCTGGCAGTTATTGGGGAAGACAGAAAGTATTCCTGAAGTTATAGCTAGTGAGTAGGATAAAGTGAAAATGGACTTTAAAATATGGTAGAATTAAAAGAAAGAGAAATCTGGTTAAGAAGCAATAAGACTTATTTAGAGGGGTTGACAGAGGTTAACGTATTACAAAATAAGGAGAATCTCATAGAACAAGAGGAGCCACAACTGCAGGGTGTTAAGAAAAGAAGGGAGAACCTGGATTATTTGCAGGACTTTAAAAAGACTGCTCTTAAACAAATTTTTTAAATCACTCCAAATCACAAAAATATTTGGCACAACAACTCAGGTAACAGAAAGTACAAATGGTTGTTCCCAAACCTAGACAGCATATAGCAAGAAACATAACCAGAGATCCAGTAGAGGTATTAGAGATATTTCAGACATTTTATAAAATTTTGTAAAAAATGGAGAAGTTGGAAAATCAAGAAAAAGTACAAATGGAAATATTTATGGAAGACTTAAATATGCCAAGGTTAGAGAGGTAGATGAGGCTCAATAACTAACACTTAAATTAGGAGGAAATGAGATAAAAATGATGATGTATAACCAATGTGCTGGAAAGTCTCCAGGAGAGAATGATATTCCAATGGATGTATGGAAGGTAGGAGGGGAAAAAAGTGATAAAAACATGGAATGTTTTGTTTAATAGTATTTTAAAAGGAGGAGAGGCACCAACATCCTGGAAAAGAGCTGTGATGGCTGTAATATCTAAAGACGGTAAAGACACATCTGATCTAACTTCATATAGGCCCATTTCAATTCTAAAACATGTTTACAAAGTATTCAAGCCTACAGTGTCTAAAAGAATGGCAAAGGTGATGCCAAAACTGATATGTATGGATCAATGTGGTTTTCTGGAGGGGAGGTAACCATCTGACAACACTGACAGAACAATAATGATCCAGAGGGAAGCAGAGCAAGACAAAATACCATTGTTGTTGGATCTTGATGCAGAGGAAGCATTCAGCAGAATAAGCTGGGATTTTCTGAGCAGGGCAATGGAAGCATCTGCATATCCTGATACAATAACAAGGTACAAGGTTAATTAGAAGGCTATATATGTACATGTGTGTGTGTGTGTGTGTGTGTGTGTGTGTGTGTGTGTGTACATATATATATATATATATATATATATATATATATATATATATATAAAGGGCCTTTTCGGCTCAGTCAGACACCCCCGGTTAACAAATGTGAAAAAAAAAAAAAAAATATATATATATATATATATATATATATATATAGTTTCATTTCATAATCACAAATTGCTGAAATATCCATGAAGCTGAAACTTCATAATAACGAATGTGCATAAGTGTGAATAGGACTATGTCGAATTCACGCTTATGCATTTACATTATCTTACGGAAATGTTTGGCTGGGATGGCGTCTGCAGTTTAAGGTGAGTGAGTGAGTGTGCGCGAGTGTTTTTGTAACTTGTACGAGTGGGTTAGGGTAGGGAAGTGGAAGCATACCTGTCAACCGTACCAAATTCCTCAGTAAATACCGGTTTTGAGGGCAAAATATTGGGGTGCCACAAATTCCTGTGTGGCCCCTTAAATTTCTGAATTTCCTGTTTTTTTTTTTTTTTTTTTTTACTATTGACGTCATCACTTACTTCTGTAGACTGGTCAGTGCTCAGCAGGTATTTCTTCGTCGCTCCCTCCTCCAGGTAAAAAATGTAATTTTTGTAAATGTAAATTGTTGTAAACCTATACGGATACGTGTGTGCTGCAGGAGAAACTTTTTACTTATGTAATGGGAATGGCTGCACAATGACAGCTTCTTTTACTTATGTAAGGGATGGACGTTTTACTTATTTAAGGACTCAGCAGGCCGAAGAAACTGTGCTAGGCTAGCTTCCTTTACTCATGTAACGTCTGCTGCAGGAGATTAAGGGCTGATAAACTATTTACTCATTTAAATGCAACAGCAGCTTCTTGGCTGCCTGCAGGAAAAACTTTTTATTTATTTAAACATAATGTGGCTGCAGAATGGCAGCTTCTTGGCTGCAGGAGAAACTTTTTTTTAATTTAAATATAACGGCTGCACAACGGCAGCTTCTTTGCTGCAGGAGAAAGTAATTTTTTTACTTATGTAAATGTTAACGGCTGCACAACAGCAGCTTCTTTTAGTCATGCAATGGAGTTGTTACTTATTTAAGGGCTCAGCAGGCAGGAGAAACTGTGCTAGGCTAGCTTCTTTTACTCATGTAACTAATGGCTGCTGCAGGAGATTAAGGGCTCAGAAACTATTTACTTATTTAAATGCAACGGCAGCTTCTTGGCTGCAGGAAGAACTTTTTATTTATTTAAACATAACGGCTGCAGAAGAAACTTTTTATTTATTTAAATGTAATGGCTGCACAATGACAGCTTCTTTTACTCATGTAGTGAAGTTTTTACTAATTTAAGGGCTCAGCAGGCAAGAGAAACTACTAGCTTCTTTTATTTATTTAACAGCTGTTAAAGGAGAACATTTTTACTTATTTTAAATGTAACAGCAGCTTCTTGGCTGCAGAAGAAACGGCAGTTTCTTTCACTTATGTAAGGGCTGAGAAACTGTGCTTAACATTGTTACTTTTACTGTGTGTGAGGCAGCTTCTTTTATGTAAGAGCTGCTGAAAGCAGGAGAAATTGTTACATTTATGTGCCTTTACTTTACTAACTACAGCTGCAAGCAGGTGTGTGTGTGTGTGTGTGTGTGTGAGAGAGAGAGAGAGAGAAATGGCCCAGTTAGGTATAACTGTTGGTTAGAATTACTCAAACCCTGTACCTTAGGAACAGAGAATAGGAACTTAAATTCTCTAGCCATACCACCACCACTTGTGATTCAAGGTCAGGGAATTAAGTCCAAAGTTTTGCAGCATGTTTGGCTCATACTCATGGTCTGTTCCTCTTACCATTTGTGGTTTTCTGGCAAATCAGTGAAAACTGAATTCACCAAGTAATGATAGCCATTTAAGTTTCAGTCTTTCTAACTTTCAGGAAATCCAGTGGTAACATAAAACATTTTATTCTAGCAACTTTTCTAAGATTATACAAGCAATGTTTAAAATATGTCCCTAGTTTTGGGCCTTTGCCCCCCCCCCCCAAATACATTTTGACTTTTTCCAGATTTCTTGTGCTGCATTGTTCTTCAGGGGGAGAAAAGTTTAGTTCTCCTTATGACAAATCTGTTGGTGTTTGTTGTTGTTAGCACAACAGGTAGAATACTTGCTTTTGATGCAGAAGGCTGTGGGTTCTACTCCCACAGTATGTAGATGGATTGTTGGTACTGTGTTGTACTTTTACTTGGATGCTGCAGTCCTGAGAATATCTTATTTGGTGGAGATACCTCTATGAACCTGTTATCAGTTTGCCATCCATTCCCTATTGCAATATCACTAGCTTATCATTTTTTTAATGTAACATAGGCAATTTATTCCTCAAGGGCAACAGGTACTTTATTTGTAGATGAGGCAATGAAATGTAAAGTTGTTTGCTAGCAGCAACCTGTTTATTAGTTATAGATCTATTTAATGTGACATTAGTGTGATTACTTTTACTTCTCCAGAAATTGTGTATATTTACTGATACTGGTGGACTGTAGAAGTTTGAGTAGAGTTTTATGATGGAAATATTCTGAATTGGGCAGTTTTGTCATTACGGGTTCATGCATTTTGTTCCATTGCTTATTGGAAAAATGTTCAAAACAATAAATTTAAAATTCACTCCCAACAAGTGTGCTGTATTATACAAGGAATATAATTTATTATACAAGGAATATAATTTAATACAATCAGGAAGGTGTATCAAAGAACACATGTATGTTTCCTGTGCAAGGGGCCTATGATTTGAAAATGGTCAAAAGGTGATCCTTATCCGCTACTGGCAAGTTGCATTTTCTTTGAATGTGGGTTTCAATGCTGTTTCAATCAATGTGAGTTTCAAGGGCAGTGAAGTTTTAATGCTAAGTCTGTTTTCATTGTGAGACTATCTTGGTTTGTTTATCAGATCTCTGTTAGTGTTAGTGCTATAAAATGTAAAATAAAAGTTTAAAAAGTAAAGCAGTCTGCACATTATAGTGTTTATGGTAAATGAGGCAAAATAGCCAAGTAATGGGACACTGGAATGGCTGCGGGGGGGGGGTGGGAGGTTGTGTTTGGGGGTGCCCTATTCGACCATGATTTTGTGAGGGGAGGAAGGGCGGCAAACTCAAAGATAGGCCCTGGCAGTACAAACTCTAGCTACACCACTGATCAGTATGCCATGGAGAATGACTTTTTGGAGGTCCTAGCAAACTGTAATATTCTTTTGCTAAGATATGAATATTGCCTACCAGACAGTAAATGCTCTACTTTTACCACAAAACCCACATACTGCAAGTCACCAAAAACAAAATCCTAAGATTCATCATCTTCTCCCTACCCAGTGAACATCATTGCTATGCATTTCAAAAAATTGTTACCCTTTATTACAGGGTCTTGGGGGGGGGGGTATATTTTGGTTGTCTGTTCGCCAGTTTGTATTTGAAAGTTGGTATCCCAGAATTCCATTGGAGTGGGTGGGGTTACATAATTATATATACAAATTTTGTTAATCAGCATACAGATTTGTACCTATTTTTCATGGGCCTCTGTTCAGATTTCTGATGTTTCCAGGTTGAGATGTATGGGTGGAAGTATGAGTGTGTGTGTTGGCTGTGTGTGATTTATTTATTTTTTACTGTTTGTGCGATCTCGGAGTTATTTGCATTTGTGTAGTGTAGGTGTGTGTCTGTGTGGTGTTTTGTTGTATTTAATTGTTTTGTGGTGTGGGTGCTGTGTGCTGTATGCTGTGTGTTCGATGTTGTGGTTTCGTAATTCTGAAGTGTCGGTGTTGTGATGGTTTCGGCTTTATACTGTCGAAATGCTGAAATTTGATATAATATATATATATGGGATCAGAGACAAAAATCTAAGTGGGAGGGATCTTTTCTGACAAGTTGGGTCTAAACAGAACCACCAGGCAGGGGTGTCCTCCATCCCCTTTATTATTTGCATTACATTTAGAATCATTGACAAAGAACATAAAGGACTGAGAAATTCAAGGATATAATTAGTAAATGGTTTAAGAAGTGTTGGCATTATTTGCAGATGATATTATTTTGTACCTGATGGGACCAGAAAAGGAGATCTCAGTGTTGTGGAATATTCTGATACAGTTCCAGGTTTTTTTTTTTGAGATATAAAATTAATGACGATAAAATAAAAGCTATAGCTGTAAACTATGTACCCACACATGGATTGGTCCAGCAATACCCATATTTATCTGGACATGATAAAATGAAGTATTTAGGAGCATGGATTAAAAAGGACTTGGTTATGGCAGGTAAGGATATGTGGAAAGAGAATAAACAAAAGATAATACAAAAAATAAGAAACAAAAAAATATAAGCAGCAAGAACAGCACAGCTGAAAGCATAAATTTAATAATAAAACAAAGGAGATAAGCACTTTCGCGTTCCAACACAACACTTCATCAGATCTAAAAACTTGATTAAAATATACACATATATATTGAAGCACAGAAAGACAATCAACCAATGAAGTAACAGGCATATAAGCAACCAAATTGCATTAAGTTAACAGTTTCCTCCCTGCTAGGGCTGGTTTAAGGGGGACAGAACCATTTAAACCTGGAAGGCTATCTGCCTGTAGTCTCAAAAAACAAGAAGTTCTGTTCTTTCAGTGTGTCTTGTTATATCACCCTCTCCCATTGATGTATAAACACTGCAACACTTTAAAGGAAAAGCTGTGTCCAATATGTTCCATTATGTGTTTTGCTAACACATTCTTACTATTCTTCTTCTTTATGTCATAGAGATGTCTACGTATCCTATCTTTTAATTTCTTGTTAGTCTTTCTGTCTTAGAAACTGGGACATAAGTCATATGTTGCCAGATAGACTACATTCTCAGTTTTACAGTCAGCATACACTCTAGGTATAAAGGTAAAATCTAACCTAGGGTGTATAAAAGGGGTTCCTATGAGTTTGACGAAAACTCATTATGTCGAATGCGTTTTCATCGACACATGTAGAGCGAACAGGCAAAACAGCGAAGGGGCTGTTCAGCAAAATTTTTCCTTGGGAAAGAAGTCACTTGACCACTTCATTGTTTTGCTGTGTTCTGAAGTGTAGTGTGGTCCCTTGTCCGGTATAGCTCCCGAGTGTGATTGTGCAACAGTTACTGACCTTAGGGTTAGGGTGCGGGTTAAGGTAAGTGCATATGTATGAAAGTGTTTACTGTTGTATATTTTATGTTAAATGTATGGTTGAGTTCCGTGTGTATGTGTTTTCAGTTGTTTACTTTTGTTTTGGGGGGGGTAGAGTTACGGTTAAGGTAAGTGTGTATGTGTTTGGAGCTGTTTATGTGAATGTGCGAGAGTTACTGACCTTAGGGTTAGGGTGTGGGTTAAGGTAAGTGCATGTTTATTGTTTTATTTTTGTTAAATGTATGTTTGGGTTATGTGCATATGTGTATTTAGTTGTTTACTGTTTTTTGGGGGGGGCATAATTAGGATTGGGTATGTGTGTATGTGTTTGGAAGCGTGTTATGCGTTTTGTTTTTTTTTGCGGGGATTGGAACAGCGATTTCTTTCCCTAGGAAAGACATTGATAAAGGCTTTCTTCTTGTTAGTCTATACTAGTCTTCTCACCCTTCTTTTGGTAGAATCAAAACTTGCATCACCATGATGTAAAATCTGAATGTGTTCACATTGTATGAAAGTAAGAACAACTACTTTAGAACCTTTGAAAATGATACCATCTTCCATCAGCATCTCATCTCTGTATGGAAAATAAGGTTGTACTTCTGGCAGTACACTGGATTGCTTTGACGGCCATCCTACATTGATGAAGAGGTTGAGCTTTTGCAAAATTGGATCAGTTTTGGTATGATCTCTAAGCTCATCAAGTCTCGTGGTGGAAAAATTGCACACTTCCATAACATCAAAGTCAAAATTCTCTGCATCAAGCTCTTCCATGATATTTCTGTGCATACTGATACGTTATCAGCCAGATAAAGTTTACCTTTTGTATAGATAATTTTGAAATTATACTTTTGCAATTTGAGCATCATTCTTTGTAGTCTTGCAGGAGTGGAATGCATAGGCTTCTTCAAAATAGTGACTACAGGTTGATGGTCATTTACTATCCAGATAGCTCGGCCATAAATATAATCATGGAACTTCAATCACGCAAACACAATTGCAAAACGTTCCTTCTCAATTTGAACATACTGCATCTCACTTTGAGTAAGAGTTCTAGACACATAGGCAATAGGTCTGTCCTCTTGAAAAATTACTGCACCAAGACTGAACTTTGAAGCATCACAGGAAAGAACTACTGGTTTATGGACATCATAGTATCTTAATGTGGGCGGATTAACAATTTGCTGTTTGAGGTTATCAAATGCTCTCTGGTGTTGTTCTAACCATGACCATGCAACATTTTTGTGTGTCAACTCTCTTAAAGGTGCTGATAACTCACTAAAGTAAGGGATAAATTTGCCCAAAGAGTTAACCATACGAAGAAAATGCTATAGGGCTTGGACATTTTCTGGAGCTGGCATCTCAAGAATGGCTGCTTGCTTAGAAGGATCTGGTCATAAGCCTGTACAGGCAAAGAAATGCCCTACATAAGTAACTTCTGGTAGTCTGAATTTGCACTTCAGAGGACTGAGCTTTAAGTTCACTGCACGTGCTCTGTCTAGAACTTTCATGAGGTTTCTGTCATGCTATGCTTCCTTACCTCCAACCAGTAAATCATCAACTATATTGCACATGGGCAGCCTGAAAAAAATTGCTCCATTGCACGCTGAAAGACTTCACTGCTAGAACTTATTCCAAAAGGCATCCTGAGGAATCTCTATCTACCAAATGGGTACTGAATGTAGTCAGTAGTGAAGATTTGCGATCAAGCATTACTTGCCAAAATGAACTCTTTGCATCTAAGAAAAAACAGTGACATTTGGCATGAGGGTTGCAATGTCCTCGACTGTACACATAGGATGATGAGGTCTTTTTAATGCCTTGTTCAAGTCTCTTGGGTCAATGCATATTCTGATTTCATCTGAATTTTTCTTATGAGCAGTTACCATAGAAGACACCCACTCAGTTGGTTCTATGACTGGGATAATGACACTTGCAGCACCATTTTGTCTAATTGGACCTTGGGTTTGTCCTGCACAGCTACTGGAAATCTCCTTGCAGGTGTAACCACTGAAATGACCTCTGGATCTACTTTCATGGAATACACAACTGGAATTTTGCCTAACTTGTCATCAAAAACATCAGCATATTCTGAGAAAATAGCATCAGTAAAGTTGGAGCTGGGACATGTGTTTACATGATGTACTTCTTTGGTAAAAGAAAGCAGTTTCATTTGCAAACTGTCTCTAATACTTAATAATGACTGCACAGGTCTTCGGACTACATAAAACTGCAAGCTATAACTCTTCCCAGCCGAATACCACAAAAGCACTACTGAGCTTCAGTTTGAATCTCTTCACCTCCATAAGCAACAAGCTTTATTCAACTGGCCAAATTAAGTTGCTCACCAGCTCCCACTTTAGGAAATGTTTCTGCTGATATTACATTACACTTTGAACCAGTGTCTACTTTGAGCTCTGTGGGCTTACCATTGATCAAGACAGTACTTCATTATTTGCCAATAAATCTACTGCATTAACCCTTTCACCAATCACTGATACACCACCTACATAGAAAGTAGAGTTGCAGCTCTCTATATGATCAACTTGCTTTTTTAAGTGACCTTTCTTAATAACTGAATGAGGCTTGCTTGATTTACAAAACTTTTGAAAATGGTTCCTTTTTTTACACTTGTGGCATCACTGACCAAATGCTAAGCACTTCTTTCTTTAAACTCATGATTGGCACCACAGTTATGACAGTTAACAATAAGACCTGACTTGGGTTTTGCTGACTCACTCTTATACTGCACTGAGCATGCTGCTTTTAGTGAGCTAGTCTTGGAACATGCTAGAAAGCTATGGGTTTTCCCTGCCAGACCAACAGGGTTGCTGCTGCCATGTACTTAGGCCTGTTTCTGCTTGCCACATGTTGCATGCTCTCTATGTTTGCTCTATAGGCTGTTGAAACCATGCTGTTATCATTTGTAAACATACTTGTGGGCCTTTCTGTGAGCTCATGAATTTGACAAATTTCTATGGTTTTGCTTAATGTTAAATCACTGTCATGAAGCAAAATCTTTCTCACTGCAGCACTATTAACACCACTCACAAGCCTGTCCTTTATTAACTCATCTTTCAAGTCACCAAATCTGCATATTTTAGCTTTATGTCTCAAGTCAGTGATACAAGCTGCAATAGTTTCACCTATATTTTGGTCTCTTGTATAAAATAAGTGCCTCTCTAATGAAAAAAATTGTCTGGGGGGTTTCACATTTCTCTAAATGTGCATTTTAAGCATTTGGGTCTTCCCTTGATTTAGCCAGTACAACAATATGATGGTCTTCCCCCTCTCCTGCATATACTTCTGGAGCATACACAAATGAACGCTCTCTTTCAATAGCTTCTGACCCATCTAAGTTAAGCAAAGTGAATGCCCTTGTACATGTATCTTTGTCAGAAAAAGCTGCTTATATGAAAATAGTATATTCTTGCTCGAATACTCTCCAGTTATCTGTTATATTGTGATCAAACACAAATGAACTAGGTCTGCGAAATGCCTCTGCCATATCAACATACAGTAGTGAAGGTACTTGAAATCATGTATGAACATACACACACACAAATATATGCCAGAACTTTACGCCAGTACTTGTAATTATGCCCAATAGCATAACAAACTCTTTGAAATAACTGAACTTTGCCAAGTGAGTGTCTTTAGCACAAGAACACACTGAAATCTCTGTATTTTATGAAACATTATCAGTGTAAGAAATACTTCAAAATGACTGTACTTTGTGAATAAACTGTACACAGCAGAAAAGTCTTAGAGTAAGAAGCACTTTGAGATGGCGGCACTCCGCGAACAAATGCACACAGCAGAACATTTTCCTAATGGCTGTATTTTGACTGCACTTTGTAAGATAACTATACATAACACACAGCAAAATCTTTGAAATAATTAACTATAATAAAGCACACACACTGCACACTCTGAGATACTACAAACAACTCTAGTTATGCTTTGAATAGCTTCAGTCAATGCAAAATAGTAGTTTGTGCCCAAAACATGTTTTCTACTAAAAAAAGTGTAGTTGCCTTGCTCTTTAAGCTTAATTTGCCTTTTTATTGTACTTGTTATGCCCTTTTAATCTCTTATCATGCTTAGTTTTACTTTAAGCATGCTCGTTATGCAAACCAATGGTAATTCTGAGCTCCATATGAAAATCTCTATTTTTTTCAAATATTGTGGTTTCAAACATTTTGTTTAATTAATAATGTGGTTTGTACCTTTCCTTTTTTAATAATAAGTTTTTGTGCTACTCATTTGATTAATAATGTGTTTTGTGCCTTATAAATGTGCTGTTTCATTTTCTTTGCCAAACAAATCATTTGTGCAGTTTTCTTTACCTTTAGCTTGTTTCTGGCCCTTTTTTTTTGTTTGTCTGAGCTCCATTTCTCTCAACCAGCTTAGTCTGCCTTCACCTTCAACTCTGCACCTCATGGCTTGAAGAAGTTGTTTTTTTGATCCCGGCTCTGACACCACGTCGCTTGTCTGGTCAGGATAAAACAGACGAACAATCATGGGTTCAGTTTAAGCAGCTTTATTACACACAAACACATCAGAAATGATGTTTTGTAATTAAACTTAAATAAACTTATAAACAGACTGACTACCACACTCATACATGTTAACACTCTGGCTGTTCTCTGAAAATGCCACTGCTGCCTGCACGTGTTCAGTATTTATATGCATATGCTACATCTGGAAATGTTTCTTAAAGATGCTTACACATGTTCTGATCTACAGTCAGAAAAGAGTGGGAATTGAGGTTGCATACAGAATTCATAAAGAAACAATGGGAGGACATATGCATGGTTCCCAAATATGCAAAAAAGTCTAGAAGATTTAGGATTTTTGCCTGGAAGCGTTTGCACAGATACTTTTATACCTCAAGCACACTCCAAATAATTTTTCCACAGCAGATGGAAAATGTTAGAGGAGTGATGGGGAAGAAAGAGCTAACTGGGAACATATGTTTTGGGAGTATAATGAGTTGGCAGACTAAAAATTCCCTATAGAGTTCTCTGTCAGAAATACTGGGTGAGGAAATGAGTATAACTAAGGAAATTTTTTTTGAGTTGCGTTACAGAACCTGAATTGCCTAGACACAGTAAGGCATTGTTAAGTTTAATTCTGGTGGCTGCCAAAAAATAAAAATAATAAATTACTAGAAAATGGAAATCCAAATCCAAACCAACTATACTTGAATATTATAACAGAGATAAGTGAGCAGGAAGTGTGATCTTTAAAAAAGGGGAGGAGTAAATAAAACAAAAAAAATGTAAAATGTGGGACCAATGCATACAGAAAAATGTTTTGGAGATGAAATGAGGTTTAAGAGAAGCTAGGAACAGAATAATTTATGTACTGTTGCTTAGATTATACATCACATAAATTGTAATCCAGCGTATAATGTTTTTAAATGTGAAGTTGTTAATATAGTTGGATTACTTTTATATAAATGTAGGTTTGCCTGTGTCACAAGTGATAATTCAATTTTTGTGTCTTTCGGCTTTTCCCGGTTAGGTGTCACCACAGCGGAACTCCGGTCCACTAATGATTGGTAGTTGATTTTTACGTGCCGAGTTACCAGCCCTGATGCACAGCCTTCAATGAAGGTACGCCCATTCACGCATGTCTCCATGCAGAAGACGCTCTGGCTGAGAATCGAACCGGACAGCATTTTACTGTGAGGCGACAATGCTACCGCAGCATAAAGTTGTTTAAAAAAATTCCACTTAAATCTGACATAGCCAACAGGGAATTGAATATTATGTTAATAACAAGTTTTCCTTTGACATCACTTCTTTGTAGTTGTTTGAAAATTCCTCACCCTTGGAGAATTTATCTTTCATGATACTGCTTCAAGATCCAAAGAAGTTATATTTTCACTTTATCCATTCCTTATTAGGCTCATCATTGAATATAATATATGTTCTGGTATGTACCTTGCCAAACATTTAAACCAGCTTGAGAGACCTCAATATTTCTTCACCAAAATGATCTTATATCTCAGTACCCTTAGCTACAATGAAAGACTAAAATCCTTGTCCCCTTGTCACTCTACTTGGTTTCATACAAAATTTGGAGAGGTGATCTCTGCTTAGTCTTCCATGGTATGAACCACTCAGCACTCTTTGAACTTATTAACCTTAATAGAAACAGTTAGAGCAAACAGCCATTCTAGAAACCTAAACCTATGCCATCACATCAATACCACTAGATGGTGTGTCTGATACCCAACCCAGAATATGCCCCATTTCTAGGATATAGGGCGGCACAGTGGTTAACATTGTCACCTCACAGCAAGAGGCTCTGTGGTTTGAATCTTGGCTGGAGTGCCTTCTGTGTGGAGTTTGCATGTCCTTTGTGACTGCATGGGTTTCCTGCGGGTACTACTGTTTCCTCCCACAATCCAATGACATGCGTCTGGAGCGTTTCTCCCCAGGCCTCTGCTGAAAATAGATTCTGCCCTAGTCAGGCTTTCCTGGTCAACAATTGTTAAATAAATAAATATAAATATTCTACCCTTACATATCAAGCAGGTTATTTTCATGGCAACCTTTAAAAGCAGCCTGTATGACTTCATGGGGATCTAAGTCTTTTTGCTATCTGTTTATATATATATATATATATATATATATATATATATATATATATATATATATATATATATATATATATATATCGTTAGTATTCTTCATGTGGAAAATGTAAGTATCCTACCAGTATTGAGTCATGTGGTAGAAATTCTTCATAGTCTCCTTTGGCTGTAAAATTAATAAGAAGTTATTGACCTGTGAACAAACGTGGAATTTATGCGATTTCTTCATACCAAACACTCAAAGACACTGGCCTAATAGCCACTGTTTATGGTTTACAACAAAGCCTTCTGACATGCTTGCTGATGAGAATCTTAATAAACTGGTACAAACAGTGGAGTCTGGTACAAAGGATTCTTGAACTATTTAAAAATGTAGAAGACTTTTTGGTATGAAATCTTTATGTTTTCACTGAAACCCTGTATTCTTCCAGCATTCTTGTCACTGGGATAGACATGGTCAAATCTTTCCTCAGTGTAAAATCAGACTATGCAACCAGTGAAATTGTGTTACAATGTGACTTATTACAATTGGTTTTACACAAACATTATTTTTTGTTTTTTTATATAACAAACATCTTTATTAAATTATCACTTTTGACACAGGTAATCATACATTTATGTAAATGAAATCAAACAATATTAAAACAGTCTTAATTGCAACCATTAAACATCACAAGCCATATTGTCATAGTTTTAGTTGCAAACATTATATATCACTTATAATCTATGCAATCACTGTCAGTCAAACATTACAAAGCTCATTCTGATCCTACCTACTTTTAAACCTCATTCCTCTCTTATGTATTGTTCCTACATTTCCCATTATTTCTATGTAATTTGCTCCCATCCTTTTCCTAAAGATCCCAGTTCCAGTATTTTTATCACTGTTACTACATTCACTACTTCCAATATAGTTAGTTTAGACTTTGCATTTTCTAGTAACTGCTTTTTGGCAGCCACCATAATTATACTCAGCTAGGCCTTACTACGTCTAGGCAATTCCAATTCTACATCATAGCTTAGAAAAATAATTTCCCTAGATACACCAGTTTGTTCACCTAGCATCTCTGATAGAGTAGTCTGCAGGGAATCTTTAAAGTCTGCCAGCTTACACTCCTAGAAAATATGTTCCCAATTATCTCTTTCTTCCCTATTATGCCTCCAACATTTGCTACCTACCTGAGGAAAAATTCTCGTGGGTCTACTTGGAGTATAGAAATTGCTATTTTAAACATTTCCATCCAAAAATCTTAAATCTTCTAGATTTTGTTGCATATTTGGGAGACATACATATAACCCTTCTTGTTTCTTTGTAAATTGCTTATTCAATCTCTCTTCCTAATAATTTCGAACCTCCTCCGAGTATTATAGCTACCATGCAGTATTGTAAAAAACTCTGCTAATTATTCCTTTTTTATCAGCAGCTTTTGTTCTAGATTCTACTAACTCTACCAGTGCTGGTCTTTCATTTAGGACCCCACATTTCTTTCTCTTTGCCTATACTTTGATACTAATCCTTATGGAAGGCAATCTCTAACCTGCAGTTCAAATAAATTCTTGGCATCATCCCATATTATTACCTTTTCCTCTCTAGTTTTTTTCCCTCTGTAGTTATTTGCTCTGAATACCTAGGTTCCTTTGCCAATTTTCTCCAATAAATTCCATCTCTCTCGCCTATTGTCTGTATTTCATTGCAATCATCCTTATAGCCAAATCTCCTTCCTCCTTTCTCGTGTTGGCTTAGTTCTTAGAATACTTTCTACTTTATGAATATAATATTCTGTATGATTATTGTTATTCACCTTAAATATCTTTATCCAAAAATCCCAGTCTCTCCTTGTTTCTTGAGCTTTATTTTTTGCTTTGATGGAAACTATTTTAGGCAGTTATAGTGTGCAGTCAAAGGAGATGCAATGTCCCCATCTTTTACCAACATAATTTCAGTAGACATAATCAAGTGTTTTCATATCATTTTGAAATTTTCTTTGATGCCATTGAGGCTCATAACAACATCTTGAAGATTTTTTTTGTAAACTCCAGCAGTAACGTATTGAAATTTACAGGCAGTTATATGTAGATGGTGCCCATGGTTTATGTTCTAATATGTTAAAAAAGTCTACATGTATAAATAATAACATGTTGGTGGCAGATGTCTGTTTTTTTGCAAAAATGCAAGAGGTAAATTATTTGCTTTACAAATACTAACATCTCAGGATAAAGTGTTTGTGGAAAAACTGAAAAAGTTAAAACAAATGTTCATGGTGCATGGGTACAGTTTGAAACTGGTGGACAATTTATACAAAAGAAATAAGTCTAGAGCTGACAATTTACAGCTCTTCTTAGTGATGACATCCATGTTATCATGTGGACATTGTTGGAAGTAACTGGAATTATTACTGCTACCTTTGGAATGTGGATGCTGGCCAGGTTAGAAATATCATCAGAGGTTACTGGAAAATTACTGCAGCTATGTATACTCTAAGCAGTATTGTGGCATTGGAACCTATATTTGTGGTACTAATTTAAAGATATTTTTGAAAAGTGGACATTCAGACAAGATGGTGTACAGTATGAGCAAGTCAACTTACACCTATGGCTGCAGTTTTGTAAGTGCTATAGGATTATTAAGATGCCCTTTTGTGTAGTTTGATCACTTAAATTCTTTCATGGTTAGAAGTAACTTCACTGTAATTCAGTTATGGCTTTTTTACATAACCGTATTTTCATCATGTGGCGGTTTCTATATAGGCAAAAGCACAATAAACCCTTTGCAGTAGATATTTGAGTAAATGAATGCAATCAAGTCAGTGGTGGGCACGACTGTATTATTGAGACACTCTACTACCCGAGTACATTATTTTTTAAATAGTTATTTGTAGATTATCATAGAGGTGGGACTTGGACAGTGTATTAATGAAAAAGGAACTAGAAAGGCAGATAAAGTTAAATGTATCTGCTCTAAACCATCAAATCAGTATTAAAATTGGATTAAGGATGTTGCCTTGTCTGCTGCATTTTCCAAATGTATTTAATATTATTTAACATGATGTTTTACTGAAAAAAATATGTTGCTGCTTTTTAAGCCCTACATATATTTATTACTGTTGTATACCTTTAAGTAAGGTTTCTGTGTGACAAAGGAGATACTGCCAGCCCAGATATCTGGAATTTTGTAAGTAAGTATTTGGCATTGTGAATATCAACATGATTTGTGTAGGATGCTTATGTTGCAAATGTATTGGAACTGTATGCCATGTGTATATCAAACAGATGTACAGATGTGTGTTGAAAAGATATTTTATAAAGTGCTTGTTATTAAAACGTAACCACAGCATGCCCTACTAAAACAGAAAAGAAATGTACATGCACTATTGTAACTTTTTAAGTGTATATATTTTAACAGTGGAAACTGGAATACAGGAAGTTAACTTCAAAAAAATAGCAGAAATTGAATTACTTTGTGGCAGCAAGAGACATAATGTCTAGCCTGGGGAGTTTTATGTATTGTCTTTAAGGTGAAATAATTACTCATCTTGAAATGTGGAGGGATGTAATTGTTTTATGACCTCCAACATCTGCCAAAGATCTGAGGTCTATGTATTTTCACAGGTAGATACCAAATACAGCTAGCTTCCAGCAGTGGGGGTTTCACCTGGGATAAAGTCAGATGACAAGAAATTATGTCATTTTGCAATCTATCCCAGCAGTAATATTTGGGATATTAATTTGAAAAGTCCCTGAGAGAGAGACAGCATTTTGTATTCCGTCTTGGACCTGACAACAACAACTAGAAGATCCTTTCACCATATCTGCCTTGCTCTTAAGTAAGTTAACTAAATTATAGTATAATTTGGTTATATACAGTCAGGAATATAGCAAAGCTTAGTTTAGATATTTTATTTATTTGAGACTGTCCTGCAATTTTGTTCTGAATATTTCCCGTGGTTTTGAACTCTGGTGTCACAGTGAATATATATTTAGTGTTGTCTTGTTCTATTATTATTTATTATTAAATATATTTAAACATTTCATTGTGGCTGATCTGTGTAGAGATATTTAAGTTCTGAGAGTGTTTGCATATTTATTCTGTGACATTCCTAATAGCCTTGCTCTTGGTCAAACTACCATTTGTATTAAGAGTAACATTAAACAGTAAGATTGGACACTCTTTAAGGGCCTTAAAGTACCTGATAAAGAGTTGGCTGGTGGCAGTGATAACTACCTCATAGTCTGGGTAAAAGGGGGTATAGCTAGTAAACCTGTGCCATACTTTCCCAGGTGTGTGTGTGTGTGTGTGTGTGTGTGTGTGTGTGTGTGTGTGTGTATGTAAATCATACCTCAAAGAGTGTTTGTGTCAGCTACTTGGGCAGGGACACGAAGCACTGGTTGGACAGAAAGGGTGCTGGAGGTCTTGGGTTGGCCACTCAGCTGAGATCTCAGCCCTATAGCTTTCCCAATGGGGAGTCTTACTGGGGATCTGGAGAAAGAGGGAGAAACCAGCCCAAGACTGTCTGTGGTCTCTGTGTGCTCTTAAGGGAAATTGCACTTGATGCAGAAAGCTGCATCTGGAAATACTGTGTGTGTACTTGTCATCCTACCAGTGTTCATCCTCCCACTGTTGCTAGCGGTGAGGACTGAAGCTCATTGACTACTGGTCCAGTGGTGGGTTGTCACATTCTGTATAAACTTTTCTTATTATTCAGTTGATTATTTTGCTAATTAATTTGAAAACTGGTTACTTTGGTTTTAATTGAAGAGGTCTTAACACTGCAAGGAAATGAAACTGTTTTGTGTATTGATAAAATAACTTGGTTACATGCTTTATATCAAATCCTGGTGTTTTTGTTTTATGTGAGAGCTAGACACACAAAATATCTAGGCTGCACATTTCACATTTTTTTCATTGGTTAAATTGTCTCCTGAGTGATATTTAAATACTCTGTGAAATTCTGGACATCTCTCTCTGAAAAAATTTGAAGCCTCTATAAACTAAAGCACTGCTGGTAATTCCCTGCTGTGTTTGCCACCCATCTTCCTGTTTGTTGATTTGCTTTTTAAACTTGGTGATTTCAAGCTGCCCAACCCTACTGCCAATTGAGTTTAATAAGCTCCTCCCTTTCTACACTGCTGTTGATATCTTAAATTTGCCTTTCCTTGTGCTTATATTGTAAAAGTGCATTTTATTTCCCACTGTCTGTTCTACTTATCTGGCTTCATTATTTAGCTAGCTGTTGGATAAAGCAGTGTATTTTACACTATAAATAAAACACCACTGTTTGTATGATAAAATAATGAACTAAAAAAACAAGAAAATCATCTCACTGGCAGCCACAGATGAGTACGAGCCAGGAATTATTAAAACCAAGACCGGTTATTAAACAACCATGATTTGAATGCTTTCTGTGCTCTCAATCTGTGCTATCCAAGGACAAAACCACAGCCTCAATGGGACCAGATAACATCCCAGGTTGCTTATTAAGCAATCTGAACCAGGACCTAGTGGATCCATTTGGTGTTCTCTTTAACCAGGTGCCCTAGGCAAAAGGGCTCCACTGCACCCCCCCCCACATCACCCAGGTACCCCATCCTGGTCTACCTACACCAAATAAATACTGGAAAAGCGCCCCTGCTACAGTGGTGCCCTAGGCGGCCACATAGTTGGCCTATGCCTAAGGTCGGCTATGTCTTTAACCACAACCTGAGAACTGGCTTTGTTCCAGCAGAGTGGAGAACAGCAACAGTTCTCCCCTTGCACAAAGGAGGGTTATACTTCTAACCAGCCTCATCTGCAAGGCCATGGAAAGAATAATCAAGGACATAGACAACCCAATTTGGCTTCATTAAGGGTAGATCATGCTTATTAACCTAGTAGACTTCTTTGAAAATGTCACCAAAGCCCTAGATGAAGGTAAGACGGTCCATACTGCCTATCTGGACCTGCAAAGGCTTTTGATACAATCTCCCACTCAGGTATCTTTGAGAAAGTCTCCCAGCTGGGGGATTAACCCTTACATTACTAGATGGGTAGCCAGTTGGCACACCAACAGAACACATACTGTCAAGGTTGGTGACTCCACCTCTACCAGTAGACCTGTCACCAGTGACATACCACAGGAATCTGTTCTGGGCCCTTTACTGTTTGGAGTCTATTTCTTGAAAGTCCAGGCTAAAGTAGACAGCCTTTGGCTTATCAAGTTCGCTGATGATTGCAAATTAGGTGCAATCACTGAGCCCCCAATGATGTTAACATATTACAGGAGGGGCTAACACAGACAGATGACTTGTGCCAAAGCCACAGTCTAAAACTAAATGCAAAAAAAGTGCATTATCATCTCCTCTGGCAAAGTAAAATTCCCTGCTTATTACAATACTGACAGCACCCCCCCCCCCCCGAAAGTTCAATCATAGTGGTGCAAGATCTGGGAAAACAGGTAGATAGCAATCTGAACTTCAACCACCAAGTTTCCACAGTGGTAAGGAAAGCCTTCTACACTGTGCATCTCATAAGTAAGGGCATTGCATCCAGGTCTAAGGATGTTATAACTCCACTGTACTCAATCAGACACTCATTAAACCATTAATAGAGTACAATGCTCCCTTCTGCATGTACCTCATCAGGCACCTGCAGCAGCTGGAGAGACCACAGACATTTCTCACCAAGAAAATGCAGGGCCTCCAAATCATGACTTATGTTGATAGACTGAAAGGCCTGTCACTGTACTCTGGATCATATCGACTGCTGAGAGATGACTTGTGCCTGGCCTACATGGCAGTCTCTGACCCTGCCTTGATGGTTATGCTGTACATCCACAAGTCAAATGGCCCAGAAGTCACTCGCTCTAGGAATCTTAACCTAGCCTGTGACATTGACAGAGCATACTGGAGAGATAGCTCCATCTCCCAGAGACTGGCGCTACTCTGGAATAAACTTCCAATTCAGATGAAGCAGTGCTCCTCACTGACTCTGTTCAAGTGCCATCTGGACAAATGGATGGGAGACTGCAAATTTACCCCGGGGGTGATACCCATGTACCTCATGGACAGGGGTAGTCAGTCTTTATTACAGACTCGCTCTATGAATTACGTCCATCTAACCAAGGACAATTGAGGTAATCAGGATTTATATAGCTAGCTTATAAGGGCTCTAGGGCCACTACCTAGTAACCTCTTATGAGCCTATGGTTTTAGTGGATAATAGTTTTTGTTCTCAGTTTTTTAAAAATGTTTGCCCCTCTTCCATTTCAACCCCTGCCCATTTAAGTAGTGTGCAATACAGCTGATTAGTATTGTCTTCTTTCTTAACTGGTTATGCTTCCTCATATTGTGGGCCACACATATTTACACAGCATCCCTGCAGTTCACATTCAGTAGAGTAATAATCTGCATTAATATTTTTTTTACTGTAATTTACAGCTATCCTTTGATTTTGATAAGAATGGAATTTTGAAATTTAAATGTAATAAAACTACTACTGAAGCACTGTTTGCTTTTTCTGATTATTTTGAGAGTAGCTTCATTCTGCCTTTTAGATGGAAGCTTCATGCTGCCTTCACAACTTTGTGTGTGTGTCACAACTTTGTGTGTGTGTTTTAGTTATCAATATCGTCAGTGGTCCCTTGCTCAAAAATGTTTATGGGTACAAAATGGACTCTTCAGTGGAGGTCACTGCAGGAATTTGGAGTTAATTCTGTAAATAAAGATGGGCAAAGTGAAGCATATTAAATGAAACTTTACAAAGCTATCACCTTGCCTGCTAAACCAAGTTTGTGACTTTTCATGCAATATTCTTAAATGAAGTCATTTATATGTTTAGGCATTCTGTTCACTGCTATGTGCAGTGTGGTGTTAATGAACAGCTACATGCAAGACATGTAATTTGCTTGAACATGTATTTTTGTCTTTTCTCTGGGAAGAAATGTATTTTCAGGGATTGAATTTTTCAGTGTTAGGAAACAATGTTTTTAACAGTTTTAGAGCTGCAAGCAGTTCTGCAATATTGATCTGACCTTTTGTTTTTGAGAACAGAGTGTAGGCGTCTTTATCAACTGGTTCATGATACCTGCCAAGCATGCTTAGAACTGAAGCTCCATTAAAGTAAGCACAATAGGGTAGATAAATCAAAGTGCAGCTAATTATGACAAAATGCTTGGTATCTCATGACAGAATGCAAATGCTGAATATTTGTGACTTATGCAACATCAGCATTCATGATAGCAACATGACTTAATGATCCATACACCCACACAATACGCATACAGCATCGTCATCTGGTGGAATATTCCTGCTCTCACTGAAGAATCCTAATTGCCATACAGAGTTACACAAAATTAATTAAAAATGCAGATAAAAGTACTAAATAATTTTTGTTTTACCCACCTGTTGCTCACTGTGCTTTGAGAGTGGCTATTTAAAATTTAATAAGAGAATTAGCTTAACAGTCACTTAACTCAATATAAAAAAACAACATTAATATTCTTCAAACGGAGACAGGACCATTTAAAGCAAAAATATAATGCTGATGTTAGAGAAAAGAATTAAGAAAAGTGGAGGAGACTACATACAGTTTATTACTTACGTTATTAAATAGCTTGATGCACTGATAAAAACTCTATGAAAAATTAATTTGTTATAGGCTTAATAGTGAACATTTTAATGAACAGTAGGCAAGATATATTTCACATTTAATTGTAAAATTCATGATTAGGACAAGATTAAGACAGTGCCACATTTTTTTTCTTTTCTTTTTTAAATAACTCCCTTCTTGTGCAGTGCAGCATCTAGCTGTTCTGCCAGCTCCTACCAAACAAACCCTGGAATCCCCGATTTCTCCATACATGTATACTCCTGACATCACCATTTGCTTAGTGGGCTGACCAGCTCCTCCTTGGAATTGATTGTGATGGCCACTCACTTGTAGTCTTAAGGAGTTGTGTGGAGCTAGAAACCATTACATCATGGTAGCCTGTCAATGCCCCCTAGCTAGAGCAATGGCTTGCACAATGACATTAAAGATATCGTAGCCATTGCTCAAAAGCTGAATATAATACCTACATGTTTCCTGGCCTCCACTAGAAATTGTACAGGATTTGGGCTTTCTCAAACTGGCTGTAAGCTGCTTCATCTCATCCTCCCCTCCCCATGACCATTCTAGCTGTCTTGAGCCTGCTTGAGTCACTGAGGGCACAAATGAATATCTCACTGTGGCCACTGGGCAACCACGGCATTTCTCAATCAATATATTGTACAGAAGCTCTGTCTTTGCACAGAAACATATTTTATTGACAGCTGACAGCCATGTGTCCATCTACTCTTTTCATTATTTAATTATTTATTGGACCATCTGCATACTTTACTGAAAGTAAAAGCTTAGTCCACCCCCTAGTCCTCACAATGACCACCTAATGCTAGTACAATATATTCAGTCACTGCCCTGGAATTTTTACCCTCTTTAGGAAAGTTGTCCCAATCATCGTCTACCTTATCAGTAGAATAATGCTTTTTCATAGCTTCTCTAAGCCATTGGTACTATAAGTTCAGACTATGACTTTTTGTTATCGTGAATCTTTTCCTTTTAAAAGATAATATCCACTAACAATTTGTGGAATTCCTGTAAGTATTAAAAAAATCACCATTATGGACAACCTTTACTTCCTTTACTTGAAACTATATATGTTATACTTGTTTTGTTTTTTTATTTTATATACTTCTGATATAGATGGTGCATCATATTTGTTATTAGTTGGAATGCTTGTATTATGTGCATGTCATAAAACAGTGTAAGAAACTTCTCTTTGTGGAAGATTTTCAATCGATATATATCTAGTTAATCACTGTATATTAATCAGATCAGATAATGGTAGTAGAAGTAACGAATTTAAACTCGTCCTAAGTCAAAAAAATAATAAAAAATATATAATTAGAAATATTGTACAGAATTATTAAGTATTCAAAAGTAATCCAAGCAGGGTAGGCCATCTGTTTCCAGCTGAAAATCCTTTATTAAGTACACAGACAAGTGATCCAGGTAAAACAAAAATAACAGAGTAACAGTTTCCTCACAAGCTTTCTAACTATATATATACTTTTTATCAAGCAAGGGAGTGGTTTATTGTGCTGTAAAACAAAGTGTTATTGGTATACATGTTAAATTCACATCACTTACCCAATCAGTGTGACATTCGAGCTGGTCCTGCCCTACTTAGTAGCGGTCATAATAATATAACCCTTATGTACTTTAAATAAAATGAATAATAATGTGGTACCTCTAACTTAACCAGATAATTAAGTAGATTATTAAGTCTGTGATTTTATCCAAGACAATATACTACTTGGCTGGAAATATATAAACCTTAGACTATTTGGCAATCACAAAATATATATAAATATATACATATGCACTCTGCATGTAAAAAATCCATTGCAAAACTCATATTCTATTTTCATAACCTATTGTTAACAACAATAGCTTTAGTCCTTCTAGACTTCTTCAGGTCTGTGTACAAGAACCCTAAAAACTATTTACAAAAATATTATTGTATAATTAGTATTGTTATTAGACATCATTTTGAATAAAGTGGGAAAAAAAGAAAAACATGTACGATGATGGAAACAAAAACTGATTTAACATGGTATTTAAAACAAACTGGAAGAATAAAATAAAATAAAATTAGTCATGCAAACAATGTGGCAATGTTCTAAGTTCCAGTACAATTTTAAGTGAACAGTAGTAGTTTAGTCCAGGCTTCCTAAAAGTGTTCAGCTTTAATTGCCACATGAACTCATTTTTCTCCAGAATATTCAGGATGTCTCCTTCAAGAACACCCATGTCGATGTGATCCAGAATCTGGAACTTAAAAACCTGTGTTTTTTTTTATGAAGAGAAAGGTGCTTAGCTAGTGCATTATTTTTACATCCAGAGTGGATTTCTGACCGATGTCATGAAATCCTACGCTTAAGTTTATTTACAGTCTTGCCCACAGAAAATGCATCACATTCATTGCACTGTGCCCTGTATATTACTTCTGTAGTGTTACAGTCACCCTCTGCTCTGGTCTTAATGACTTTCTTTAAATAAGGGCAATAAAAACTATCACCTTGCTGTATAAATCTACAAAATGTACAATGAACTTCACATCTTTTAGTGTTTCTCTGATATGATCTTGGTTTAAATTCAACAAAACTTCTAATGTTCCTGACCTTCCTGTAAACAAAGGATGAGGCTTCACCTAAGATGTTAATCAGAAAAGGGCTTCCTGTGACAATGGCCCAGTTTTCTTTAATAATGTTTTTGATACTGTGATAATCCAGAGTGTATGTCAGAATGAAGCTATTTTTGCATTTGTTATTCTCTGTGGAATTTCTTAACATTCTCCTACTGTGGAGGTTGCGTGTAGGTGCTTCAGTCCTTTTCAGTTCTATAACGGGTTCCAGGATGTTTTTTAACATATGACTTTCATAGCCTCTCACTAGAAAATTATTCTCTAAGTTGTTCAGGTTTCTCAAAAATGGTTCCATCTCTGTGGTAATTCTAGCTAATTTATAGCTCTGGGACTTCACTACATTATACTTGTTTTTTGTAGGATGCAGACTTTTACTGTAGAGTAATAAGTTAACCCTCATTGGTTTTCTGAATAGATCAGTGGTGATTCTGTTATTGTTGGTATTCTTGGAAATCTGCATATCTAAGAAAGTGGTTGAAGTATGGCTATGGGAAAAAAGTAAACTTCAGGAAGGGGGTTGTTTGATTGAGGTAAGTGATAAAATCTCCAAGCTGCAAGGTGTCACCTTCCCACACCATACAGATGTCATCAATAAAATGTAAATAGCATGTGATATGCTGCATGTAGTCTGTGTTGTTTAATACAAAGTCTTTCTCCCACTTGCCCAGGGCTATGTTAGCTATGCTGGGAGCCGTGGCATCCCCCATTGCTATAGCAGTTTTTTGTTTGTAATGTTTGCCATTGAAAGTAAAGAAATTGAAGTCCAGTACAAGATTAATGAGGTTGTTCAACTTTTGCAGTTGGATTCTTAAAAGATTCCATAGCCGCTGTTATACAGTAATTCTGAGGGAGCACTGTGTACAAGGATTCCACATCAATAGTTGATAAAATACTGTGTCAGCTTCCACTGTAATGTTTTTTATTTTCCTCAAAAAATCCATTGAATCTCTTATGAATGACTTATTCTTTTCTGCTAAAGGTTTCAGCAAGTAATCAAGGTAAATGGCTGTGGCTTAAGTAAGGGAACCTCCACTTGCTGCCACCAGTCTCTGTTCTTGTGTGGCTTTGTATTCCAAAAAAGTAAGGTAAACATGGGCATGGGCTCCATAAATAATTATAAAGATTTTCAGTAATATGTTTTTCTTCCCATAATGTGGTGAGATTAGTGTACCATAAATCGTATGCTCTTTTTATGTCATCCATGGTAAATAACTCATAAAATCTGTTATCCTTCGGCATGTTCTCTATCTTTTGGCTGTAGCTAGTGGTATCAGTTACAATTATACCTCCTCCCTTGTCTGCCTTCATTATGCACCTGGATTTATCACTGCCTAGCTCGATCAATGCTTTTCTTTCTCCCTGTGTTATGTTGTAAAGTTTTTTCTTAGGAGGTTTCTTAAATATTTTCCTGATATCCATCTCATATTTCACTTCGAAAGCAGCTAATGCTTGATGTAGTGGTGGACAATAGCTTCTAGGCCTTTTTATAGTTTCATCAATAGGCTTATTTTCAATGTCATTAGTTTTGCAATGAAACTGTACCCTTAAGTTGAGTTTCCTCACAAACATTTTAAGGTCCATCAGTACCTGAGCTACCTCACTCCTGCAGCTTGGTACAAAAGTAAGTCCTTTGGACAATACACTTTTTCCATCTTCAGTCAGTGCTTTAACAGAGTGGTTCCAGATAATTGGAGCACCGGTTATTATGGATGGTTCCTTCATGTGAGCCTGGGTTGTAGTCGGGGTTCCAGTCGGGATTGCCCAGGTATTGTATTTCCCTCACCCCTGTCCACTGTTTGGTTCTCCTGTCTCACTGGGGGTTCGTGGATAGGGTATGATACCTCTGGAATTCCTCCTCTGCTTTCTGGAATCTCGGTGGGTTGTAGTAATATTCCTCGCTGTGGTAGGGGGGAACCTGGTAAGAGGGACAAACTCTGAGGATCTGGTCGTGGTCGTCATTCTTGTGCTGGTACTGGTTATGACTTTGGTATCGGTGTGGTGGTTGATGTCTGTGCTGTTATGCCTCACTTTGCACTGTAATGTGTTTATGTCATGAAATAAAGGCAGAAAATGTTAGACCATCCCACCTTCCTGAAAAATCTCATTAGCTTCTCTAAAGATTCATTTGAAGTATCAGATGTGTTGAATATTTCCTTCCAAACCTTCAGAAAGGTAACTTATACAAAATCATGAGAAGGACCAGCCCATGAACTGTGCCACTGTGATACCCCACTGTTTATCAACCTTTCACTGAACTCATTGTGTAATGTTTTCTAACTAATAGATTATTTGTGCTTTCACCCTAGGGCCCATTCTATATCAGTTTGTGTTCTCACAACTGTTTATGTTGTGCCATGTGAAATGCCTTCCTTATAAATCAAGCTAGATATAACCCATTGCCACTTTGCAATATAATGCACTGACTACCCAGTCTGGTAAATCTATTAGATTTGTTTGGCTTTCCTGCTGCAAAATGGGTGCATCTTTCACTTCCATATGACTTTGGTTATTTAGAGCATCTGATGCAATCCCACACAGTGATAGTGTTCAATAGTCAAAACTCAAAAAAGCCAATGCATTCATGGTGAGATGATTGCAAACTGGCAATAAATCAATCAAGCATGTTAATTGTCCACTCATCTAAATGGGCAAATGTGCTGATCGGTACTCCCTAAGGGTCAGTGTTTTCACCACTGTTATTTAACTTCAGGTTCTCCATTTTTCCTTAGAGACCGCCTCCGTTCATTTTCTATGTATGTTGACAGCTGTAAAATTGTTACAATTATTACCATTGAAAAAGATATTGGTAACCTAAAGAGATACCTGAAGATCATTAGAGCTTGGGCAGAAACATTAGGTTTAGAAACCATTTCTAGCAAATGCAGTGTAGGCAAAAAAAAAAATTATTAGCAGCTGCTGAACATGTAAGTGACTAGACCACATGGCTCCGCATAGCATAAAACCTAAACGTCATTATAAATTCTTTGAAACAGACCAAATAATTCAATAATATGCTGCTAAGTATCACGGCTCACAAGAAACATGGATAAATGTTTCTGTTTATTTTTAAAAAACATAAAAAAATCAAACCACATAGGTTAAGCGCTTTCATCTACCACATGTAGACTTCATCAGATCAATATAGTGGTGATTCACAACATTTAAATATAAATTAACCAATGGGAATAAAGAATCAATTCAAATCCTTGTACTACATATTCATGACCTAATGCATATTCATACTAATATTATACAACCTATTCACATTTAAAGCCAAATGCTTTATATATTCATAAAGTGTTTAAATACTTCCACCATCTCTATACTTCCTAATAAATCTAGAGTATACTTCTTGTGAGCCGTGATACCCAGCAGCATATTATTGAATTATTTGGACTGATTATAAATTCTTTGCAAATTAGAAATAATAGGCTTGCTACTCATATCATTTAGCATTAGCGGTATCAGTGTTCTGTGTAACTGGTACAAAACTACAATTCAACTAATTAGTGAATGTAACACTAAATTTGCTTATATTCACAAACTGAGAAATATGTCTTTTAATTGGTACAAAAAAAATCATGTACTCACCATAATGTTTCATTTGTGTTGTCCATTTTCATTCTCTCAACAAAGGGGTTCAGATCCAACCCTCAGATCCGACTCAGCTGTTTTTTCCAGCTCGTGGAACACAAACTCTTTGGCTGCTCCTTTACCCATGATGCACTAGTTCCCTACCATATCTCAGATCTTGTTTGCTGACCTTTTAGCCTATATAGTAACTAACAAATAACAAGGAGATGAGATATCAGTATCTAGAGTTCAAATAAAGGAACACTGGTTGTTTTAGTATCTTCTAATCCTTCTAGAAGTCAAACTGCTAGGGGGTTGTACGGAGGTGAGTTGAGGAAGAAAGAAAATAGACAACACAGATGGAACATTATGGTGAGTACATAACTTTCTTTAACTTATGTTGTCATTTTCATGCATTCCTCAACAAATGGGACAGAGTCCCCAGCTAACTAAATCCTGAGAGAACTCAAAGGAAAGATACTTCTGAGCACCAATGAGCCGAAGGTAGCTCTTTCCATAGATTCCAGATCCAATTTGTAATGAGCATAAAGGTATGAAGATTAGACTAAAGTTGCAGCTGCACAAATATCATCCAAGGAAGATCTCGATAAAAATAAAGAAGTTGCTGCCATTGACTTGGTGGAATGAGCCTTTAAAGGTTTTGACAAACACAAACCCATTTTTTTGTAAACAAAGGAAATGCAATCAGTCAACCATTTGGCTAAAGTCACTTTAATAACTGGTCTGCCTAGTTTTGATTTCAAAAAGGAGCAATTAATTGATGTCATTTCCTGAAAATGTTTGCCCTATGTAGATAAAAATAGGTCCATTTTATCCATCGAACAGAAAAATCACAGAACGGCATTACATCGTAAATGCCATTCATGGAAACCTTCTGATGTGGAGGGCTATGCCCCCACAAACACCCCACTACTTATATATACCAGCTCCGGGACTACAGTAGGGAAAGGGCAAATTTCCTTATCTCTACCGTAATGCAACCTTACTCGAACGGCTCGATGAACAGCATGTTTGACGACATATGCCATTCAGTGATTTTTCCATTTGATGTGTGGTCACAGACCCAGATAAAAATGTAACTGTCTGTGAACATCCAACAGGTGCAACATATACTGTGCTTTGTATGTGAACATTGGAAATAACAATGGAAGGTTTGATTGATATTGGATTCTGGCACCAGCTTAAGAAGAAAGGATGGGTTAGTTCGGAAGCATACCTTACCCTTATGAAAAATCAAATAAGGAGGATTAGAAGATAGGGCTTGAACGAGGATTGGAAGACGGGGCTTGAAGTTCTGAGACTATCTGGCAGAAGTAATGGCCATTAAAAAGACAGTCTTCTAGGTTAAAAATTTTAGTTCACATTTAGCTGATGGTTCAAAGGGGGAATTGGGTCAAAGATTGTAAAACCAAACTGAAATACCATGGGGGGGGGGAATCTAAGTGGGTCTAAGAAGAGAGGCCCCCCTTATAAAGGCCTTAAAATGTTTTGAAGATGCTGAAGACAAATTATTTACTCCTATGTGAAAATTAGAAATGGCAGAAAATTGTACTTTAATAGTTGAAATACTAGCACCATCTTTAAAAACTGTAGCTAAACATTTAAGCACTTTATGTACTGGAGCTGAAAAGGGATCAGTATCATGTTGCTGTACCCAAACAACAAATCTTTTCCATTTACTTCCGTAAATTTTTCTAGTGGAAGCTTTGTGGGAAGATAAAAGAATGTGACAGATGGGGGGGGGGGGGCTGGGCTGTCTAGCTATCAGTGTAAGTGGAGAAACCATGCGGTCAACTTAAGGCCTAAAATGTCTGGATGTATCATATCTGTCATGTGAGACAGGATGTCTGGATCCAGAATCCATGGCAGGTAATGAAAGGGGAATGAAATCTGACAATAAGAAGCAACGAGGATGACTGTGCTCTTCAATCAAGATGCTTTCTGAAGGAATTTGGGGATTAGAGGTATGAGGTAAAGGTGTAGAGGAGAATTGGGAGCCAATCACGAAGAAGAGTATCTCTCGGTTATTCACCAGGTGGAGGGATCAGGGCAAAGAACCTGCTACACTTGTTGTTGAGGGGAGATTCAAAAAAGTCACAGCAAGGTCGGCTCCACTGATGGAATATCTTTTCCACCACTTTTATGTTGAGTGACCACTCATGAGACATTAGAATGGACTAGCTTAACTTGTCTGCTATCAGGTTGGATTTCCCCAGAATGTGAGCTGCTATCAAAAAACAAACTAATGAGATCGCTCATTGCCCAGTCTGAAAGCTTCTTGACAAAGGGGATAAAATTTGGCTCCTCCTTATTTCTTGATGCACCAGACAACTGACATATTGTCCATCTGAATAGCAATTGTCCTGGAAGGGGAGAGTGTCTTTAAAGGCCTGCAATGCTACGAGGACAGCTCTCATTTCTATGACATTAATATGTGTATGCAATGGCGGTTGGTGACTTCAGATTAAAGGGGGCTGCAGGATACAGCTGAATGGGTGTGGTCAGCTAGAAGGGGGTGTGGCCAACTAGAAAGGGATGAAGCTATGTTACAGAAATACTCAACTCGCTAATTATTTTACATTCATCTTAAAAATACAGACAAAAGCATATTACAGTTTTGCAAAGATATAATTACAGCAGTAAAAAGCAGGGCAATTTGTTTAATTCACACCCATCCCCAATTCCCAGTGCCTACCCCACCCACAGTATCTGATTTAATCTTGCATGGTTAAAAACAAAAATTTCAACAAAAAAGACAATAATGTCATTACGTTAAGTATTCATCCTAGAGAGTGAACCTCAACAACCGTAGACCTGCATACAAATGCAATAATTCAAATATTGGGTGTTCTCAGAGTCAGCTAAGCACATATTCAAAACAGCCAAGCAAAAAGCATTTTTTATGCACATCCATGTTCCAAAACAAATATATGACCATTGATTACAGTATGCATTTATATTTACTAGTAAATTCAATAAGTACATACAAGTCAGAAACTTTCATTGTATACTGTCAAAATGTTGTCCCCACCCCACCTCACATTAAAAATAAATATAAACACCCTCCCAAATGTTGCATCTACACATTTATTGAATGAATGCATTATTTTCAAGCACTACCCATTCAACTGTTAAAAAAAACATTTTAGATAACTAAATATGTCTCTAAGCACACATACATAACAATGTTTTAGGCATTAAATATGCAGTTTAAGTATCTTACTGCCCCTGTGAGTAATAACATTTCAGAGAGATGAAAAAATGTACCCAGCTTAGTACACTGAATATGCCTTCTTACACCTTTGCTTCTTTTTATTGCTAAAATAATGTATATGGACAGTAAAGTGAAATGCTGTATTCACTAGCGAACGATTGGTGTTAACTGTCACTAACAACAACTGATGTACTTCAGACCACAATTAATGGAGTGACAATAGTGTAAATACGTTTTCCTTTCAAAATTTGTTTTTTTAAGTATGGCATCGTGACAGGTATATAATTTCACTTTCATCTGGCATTTATGTATTATTTATTTCTACTCCAAATAACAAATAGAATCAAAACAGTTGACCTTTATTAAAATTTATTAAAATAAAATGACATTGTTTTTCAGTACTCACAAAGATGTTATATGCAGTTTCTCTAAGCATGTAAGGACTTTGCAAAGAGACGTGTACATAAAGTGACAAACTGCATATTTATTTTGGCGTTGTGGGTGTGCATTAGTATTCGTTTTTTTTTTTTTTTTGCTGCTGTGGACAAATGTAAAAATTGAAAAAAAGCATGAAAATCTTTATATATATATATATATATATATATATATATATATATATATATATATATATATGTGTGTGTGTGTGTGTGTGTGTGTGTGTGTGTGTTTGTGTGTGTGCATGTGTTATTAAGATGTCCAAAGTGTTGTTTTTTTCAAATAGTATTAATCTGATGTGTATTATCTGGATAATTACATGAAGTTATTCTATATATCCTTCAGGTAAGCTTTTCATGGGACACCCATTTTGTATGAAGAGTAACCAAGCCATTTAACAATGTTAAAACTGGAAACAAAAACACGTTATTCTTATTAGTTGTACTTCTTCTGTTAACTGTATTATTTTAGTATTTGTATTAGCACTGTGTATTATTAATGCTGTTGTAATAGTTACAGTTAAAAAAGATCTAAGCAGTCATTTTCTCATTTTATTTTTGGCAGACTGAAATAAATTCATAGTGGAATTGTACTTCAAAACATTGGGACTAAGTTGCACACCTCTGCATATTTAACTGTATTAATTTACAGACTTTTAGAAAACAGCAGAACATGCCGCAATACTACAACTTTTAAGAAAATAGGTTGAGAAAAACTGAAAAGTCCATCAAAATACAAGGTTATTCTACAGTGTGAGAATGGATTTTTTCGACAAGTTTAAAAGGAGCATACAAAATGTACTGTTATTTCAGGAAAGTAGCACATTTGTTCATGGTTTCAATACATTTTGACCTAAAACACATATAAAACATGACTCCTGTAAATATAACAAACAAACTCCACTCACCCTCAACAATAAGCTTTGGATTTTGCAACTCGCTTGTACTGAGCTTGAGAGAGAATTACATCATGAATCAATACACAAAGTTATGAACTCCATGACCATCTAAATAAACCAAAGTAGTGCTGCTGACTGGTTCTCACGCTCTTTTTCTGGGGGGAAGAAAGCAAGAACCAATCAGTAGCCAATAGCCATCCAAGCATGTCACGCATGTGACTGCGGATGTGGCAGTCCAATCTCCTATTTCTATGCGGTTACAAACCACATAGACTTCTGGGCATCCCACTGATGCCTTCTCTCCTTTATCTGGACTGCTTTTACAGCAGTCTGGATTTCAGAAACTAGTTTTTTTTTTCTTTTTACCTGGAACTCGCTGAGCATGCGCAACTTTGAGTTCCGGGACTTCAGCGAGTCAATCGGACATGCAGCTAAGGAGCTAGCCAGCAGTACAGACAACAGTAGTATAATTTACAGAAATATTATATAAATATTTTATTTCTTTTTTTTTCCTTCCACAGCTGGGGAGCTCTAGTCCTGCAGTCCAATGGCTCAAGCCGCCACTGTGTGTTGGCTTCTTCAGGGGACCATGTGCTTTGGACTGTCTTTCCCAAGAATCCCCCCCAGCTGATTTGGGAAGCATCTGTGTTATCTATGGCCTTAGGCTGAGGGAGTATGGAGGGGCGACCTTGCATTATTTGATCAGAGTGAATCAGCCAAAGAAGGTAATTTTGCATGCCTGACTGATCTTGATTTGGGTGGATAAAGGTTGCTGAAGAATATACCTCTACGTCACTATGGTCCACTGAGGACTTCTCATGTGTTATCTTGCTAATGGAACCAAAAGTATCACAGCAGACATTGACCACAATGCTTGAAGGATCAGTCAAGCTGAGAAATAATTGTAAATGATCCTTTTGACTTATAATCGTATGGTTTGTACCCTTGGTAAAGGGTATATATATATATATATATATATATATATATATATATATATATATATATATATATATATATGTTTTTTTTTTTTTTTTGCATATTTCTAATTTAGTTAAATAGAATGCTTTGACCATTGTCTATCTTTGTATACTTTAACGTGTGTAAGTTGCAATAAAATTGACACCTGCAGTGTTACCACTAAAAGAACAAACTGTTCTTTTTAAACTCAAAAATGCTGTTTACACCTATGGGTGAGACAATCATCTCTCTCATTTCTTTTAGCATTCAATAGGATACATTTAAATATTATATATGGGCTTTAATTGCATTTAAATTTATATGGTTTCCCTTTTTTCCTGACCCTTATAATAGCTATTTTCTAGACTCCTTCCACTACATACCTCTATACTCTCAGAACTCAAGGTGAAGCCTGACCAGGGCATCTTGCTCATATTTTCTTATTGTCTTTAAACAGTACAATTATCAAAAAGATGCTCTAGGAAATGGCTGGATAATTAACAGGTGATAATACGTACCATGGCTTCATAATAGTACCAAAGTCACAGGCATAATAAATTAAGAAGTTCCTCCAATAGTACATCTTATGTTCATTTAATAGTGGTGTCATCACTGTAAAATTTCTCCTGTGTATGCTCTAATAATGAACTCCTAACTCAAAACATTTATATTTCCAGAGGTAAGTAGATAAGCTGTTCAACTATACACAGAAAAAAGGAGTCCGGTTCATTAAGACAGTTCAAATAATACAGATTTGAATAAGTAAATAGCTGCAAAAATTATAGATGTTAGAATTACCCTTAAATAGTCTAATAACAAAGTTGAGGCTGGACATCAGTATGTATGAAAAAAAAAAAAACGATGTGTGTATTTGAATAAATTGTCTGTGTCATGATACTTTCCATTTTGCAATAGTCACAGCAAACTCAGAATTTAAATCAGAAAAGGTCAGATTTTCAGCCTGACTTCCAGACATCCTGCATGCAGCTATTTATGACATTATAGCAAATTTGTTTCAGGTTTATACATCACTGGCTAACTATGGAGGCAATAAATGACTTCTAAATAAATATAATAGTTTGTGTAGACAAACTATACAGTCTTTCCTAAGAAATTATGAAAGGGCATGGATTCTGCTTAGTTCCATGTTTGCAAATAACTGAAAGCCTACATCCTGGATGTTTTAAAAGCTAGAATCCATGGGGGTGTGGCCAAGATGAGCACTGAGTAACAGCACTTTCTCTCTAGTCTGCCTTTACAGAATATTTGTGACAGGATTTTTTTGAATTTACCTATCCTAATTCTGTTTTTTTGTTTACATATTTGGAATATACTAATCATCCTTTAGGATATTATATAAAAAATGTTCAACTTTTTTAGTTTTTCCTGTCAAAAAGTACTAGAGAAAATATTTTGACTTCAGACTACAGCATGAGCTACTCCATATCTACACTTCAAGAAACAACTATTAAGAACTTCAATCAATATTATCTAATATTTAAAAACTGACAACAAAAATGAATAGAATTGATGTAAAACTGGACAACTTCAAAGAAATATGTTCCCAACAAATGCAAATGTTACACGAAGACCTTAAGCAACAAGAGAGACAGATTACTGGTAAAAAGACTTCACTGAATGATATGGACACTAAAATTCAAGACGATGAGCATAATATAGACTTTCCCTTAAAACAAAATACTCTTTTACAAACAAAAATAGATGATCTAGAGAATAGATCAAGAAGAAATAATATTAGACTTTTTGGTTTGCCTGATAAGGTTGAAGAAGGTAATATGGAAACATTCTTAACTTCTTGGCTCCCTGAGGTATTGCAGCTTCCTGAAGTTCTTTTATATGGGATAGAGAGAGCCCACAGGTCCTTGACTACTACAAAAAAAGGTAAATCTTGTTGTCTTTCGGCTTTTCCCGGTTAGGGGTCGCCACAGCGGAACTCCGATTCGCTAATGATTGGCAGTAGATTTTTATGTGCCGAGTTGCCGGCTCTGACGCACAACTCTCAACGAAGGTACGCCCATTCATGCATGTCTCCACACAGAAGACGCTTTAGCTGAGAATCGAATGGGACAACGTCTTACTGTTAGGTGACAACGCTACCGCAGCACCAATCTGTTATAGTGAAGTTTCTATCATCTCATGACAAGGAGATAGCATTAAAGACTGTGTGGGCTAAATCTCCTATTAAATATAAAGACAATTTCATACGCTTTGATAATGATTACTCATCTTCTGTAATTGCCAAAAGAAAGCTTTTTTTGCCAATACTAAAAAAAACGAATGAAAGCCCACATAAAGACACACATTATTTCCTGCCAGATTAAAAATATTTCTCCAAGATGGTCCAAAAATATCTGATGACAGAGATTCTGCCATTATTTTAGTTAAAACAAGAAAATTGCTTGATAAAATAGAGGATATGGACTGGGAAAGTGCCAGCCTTAAAAGAAATGCTGATAACAGTTCCTGGAAGATTTCTGAGCATAAAAAGAACTCAAGAATAAATTATTAAGCTATTTTACAATGACTTACATTTGCCTAAGTCTTAATAATTAACCCAGAAGTTGGGGAAGTGGAAATGGTTCAACAAGTGAGTCTTTGTTGTTTAAATTTCTTTTTATGGTACATAGTTGTTTTAATGGTATCTTTATAGTTTGTTATTCTTAAGTCTAGTTTATTTTATTAAAATTAGCTCAATTATTATAGCAAGTAAAAGCTGTTTATTTATTTATTATTTTTTTAATATTAGCAGTTGTTTGTTATAATAAATGCTCCGTATGTTTGGAGACTGAATTTTATGGTATCTTGGGAACTATGGTAGATACAGAGACTTACAGATGAGGAAATGAGGGTCTTTGTTGCAGTAGAAACTGTTTACTTTATTTTTAATTGTTTGCCATTTTATTTCCCTGTCTCTCTGTGAAGAGAGAATTTTCACTGATATTGTTGCCATAATGTTGCTTTAATGATTATGTTTCCCATCTATTACTCTGCTGGAATGTGGTGCTATTGTGGTAATAGACATGTGAAATGTTTTTGTTTTGTCCCTTTTGGTGAGCTGATATGTTTTGAGTAAGTCATCAGATATTTATTTTTAAAAATGTGAATATGTGTGTGTAATGTTTAGCGAATGGCTTCTCTTTGATTACTGTGGTAGTTTTCCCTGATTATTGTACTGTGGAGAGGCTTTAATTTATTTTTTTCCTTTCTTTTCTTTTTGCTGCTTGTTGTAAAGAAATAGAGGGCTTAGTATGGATTGATGTCCGTGGTAGTCTAGTTGTTTGCTGAGTTTGAGAGATAGAATTTATTGGTTTTGCAATGTTATGTTAGCTCTCTCCCTCCCTTTTGCCTTTTTTTCTGTCCATTTTTGTGTTTCCTGGTCCTGTCACAAGATAATCAACAGCTTTCTTAAAGAAAAGCTGCATATGTTTTCCCTCTTGAATCTCGTGCATCTGAACTGCTGAACACCCCTGCTATGTGATCGCACTGTGGCTGTCACAACTGAAAGCAGTAAAAAAGTGTAATTTCCATGGAGACATTTATAGACTGAACTCTGTGCTGAAAAGCTTTGCAAAGTCGGATAATAGCTTGAATAGATGGTCTCTAATGCCATCTATAGGTCAAATGAAAGAACAGCAGCTAAGTAACCTGTATAATATGACTGTTATATTAAAGCATTTGCGAGTGTTTATATAAACAGATCACTTTGATACATTTAAACCCTTATGTTATTATACTTGTGGTTGTAATCATACTATATTTAAGTAAAGCTTCTTCTGATTGGTATAACAAATATATAGCAGATATAGCAACATCATTAAAATATTAAAAAATATATCTTTACATGAGATCTATGTGGAATTTAGTATTCTTCTACAAGACAGAAAACAGACGTGAATAATTCTAGTACAGATAGAAGATTAACAAATAATGAATGAAACATAAGATATTCTGCATGAAACTAGCTTACTGCATACAGTATAGTCTTGATGCAGATGTTTGTCATATTAATGTGTTGCTATATTCTGAGGAAGATAGAAGCTGTTTTAGATTAGGAAAGGTTTCAAAGGAAGGAAAAGGAATAAGGGAAAGGGGGAGGGGAAGAGGAAAAAAGAAAAAATAGAGACAACAAATATATATATATATATATATATATATATATATATATATATATATATATATATAAATAAAGTTAATCTCATGGAATAGTTGTCCTTTCATCTATAACCACTTCTCAGTCATAGATCATTCCCTACTAATCATAAATTTATGCTACATTCCTTCCTAGAAAATACTGAAGACTTTATTGGAATCTCATTTTATAGTGGGAAACTATAATACACTATTTTCTACGCTCTCGTTTTCAGATATATGGAGATGGGGAAACAGTGTTATTAGCTATTGGCACAATAAATAAAGAGACAGGGGATTAGTTTGCTTATTGATCATTATAGCAATTCATTACATATAAAATAATTATGACTTTTATATTATTTGTATAATATATGGTTGGTCTTTATGATATTTTAAACTCAATTTGACAAAAGTTAACATGAACCAGTTACATTTGACATATTTTAATTTTTTTCTTGAATGAGTACATACAATTGTAATTTATTTATTTTACTTCATAATTGTTTTGTTTTCTTATTTAATCACATATACTACCTTATAATGTTAAAATATGCAGCAACAGATATATTTAGGCGGGGAGGAGATGAGTGTTGTTACTAGTTTGATGGTCAATTTGGGTGACAGATGTCACTTAAATTAGGAGTTTTTAACTCCAGGGGGGTTTTAGAAAGTCTCTATGTTATTAGTAAATGGTATAAGTTTCTGTGAATAGTTAATATGATATTCACCAAGTCTTACAAAATTGAATTTGATATAAACATATTTCATTGGATAAAAGTTTTATATGACTTGTGTAAATTATAATTGTATTCCTAACTGTCAGTTTCTATTGACTTATAAAATATGGGAAAAAAAGAAAAGTAATCAACAACAGATATTCAGAACACTAACGTTTTATGACATCTTTAAAGTGTATATCATTAAACATTAATGGATTAAATAATCCTAGCAAAAGAAGATCTTTAAAATAATTATCGTAAATTACATAATTCTCAATTAATATTTCTTCTAGAAACTCATCTACTAACTGAAGATATCACAAAATTGGAATCCAAATCTTACAAACTTTTGATTAGCTCAGAACATACACAAAAAAAGAGAGGGGTGGCCATACTATGGAAAAATACATCACATATGCCTAAAATAATTGACACTTGCAAAGATGACAAAGGGATGTTATCTTCAGTTGTTATAGAATTTAATAAGAACATTTTAACTTTAATAAATATATATTGGATTCCTGGCATGGGACCTACAGCAGTGAAACAACATATAGAGCATATAGTTCAGTTTTCTAAGGGTAGTATTATCCTTGCTGGAGATTTTAATTGTATTTCTGACATAAAAGACTCTAGTACCAATGGTAAAAAGAAAATTCCAGCAATAGACAAATTATTGAATGAATTTTCAGATTCATACACGATGAAGGATATTAATAACGTTACAGATGTTAAGTCACTGTTCCATACATTCTACTCACATAGTCATAATTCATATTCAAGAATAGATAGGGTAGTAATTTCTAATAACTTAACTGATTTTTTATTAAACTCAAAAGTGATTTAATGTCCCCTTTTGGACCATAATTCCATAACATTTGATTTTATACAAAACTCCACATATAATGTTCAAATTAAAAGAATACCAGGGTACATATCTAAACTAAAAGACTTCATTGATTTCTTTACTACAGAAGCACAAAAGTTTAATGAACTTGATAACACACAGGGAAACTCTGAAGTATACATTTGGGATGCTCTAAAAGCTTACCTATATGGTAAAAATATTGATTGGTATAAAAAGAAAAGAATTTCATGGGATAAAGACCTTCAAGATATACAAACAAAGTTAGATGCTTTAAGACTTGATGCTTCAAGAAACCCAGACAAGAAAGATAGATTAAATAAAATAAATACTTTAAACAATAAATATATTGACATTTTAAACCATAAAGTCATGATTAATCTTGAAAAATATAAACTTCAAAATTTTTCTATAAATCCTAGATCTATGAATATACTAGTTAATAAGACTAAAAGATTAAATAAACTTAATCATATTAAAGAAATCTAGGGGAATGCCTTCTGTGTGGAGTCTGTATATCCTCCCCACGGGTCGAGTGGCATTCCAAAAGACATGCGTGAATGGGCGTGCCTTCATTGAAGGTTGGGCATTGGGCTGGCAACTCAACACCGTGAAAATCTACTGCCAATCATTAGCGGACCGGAGTTCCGCTGTGGCGACCCCTAACCAGGAAAAGCCGAAAGACAACAACATTCTCCAACAAAAAAATGGTATCTGATTTACCAAACATATTAAGTGAATTTAGAGATTTGTTTTTAAAACTAAACCAACCCAATGATATGATTAATATTACAAAAGATATTCAATCTTTTATAAAGAATAATATAAATAACAGATTATCAGAAACACAAAATTAATAGATAAATAACTTTTAAAGACGTAAAACGTCAAATCACTAAACTTAAGCAGAATAAAGCTCCTGGTAACAATGGTATAATTTCTGAAATTTACAAGGTTTTGCCTGCCAAAGCGTTAACTCTGTTACACAGAGTATTCAATATAGCTCAAAATAATAACATTATACCCCCTTCTTGGAAGTATACATTTATTTCTCCCATACTAAAATCTGATAAAAACCCTGCAAAATGTGCTTCATATAGGCCCATTTCATTATTAAACACAGATTATAAAATGTTCATGTCTATTTATGCTGATAGACTCAAACATTTTTTACCATCCCTGGTAGACATGGATCAAACAGGTTTTATAAATTAATAGAACTTCCTATGATAACATCAAAAGAACAATAACTAATTGAATCAGTAAAACTCTTATAGAATAATTTGACTCTTGTTAGTTTAGATATTAACTGTGCCTTTGACTCAGTTAATTGGGACTATCTTTTTATCTTACTGAAGGAGTTAAACTTTTCTAATAGCTTTATTAATCTTATAACTCAATTATATAATGAAAATCAAGCCTACATAAAAATAGGCACAAATATATCCCAGAACATAACCATTGTAAAAGGAACCAGGCAAGGCTGCACTTTATCTCCTCTTTTATTCACATTAATTATGGAACCTTGGGCTAATCTAATAAGGGATAACAATAGTATACAAGTTTATAGATTAAACCTTAATGAAACATCAAAAATCCAAATGTTTGCTGATGATGTATTAATCACTCTAGGTGATACTAATCCCACCTTACAAGAATTGTTTAAAAACATGGATATATTTCAAAAAAGTTCTGGTCTTAACTTTAATAACAATAAAACTAAAATTCTCCTAATTGGTTCCAAAAGTTATAATATACAAGATCAATATAAAAAATATATACCTCAATCTCAACAAATAACATATTTAGGTATAATTGTAACAACTAATTTTAAAGACATGTTATACCTAAATTATAGTAAAAGTATAACAACCATAGAGACTCTAATAAGTAAATGGAACAAGATTCTATTTACAATGGATGAAAAACTTTCCATTATAAAGATGATTTTGTTTCCAAAGATCTTATGCATAATACAATCTATTTATATTCCCCCTACAGGCTTTTTTATTAAAAAAATTAACACACTGATTAAAAACATTTTGTGGCATCCGATAAAGTCTAGAATTGCAATGTCCTATCATATATATAGCTAGGAAAATGGAGGTATATCTTTACCAAATCTAGACCTTTATTCGATTTCATCAGCTATGAAAACAATTGTTTATCTTATAGATAGAGAGTATTTTGCAAAATGGAAAGAAATTATATTAAATTTATCCCAAAATACCAAAAATAAAGGTAATAACCATCTATCACAGTTAATAAATAATTCATTTGTATGGAATTTGGGAGATTACTTTTCCAATTATTCCACTCAAATATTTAAATCTACTTATGTAACTTTAATTCTAAAGACCTTTAAAAACTATATATTTAGGTTTAGAATCTTTGAGAATTGGTTGTTTTTCATCTTCCCTATTGCCTATACACAAGAGATGATTCTCTCTGCAGATTATTCTAAAATGTTGCTATTTAAGCAAAAACAATTAATGCTTTGGCATCAAATGCTAAATAAAAATGCAGCAAAATCTATTAATGCTCTTGTAGATGAATATGATCTTAACACTCTACTTTGGTTAGATTTGCAAGAGTTTAGAAAATATATTCTAGATAAGCTAGTTTTAATCTCCTCAAATGCTAAGAATTCAATACCCAAACTTATTCAATATTTGATTTTATTTACTTATAATACTTTACCAGTTAAAAATAGTATATCATTTATTTACAGAGCAATTAAACAAGATCTAGATGTATATTCAGATAACTATTGGAATTCATTTTCTGTAATCAATAATTTTATTCCCTCAGAAAAAGACAAAGTTAATTTCCTTCAGTCAGCCAGCAAAACCACTTCTTCCATTAAATGGAGAAACTTCACATGGAGATTTTTACATAAATCTTTTTTCATTCCACAGAAAATGAGTAATATAACTAAACAAGATATTGTTTGCTGGAGATGTAATGCAGAAACAAATGTTGATTGGAACCATATATTATATGATGGTGCACTATTAAAGACATTTTGGGAAGAAGTTAACATTTTTTTACAGGCAATTTTTACAGACAATTTTGTGCTTACAAAATCACTTGTATTACTTAATACGACTGTTCCAGACTGTATAAATAAAAACAAATATTATTTGCTCTGGTCTATACTGTCCATTGCCAGGAAAACAATTACAAAAAACTGGAATTCCTCATCTGTTCCCTCATCTAAAGAGTTTAAAGGTCTTCTCTTGGAAATATCCAAGTTAGAAATGTTAACTATCAAATATAAATCTCTGAGGAATACAAATTTATATTACAAATGGGAAACTATACATGAATTATTAGTTAAAGAACTGGATAAATGATTAATGCAGTAATCTTTTTTATCCTTTATTCTTTATCTTTATTTTTCTTCTGCAAAAATTAACTTAATTGATCTTGTTGTTTGATACATAGTGAATATCATTGTATATAGTTTTATGTGTTATTATAATAATTGCATTAATATTTTCTTTTTTAAATATTGTACTTTAAAAATTCAACTTATTCAATATTTTTCAAAATATCTGTTCATTACATTAATGTTTTCAATAAAGCTGTTTAAAACAAAGCTAGAATTCATGTCATTGTAGTAAGATATTACTCTAACATGGCCAAAAAAGACACGTTTAGTTGTTCTAATTTGTAGTCAGGAACACTTGCAGACAGAAGAAAATTTGTAGAGAACACTTTATTCAACCTTTTATGCAGAAATAACTGTGGCCAGTTTCATGCAGAAATAACTGTGGCCAGTTTCCATGCATATTATCTGCCAAGAAGATGAGTTGTTCTTCTCTATGAGGGTATTAAAAAGAAATAATTGTCACCTGTGTGAGTGGTCTACAAAAGCTTTCCTACCAAGAGTTCTAAAAGGGTATGGACTTGTTAGGGTCAAAGTCACACTGTATGTGGCAAAGACAAACATTTGATATAGTGTATGAAAGTAATACAACTGGTTTGTGCATTTTTAACTAAACTGAGACTTGGTGTATGAGGCAACTCTATTTGCATTATCACAATGTGTTTTATTTAAACAAATCATATCTAGGAAGATTAAATGCTTCTATTAGTGTTGGGAAAGTCTTTATCTCTCTTCATTACTGAGTTGGTGACACTGGTATATGCTATTTAAATGCTATGGCTTAAAAACAGCACACATAGTTCAGAGTGATTTAAGTGCTTGGCTGTCATAATGGGATATTTTGGGTATAATTATGGCAAAGTTAGGTATGTTCATAATCTCTTGGTAATTTCATGTTGGTGAAAAGGTTCTTAGAGGAGGTATATTTTCATAAGTACAATTTTATGGAAACTAAATGCTCAAGAAGAAAGTTTGCCAAAACTAATTTCTGTTCACATTTCCAAGTGATGTATCGTTTGTGTATATGTATATAGAAATCAACTATGTAAGTAAAAGCCCATAGATAGAGATCAAAGATAGGAAGGCCTAAAACCCCCTCCCCACATCTGCAAAGAGTAGAGTAATTTAGGACAGCTTCAAATAAAACTGAGCATTTCTTAATTCCACAGGAGGTAATATCTGTGGGTGGGTAATGATGAAGTGTAAATGGACACTGAGTCAATGTGCCTTCTATTTTCTTTGATTCTATTAAAGGAGCCTTGGGAGGGACTCGGTTGTTAGAAAAAGAAAAATATAGTAAATATATGCAACTAGAAAGTCATGCTGTTTTGTAATATTCTAAGGCTAGACAGACAGATATTTGGACTGAATTGACTAGCCACTAACTGGATTTGGTTTATAATTTTGTAATTAATTTGCAAGTTGTCTTCATAAGTGATGACAAGATTAAGCTATGGGTACTGGGTAGAAGATATGTTCTAGTTACTTATGAAAAAAAAGCGTGTATATGTACATGCTAGGGAAGCAATTAAATGTGAGTGGTTTGATTTTGTTATAGTGAGATGGAGATCCATATACTTTAGAAATGAGACTACTTGACTGGTTTGGAATATTACATCATCACTGTCATGAAAGCTTTGTTTATGCATGAGGCAACTGACATCAACATTACATTAGCATTCCTTTACCCTGATAGCCTAAGTCAGTGATATTACTTGCCTGTGAAAACAGTAAGGGTGGCAGGGGACAGCAATGTCTAATGCATCTTCCTGTGTGAACTCTACCTGAAATGTTAAATATGTCTCAACTCTATTTTAAAAACTGCTTTACATGCCAATGAGTTGGAAAAAGTGAACTTCTAAAGCACTTCTAGAGCACTTGAAATAGTCTCATTTGAGAAGATCAGTTGATATCTGTGTCTAGACTTATCACTAAAAGGATAATTTGGATTGCATATGTGAAAATCACAGAAGATATCTTTGATGCTAATATGTGTTGCCTATAGTTTATGAAGCCACATTAACTATAATGAATTATTCATGGCAGCAAAGATATTAGCCTGTAGAGCCAAAACGTCACAAAAAATGCACAGCATATGTGTTAAACTACATTTCTGAATAGTGCACAAATGAAGGTTATCTGTTATACAGACATGGACTTTTCACTTTCTCTATATGCGGAAACATGACGCAAAGCACACAAACTCAAAACTTTTAATGTAAAAAGTGGTGAGCACTTTCACCACCACATCAATGGCTTCTTCAGAACATTATAAATACAAAGGAATGAGAACAGCTTTTAAATATGTGAGTAAAATGAGCCAATAAAAACATTGCTCACAGTTACAAACTCCATTACTAGGCTTCCCTGACAGTCTGCATTGTAACGTAATGACATCACTAGAAACTTTCAAAATATCTTAAAAGGCTAGCAATTATCTACCACAATCAAAACTATGTATATCTATGCAAAATATAAATACATTTATAGATCAACATATGCTAAATACATAGAAATAATAATAATAAAAAATAAAAACAATAATAAGAAAATTAACAATAAGTAGTTGTTTATCTAGACCAAACAAAACTATTTACATAGATCCCTGATCTTTCTGTTACAACTAGCCTTTATCGGAAAGACTGCTATAGAAATTTTCTCCTACATAGGAAGGGCATGCACCCGAGAAGCATATTTAATAATATTGTTACGGAACAAGGCATGAGGGTCTCCAGACTGCATAACACCTATGAGGAATATAAGGATGGTCTGGGAGATTACCAGTGTGAGTTTGGGCACATTGACCACTTATTTTTATTTACTAGTTTTTTGTTTGTGGTCATGGATCTTTCAGCAAGTTCCAGCAGTCATTTTGTCAATGACTGTGATAACTCCAGGAAGTCCAATGAAGTGGGTGAACTTCGTAAACTGATTGGCCAGCTCTTTGAGTAGGTCGGCATGTTAATGCCACTCAGTCAATCACTAATACAACATTCTACACAGTCTCTTATTTCCTGCAACCAGGAAACAGCAGGACATCCAGCTTCGAAGGAAAGGACGGTTACCAGCTTAAACAATGGATCCAATGTGAGACAAGAGACTAGTCATGGCTTAAGGAACAGTTTGGATGGGTTTCCCAATCTTTTTTCCTCTGGAAATGTAACAGCAACCACCAGTGGACTCGCTAGGTCGCAAGTTAAACAAACAGCTACTTTATTACCAGCTGCTGCAGCTGCTACCAACAAAGGTACTGAAATTCAATTTAAAGACCTGCTTGAGTTTAAATTTGACTTTAAAGAGCCGATTAGGCTGCAGGCAAATAACAAACATGATTCTTATGTTGAAATGGTGTCTAAAATAAATAGTTTACTTTTTAAATATAAATCAATGGAAATGGACAATATATATCTGAAACATTGTATTCAATCCAATATAGTCCCTAAGGGGCTTCGAGTGTGTAAATTTGTTTTTATTTCTGTACTGTGAAGTTTGTTCATGGAGTGAAAATAAACATCTCTTGCTGATCTGCTGTGCCTGTCTTTTGCGTTTACCAGTGTGAGTTTGGGCACATTGAGCACTTATTTTTATTTTGTAGATAATAAACATGATCAAAAACAAATGCATTATTTTCCAATATTGCACCCATGAATGAGCATAACAAATCAATTAGTCTACCATCATAATCACTGTTATTCAATAAATATCTGTGCATATATTCCACGCCTTCCATATTCGGTATCACTGTAAATAGTGACACTACATCCAATGTAACTAATATAAAATCCTTGGATGCAATAACAGTACCTAAACAGGAATAGAAGTCCTGCAAACAGTGCTTAGAATCCTTTAATACCACATCAGATTTATCTAGCACTGATCTTACATGCTTTTCAACAAAAACTGAAAAGGGTTCCGTCAGCCAACCCTTACCAGCCACAATGGGTCTAAAGGGTGGTCTGACCAGATCCTTGTGCACTTTAAGTTGTCCTTGAAACAATGGGACAACCGGCAATTCTACTGTCAAAAAATGCGACAAATCCAAAGAGATCGAATAGCTCGGCAAACAATCATTATTATACGTACATTCCTAATCATACTTTCAATCTATTTAGTATAAATGATCTCATAAACCTTATTAACTAAAAGTAAGGCTTTAAGGGAGGCAAAATAATGTGACCTATCCATCACCACTATCATTCCGCCCTTATCAGCTGGACGTGACTATGGCATTTTCTTGCCATAAGGATTCTAGTGCAGCCTCTTTAGACCTATTAAGGTTAAAAAACCTTTTACCAATTTAACATTAAGGACTGAATGCAACTCATCCTCACATATTCTGCTAAATGCTTCTAACACAGGATGGTTAGTGGGTACAAAATTACTATACTTTTTATAACAGTTCTTACTTTGAATCCCATTATCTGGGAAATTCAATTTAAGCATGACATTTCTTATAAATAATTTCAAATCCACAATAGCGTCTGGCAAGTCTGCTGATTGTGCAGGAATAAATGGTAAGCCGTATTAAGGACTGTTTCTTCTCTTTTAGAGTTCTACCTGATAGGTTAAGTACTAGTGACTTATTGAATTCCACATTTTCTTCAATGGTGGATAGTTTAATGGTTCTATGGGTTCCTTCCTCTGTGAATGGCCTCGACTCCTCAAACAGCTTGATCCTCTCTCTTTCTCCTGACAAGTCGGAAAGGGGAGTTTTGGAAAACCTTGCTGCTGTAAATTCATGGGTTCTTTCCTCCTCACTACCATCTGTGTCTGGGTTTGCCCTTACTCACCATTACCAACTCCTTGAGAGGGGGAGGTGCAGCTTTGTCCATACTCGCTTCTTCATTAGATCTTACTACTCCACACGTCTCAGGATTTCCAATCACCTTATCAGATGGTTCAACAATCTAGGTGTTACTCACACCCCTTTCTCCTGATTTCTTATCAGGCCTAGTTTGATTCACTGTCTGTTCAGATGTCTCATTCTTAGGCCATGAAAACACATGGCCTATCCTGAAGTTGGACAAATCCCTGTCCAACTTCTTTCTTTTTTGGTTAATTAAATGTCTCTCATATGTAGCAACATTGGCAATAATGCCACTAATGGCCTTATGAGTGACTGGTGCAGGAACCGAGTTATAAAGCAGCTTCTGTTGCTTCTCAATATATCTGACCAACTTGTCTTCCTCAGGTCTTAAGAAATTTATCATTAGTTTTAAGTAGCCAAAGCTGGTGTCCAAGTTTAAATTGCCAACTGGATGTTGCGTGCCATATACAGACATCTTCAGAACTCTCAGACCCCTTAGAATCACTCACAGCTGCAGGCATGTCTCGAAATGGAAGCGCTAAAGCTGCTGCCTCAAGTTTAAAAAGATTGTCTTTCAAAGGATGCAGCTGAGTACGAAGTTATATTCTATCAACCTCCTCATCGTTCTCATATATACCACTCGTACCAGAACCCACACGCAGGAGTGGATTATCCCTTGCATTCAACAGACAACCTAAACCAGTATATCTGCAAGTACCATCTTGTCCAGGTAGAATATAGTTCAATTCAATTTCAGATGTATTGCGACCCTCTGCCATGCTCTCGTAGATAAAAAATGAGCAAAAATATACTAAACAAATTACTCCATGGGCAAACATGTCTCCACTAAACAAAAGTACGAGTAAATAGAGAAAACTATATGCAGAAACACGATGCAAAGCACACAAACTCAAAACTTTTAATGTAAAAATTGGTAAGAGCTTTTACCACCACATCGATGGCTTCTTCAGACCATTATAAATACAAAGGAATGAGAACAGCTTTTAAATACATTTGCAGAGTAAAATGAGCCAATAAAAACATTACTCACAGTTACAAACTCCATTACTAGGCTTCCCTGACAGCCTGCTTAGTAATGCGATGACATCACTAGAAGCTTTCAAAATATCTTACAAGGCTAGCGACTGTCTACCACAAACAAAACCATGCATATCTATCTATATCAAATATAAATACATTTACAGATCAACATATGCTAAATACATAGAAATAATAATAATAAAAAATAATAAAAACAATAATAAGAACATTAACAATAAGTAGTTGTTCATCTAGACCAAACAAAACTATTTACATAGATCCCTGATCTTTCTTTTACAACTAGCCTTTATTGGAAAGACTGCTAGAGAAATTCTCTCCTACATAGGAAGGGCATGCACCCGAGAAGTGTACTTAATAATATTATTACGGTACAAGGCATGAGGGTCTCCAGACTGCATAACACCTATGAGGAATATAAGGATGGTCTGGGACAATAGGTCATAATGTAAAAGACTGGGGGTAAAAACAAGGGGAGACAGATCATGCTTTTATGCAGATTGATGCATTAAGAGATGGAAGGGCTAAGCCTTACTTTGCTGCTGGACCTATGATACATAGGGATGTAAATGCTGGAGAGTCAAAAGATGAAATTGTAAGAAATTTGATTAAAATGCCTATGTTTTATACAAGTAATGTAGACAGGGTTAAGCAGGTGTTTGAGAAACACTGGCCCCTGCTTCTTAGTGATGAGAGAATAGGTAGAGTAGTTGGAGAGGTTCCTCATTTTTGTTTTAAAAATTGTAAGTCCCTTAAATGAATGTTTTGCTATCCAGAGAGTAACAGAGAGAAGTTGGATGGGGATTTAGGGGCATTCCCATGCAACCACTGCAATTACTGCCGATATAGGATGAGAGATGCTGTTTTCATACATCCTGATACATCCAAAAGTTTTAGATTTAAGGTTAAGGCAGACTGTTCGACAAAAAAATTGGTCTATATGGCTCAGTGTCGATGCTGTAAAAAATTTTATATAGGAAAGACTAAATGGACACTGAGGTAGCAGGTCAGGGAACACTTATATCACATGAAAATGGGAAACGCAATTAATGCACTTGCCAGATATACCTTAGAAAGTGGTCAGTTACATGAATTCAAATTCAGAATAATAGAAACTGTGAATGAGAATTTTCGACTAGGAGACATAGAAAATAAAACAGAAAAAGCAGAGTTAAGATGGATTTTAACAGATAAGGAGTCAGGGCTGAATGGGATGGTCTCTATTAAACCAGTCCTGAACTCCAGGAGTCTATGTAAATAGTTTTGTTTGGTCTCGATAAAACTACTTATTGTTATTTTTGTTATTCTTGTTTTTATTATTTTTTATTATTAATATTTCTATGTATTTAGCATATGTTGATCTATAAATGCATTTATATTTGATATGCATGGTTTCGATTATGGTAGATAGTTGCTAGCCTTTTAAGATGTTTTGAAAGCTTCTAAGTGACGCCATTGCGTTACTATGCAGACTGTCAGGAAAGCCTAGTAATGGAGTTTGTAACTGTGAGTAATGTTTTTATTGGCACATTTTACTCTACAAATGTATTTAAAAGCTGTTCCCATTCCTTTCTGTTTATAATGGTTGAAGAAGCCATCGATGTGGTGGTGAAAGCGCTTACCAATTTTTACATTAAAAGCTTTGAGTTTGTGTGTGCTTTGCGTCGTGTTTCCGCATATAGTTTTCTCTGTTTACTCATATTTTTGCTTAGTGGAGACACGTTTAACCATGGAGTAATTTGTTTAGTATATTTTTTCACTTTCTCTGGTCACATTGCAGGTAGCAAGTTAAGGAGGCTTCCTCCTGCATTGTCAAAGACTCAGTAGATATCTGTCTAGTGTGAAAGAGATGAAACAGCTGACAAGACAGAGAGATAAGGACTACTGTTCACCCTGTAAATTCAGTTCTTTTGTCACTCTCTTTCTGCCATTTTGTACAGAATGAGTTGAATGGTGTTGCATATTAAACAAATCATCTTTGTTAGGGTCCCTGGATAAAGTCATTCTTAAATCTTTAACTGTCTCTTCATCTTCCTCACTGATATTGCTTCAACCAGAACGGTCCTGCATATGTTAGAACAATTCTGTCTCCAGGTTAAATATACCATAAGCCTGTTTTTCCTGACTTCATATTTCAGTTCCTATTTCTATCAGGCTAACTCACCTTTAATTTCTCTGCAAACTGTCTAAAATTTCTCTAAATATTAAATGATTGTCATATACCTTGTATAGTTTCTTAACCAATTTTTTATATTATTTTTAATTTGTTATAAGTAAACTGCAGATGTTTTTGTTTTATGTTTGAAGGTTGTTAAATTATTGTTCTTAAAATGTTTTGTAATAATTTGGAGTTTTTCTCCCCAGGCCTCCACTGAAAACGGACTTTCTAGGTAATCAAATGTCAGTCAACACATAAATAAATAAAATAAAAAAATCCATTCTACACCACAGTACATATCTGATCAGAACCGTAAGTAAAATATGATGCTGAAATCAGCAGACAGAGTAACATTATACTCTGCAAAATCATCACAAAACTGTTACCTTATCAACTTCATTGAAATGTACTAAGGCTGTGTTGTACATCAGATGGCTACAGTAGGGGAGACATCCTTGCTTCACATTGAATACAGTGTTGAGAAAATCTTTGGCTTCATTCCATTATTTTCTTTCACACAATCAGCATTAAAGAGGTAAATTTGTTTATCTATTTATTTTACATTTGTTAACTGGGCTAGTCTAACCGGATACATGTCCATTTTCAGCAGAGGCCCGGGGAGAAAAGCTCCAAGACAGATACAAAATATAATATAGAATGATGCAACAGTCCAATCTTAAACAGCTGTTGGTAATAAAAAATACAGTACTCATCGTGAGCATTACACAAACAGTAATATGTAATATACAAGAGATGTTATTATATACATATGCACATATATTTAAATTGCCATAACATGGTCTTTTTGGTTCTTTAAGGATAAGTCTATAAAGGTGAAGAGTATTCATTAGTGTAAAGGAAGGAAGTTAGATCATAAATCATTGGATTAAAGGAATTCCTAGCCACAGATGTGCAGTGGGGATGGCTTATTAATGTATGCAACTGCTTTATTAAGACTTGTTTGCTTCTGTTTCATTCACAGATCCCTGGGAGGCCACTGCTATAATATTACTACTACTTAAACGTGGACCATCTCACAAAACTGAATCTTTCAGGCCAGTTTCCTGCTATCACATCATCAAAGATTCTGGAGAAGGCCACGTCTGACATATGGAAATGCCATAAGGAAGAAAAGAGAATTGTATTTGAACCCTATGAGGCAATACAAAAGGCACATGTGCATACAGCACTGTTGTTTCTATCATTAATGCAATTTATGGATGAGATGCAATTGAAAGACATGGTGATTTCTGATTTGACTCTATCTTATATCACATACTCATAACAGCACCTGATTATATGTTTTGAATATCAACTCAAGAGGATTTTTTTTTCTTTCTTGTTCTTTTTCACAAAGGTGACAACTTTTTAAACTCCTCAGCTCTGGTTGCAGGAGGTGGCAATTCGGAAATGCCCAGGACACCAGTTTTCCTGGTTATAGCTTTAATGCCCAGGACACCAGATTTCCTGGTTACAGCTTTGAAGGAAGTTATGTTTCAGTCATTAACTCCAGAAGATGCGTTTTCCTGATTTTTTCTATCCATATGTTTGAAGACTTTACTTTTTATGCTCCTTAACAATGGATGAGGAAGTTAACATCTGTGGTGGTGCAGAGGTAGCGTTGTTGCATCACAGCAAGAGGTTCTCCCGTTCGATTCTCGGCTGGAATGTGGGGAGTGCCTTCTGTGTGGAGTCTGCATGTCCTCCCCCATGGTTGGGTGGGTATTTGAAAGACATGCGTAAATGGGCATGCCTTCGTTGAAGGTTGAATGTCGAGCTGGCACCTCGGCGTTCGTGAAAATCTACTGCAAATCATTAGCGGACAGGAGTTCCACTGTGGCAACCCCTACCCGAGAAAAGTCGAAAGACAAACAACAACAACAACAATGGATGAGGAAGTTGACAATTGGGGAATCCTCAGGTCATCAGCCAAATTTCCCCACTTTTATTTGAAAGAAGTTACAGTTTACAAAGTCTGAAAGCTGTATTTAATTGTTTAGTTCTAATCAATGGTTTCATATAAATATCTGGTAGCCAGGTGACACATTACCTCCCACGTGAAATCAGATATGGACATTATAAGCTGTGAGACAAAGGCCCACAAGACACTTCTGCAGTGTCACTAAAGACTGGCCTGCTTTGAAGTGAAACACTTTGTTTTGAATCTGGCAATAAGCACTGAAATGTTAAGAAAAGAAAATGAATCAGTGTGCAGCTCTCTGAAAGAAACACATGTAGTGTTGGTGAAAGCATTGGTGCTTCCAGGACTAAATTATTTTGTCACATCAGAACTCATCACTGAACCAAAGATATTTTATCCTCAAACAGAGACATCTCAGATATGACAGTCTGATGCACCCTTTCTACTTAATTAAATATGACACACATAAAGAATGACTGGATATATAATGATGCACTGTGGTGTATATTAATTCATTGAACGACCACATTGTCAAATGGCATTTCATCAAAACTGCCATTCATTACACCCCGTTCCATGTAGGGGGCTGCCCCCCCTGCTAATTATATATACCAACTCCAAGATTGCACTACAGTTAGGAAAAGGCAAATTTCCTGATCCTTATTGTAATGCAATCTCAGTCATAATGGTTTGATGAACAGCATTTCTGATGAAATGCCATTTGACAAATTAATAAGGTAAGTATACTGTATATGTGATTAATAACACAGGTTCATAGATTAGTACTAAGCTAACTGCCCTTGCAAGCCATTTTAAGCCTAGCCAATTATCCCTTATGAGGCTCAAACCCTGCACCTTGTGTTTGTAAGGCAAACACCTTAACCTTTAGGCCACCCTCCCAACAAACAATGGTCTTTTACACACTACATGCAGGGCTACGCAGATGGAGGAGAATCCCAGGAAGGGATGTTGTGGTGACATATTTAGCAGCTATTGGCCTGTTTAAGCTGCATGTTTGTGAGTCTCCAGTGGTTAAGCTGCATGTTTGTGAGTCTCCAGTGGTTAATATACTCAAAAGGTTAAGTAGACAGCAGGAGGAGAGGAACATAGGTTAAGGCTCAAAGTAAAATCAACTTTTCTTATATCAGTATTTCAATTAGACTTCTATGTCCCTTATCACTTTAGCTTGTTTGAAATGGCAGGAATTATTACATTATTTTATTTCTGAGGAGGATCAGGGTTATACCTCCCCACTAGTAATGCAAAAGTGCATCTCCCAGTGATGAGATTTACATATTTTAAATGTTACCAAATGAAAAATTACTGTGGCGTGGAAATCGCTGTCACGCCAATGTTTCCTGGGATTCCAACCAAGCCAAACCGCTGTTCTGGAGCAGGTCCAAACATAAAAGTCTCCGAACTATTTAAAAAACTTCCCCTTTATTAAACAGAGTAGAAACAAGGTTAAGCGCTTTCACACACAAAAAAGTGTGCTTCCTCAGAACACTACTTTCAACTTAATCATTCATTATATACATAAATTGGCGCCAAAAATTTCCAACACTCCTTAAAGCTATAATAACATCCTAATTAAAATATTTGATTTTCCCTACTTGTTTACTGTTCTTAAATTTCAGATATATATATTAGTAAATGTTTGTAAATAATCATAATTCCATTCTGAAATATACCAAGTGGGTGCCTGTTAAAAACCTTTGCATTGTTACATTCTACTAATATATTTCATCACACTCATATTAATTCAATACAACTATAGCTATCTAATAATTTTTCTATACATATCCTATTATATATAAACTAATAAGAATAAAAAATAAAAATAAAAACTGTATATACATACACATATTGAATGCTAAAAAACATTGTATTACTGAAAATATCTAAAATCATGTTAAACTGCTAGTATCGGTTTGACAGAAATAAAATCATTAATCCCAGGTGGGGTAGTGGCATCCAACAATATCTGCCAATAACATTCTCTATAAGATAAGTGTCCTTTTGTGTTACCCCCCCTAGGACTTTGAAATACTGTTTCTAATATACAAAATTTGAACTCATGCTCACTTCCTCTGTTAATAATATGTCTCGCTAGTGCATTTTTATCGTCCTTCTTTCTGATACAATATGTATGTGCGTATATTCTTTTTTTAAATTGTTGTTCGGTTTTTCCGATATAATAGGAAGGACACCTCGTGCAAATAGCCAAATAGACTATATTTCGTGTGTTACAATTCCCTTTTTTAGGGAATACTTTGGTTTTGTTGTAATTCATTAATTCTATCTTTGTCTCCTCCATTATATACCTGCACTGGTTGCATGAACCACATCTCTTGGTACTGTTTACCGTTTCATTTTTACTTTTTAAGCCTTTCTCTAACAGAAGTTTGATGTTCTGCCCCATCCTGTATGTAAATCTGGGCTTAATTCCTAGTAAACCAACTATTTCTTCATTGGCTACTAATGTGTGCCAATGCTTATTTAGTATGTCCTTTATACTACTACTGTATCTATTGAATTCTATCACACATGTTCTGCCAAAATCTCTAGTCTTTACTTTCTCAATAGGTGTATTGTTGTTTGATGTAATACTGTATTTGGTTCCTAACATAGGGGTATATGATCTCCCCTTTTGTTCAATAACCTCTACCCTAACAGTTTCCATCATTCTCCTGTCATAGCCCCTAACTGTAAAAAATGAAGTGACAAGGTCTATCTCCTTCAACATATCAGTCCAGTCGGAGGTCATTCTCATAACCCTGATACACTGCCCTTTGTATATATTCCTTTTGGTCTTATTAGGGTGACAGCTACTATAGTCTAAATAGGAATTGCTGAATGTTTTTTTCCTGTATATTTTAGATTTGTATGTATCTTCCTCTCTAGTAATGATTGTATCTAAGTAGGGTACACCTTCTCTACTAATGTTAGATGTAAACTTCAGAAAGTTGCTACTATTATTGATGTGTGCAATGAATTCCTCGAGGGAGCCCATGTCACCATCCCAAATGATATATATATCAATAATGTTTTATTTGATTCTTATATACACTAGAGAAAATATTCTCTCCCAACTTAGCATAACTAAGTTGGCATAAATAGGCACAGGCTGACCCCATCGCAACTCCTTTCACCTGTTTGAATATTTCCCCTTCATTAAAAATGTAGTTGTTTTCCAACACTATAGACATTAGTTCACTAATCAGCTGTACCCTGTCCCATTCCAAGTCACCATAACGATAAATACTGTCGCTAAATGCTTCAAGTCCTTCCTTCTTCGGTATGCACATAAACAGGTCAATTACATCAATGGATACATATAAGAGGTTGTCATTACTAATATAAGTAGGGAAGTTTGCTAAAAATTCCCAAGAATCCTTCACCAAATGTTCTATTTTATTATAAATGTGCTTCAATATATTGTCTATAACCACTCCTATTGGAAAAGTTTTAGATTTACTTCCCGAAACTATAGGTCGGAAGGGTGGGTTGTTGACATCCTTATGTACTTTGGGTATCCCCACCAATGTAGCTAGGGTAGGATATTCTACCCTCATGAACTTGTATAGATCGTCCGTAATTCTATTATCTATCAAATACTCCTCTAAATACAAGTCAATTCTTTTGTATGCTATATTTAGTTCATTGGTGGAGATGTTCTCATAATTTTCCAAATTGTGAAGAATGTCATGGATTTTATTTTTATATTCCATATTGTCATATATTACGATCCCACCCCCCTTGTCGGGTTTCATGATTCCTGTCATGGATCTTAGTTCATCCAGTACCTCATTCTCTTCCTTAGATAGGTTGGATTTCTTATTATTAAATCTGAATGTTCTACTTGCCTTGTATATATCATGTATAACCGCTTTTTCATACCTACCCACTTCTTTGTTCATTATTGGCATAAATGTGCTTTTCTTTCTCATTATATTCTCTTCCATATCCAAATGTTGTGCCTTATCCGTTATATTGTCCTTAAACGTTATGGCAAGGTTAAATTTTCTAATATATTTTTTAATATCACATATGCAATCCACTATTCTGAAACTCCTTGTAGGTATGAATTTCATTCCTTTTGACAATAGCCCAAAGTGGGCTTTGTTTAATGTAATATTGGTGTAATTAAATATTTGGAAATTTTTATATCTATTAATTACTCCTTCTTGCTCAATTTGCTTACCCTCACTATCCGTAGGGCTCATGGTGTAAACTAATGGCTTTCTATCTTTCAAGAAGAGTTCTGTCTCTGTAACCCCTTCGTAAGAATTTACCTCCATGTTCTGTTTCTTGCCCACCTCTTGTGTGACCATTGATTGTAACCCTGATGAAAATTTTGATGAAAATTTTCCATCTCTTCCTCATTAAAATTGTCATACCGATTGTTTTCCATATTTCTACCTTCCCTATTAGGTGCCTGATACAGCCCTTTCCAAATGTATGCCTTTCCTTTGTTGTACTGCTCAGTGTCTCTATTAAATTTTTTATACTTCCTATCATACATTTTGTCAACTCTTTCTTTAGCTATGTCAAACTGTTTATAAAACAGTTTCTCCCATTCTGGGAACAGTAGATCTTTGACTATAACCTCATTCATAGTTTCTATTTCCTGAAGTTCCTTACAAAGCTTTGCATCGTAGTGTTTAATTAGCATTTGCATATACTCGATGCCAAATTTGTCGAACAGACTGTTAAAATCACTAACAATCTCTTCAGAAAAATTTATACCCATAGGTGTTTTATAAAAACGGAGCCCCATTGGTACAGTCTTACAATTAATACAATGTGTAAGATATGCATTGTCTAACTTGATTGCATTTATAACATTTAATTTCTTGCCAAAGTCAAATATACGTTCTTTTAAACATTTATTACTTTTGTTAACTGTTTCTTTGACATTGTCTTTCTTTTTATCAAATATGCAATCTTTGTCCAAAAATTCTTTTCAAACTTCTGTTAGAGAAAGGCTTAAAAAGTAAAAATGAAACTGTAAACAGTACCAAGAGATGTGGTTCATGCAACCAGTGCAGGTATATAATGGAGGAGACACAGATAGAATTAATGAATTACAACAAAACCAAAGTATTCCCTAAAAAAGGGAATTGTAACACACGAAATATAGTCTATTTGGCTATTTGCACGAGGTGTCCTTCCTATTATATCGGAAAAACCGAACAACAATTTAAAAGAATATCATACATATTGTATCAGAAAGAAGGACGATAAAAATGCACTAGCGAGACATATTATTAACAGAGAGCATGAGTTCAAATTTTGTATATTAGAAACAGTATTTCAAAGTCCTAGGGGGTAACAAGGACACTTATCTTATAGAGAATGTTATTGGCAGATATTGTTGGATGCCACTACCCCACCTGGGATTAATGATTTTATTTCTGTCAAACCGATACTAGCAGTTTAACATGATTTTAGATATTTTCAGTAATACAATGTTTTTTAGCATTCAATATGTATATGTATATACAGTTTTTATTTTTATTTTTTATTCTTATTAGTTTATATATAATAGGATATGTATAGAAAAATTAATAGATAGCTATAGTTGTATTGAATTAATATGAGTGCGATGAAATATATTAGTAGAATGTAATAATGCAAAGGTTTTTAACAGGCACCCACTTGGTATATTTCAGAATGGAATTATGATTATTTACAAACATTTACTAATATATATATCTGAAAATTAAGAACAGTAAACAAGTAGGGAAAATCAAATATTTTAATTAGGATGTTATTATAGCTTTAAGGAGTGTTGGAAATTTTTGGCGCCAATTTATGTATATAATGAATGATTAAGTTGAAAGTAGTGTTCTGAGGAAGCACACTTTTTTGTGTGTGAAAGCGCTTAACCTTGTTTCTACTCTGTTTAATAAAGGGGAAGTTTTTTAAATAGTTCGGAGACTTTTATGTTTGGACCTGCTCCAGAACAATTTCCACGCCACAGTAATTTTTCATTTGGTTTCATTTTCGCTGCCTTTTGGTTCTTATATTTTAAATGTTTGAATTTACAGCAATACCCCACTCTGTTCTTTCAGAAGAGGTTTGGGAATGGGGATGGTTTATGATGGAAGTGTATTTCTGTAAATGCAGATTATGGCGCATATAATCTGAGAATGTCCCACGCTTAGACCATTATGGATACGATAATCAATAACATTGAACAGGCCCATTTCTGTAAATGCAGATTATGGCGCATATAATCTGAGAATGTTCCACACTTAGACCATTATGGATACGATAATCAATAACATTGAACAGGCCCATTTCTGTAAATGCAGATTATGGCGCATATAATCTGAGAATGTTCCATGCTTAGACCATTACGGATACGATAATCAATAACATTGAACAGGCCCTCAGGTTTCCTCTTGCTGCCCTGTAGGGATGGTGATTATTGAATATTCGCTATCCTTCCTTAAAATGTTAGTTGGTTAAAAGGGGTGATTACTGCTATGTTGAGTTTTTAAGGCTTTACCAAAAAATCCAATGGCTATGTTTTTGCCTTTTTTTCAAGGTAAGACAGCATGGACTTAGAAAGATATAGAGATGAAGGCCTGGATAGAATATTCTTCATCTTATTGCTCTTATTTGTTAAGATATAATGCTTAAAAAAAGAGTGTAAATTGTTTTCCATATTGTTATGTTAGTGTTGGAAGAAGAATATGTGCATGTTTGTTTATTAAAAAAAAATCTTTTGTACAATTTATAAATCACAGATCACATTCCTTAGTTTCCTGATCTTCTGAAATAGGACACTGTTTATCACTTTCTATTCAAAACGTGTGGCTAGAGGGGGTTTTATGAAGCCATTAAAAGTGTTCTTGTTTCCCACTTAAATCACTCTCCAGAATGGGAAAGTGCTTTTCAGCAATTTTACAGAGGTCAAACTTGAAAAAAATTATTTTCAATAGTTTTGCAGAAGTCAAACATAAAAAACATAAATGCAGTTACAGATCAAATTCACTTGTCCCAAAGCTGCCCTCCTGTGCTGTGGTGACCTACGAATCTATTTTCATCTATGGTTGTTGATCATTGTACAGATGTTAAAAATAAAGTGTGTTCAGCCCAGAATCATGAAATTATGTTTAAGAAATAAAAGCTGATGTTGCCTGAAATTACCTCTTTTCAGGTCAGTGGCTTAGTTCACCACTGTGTAATTCAGAAAATGTGTTACATTAGGCTTTATAATATTCAAAATATCTATATCTATCTATACGTAAGTATAGAAACAATTTAACAGCTTCTATTTTATTTTCTTTCTCTGATTAATCTCTGATTAATCATGTCAGCTAAGATTTCAAAACTATTTTATGTTTTACTTTCATCCATTACTTTACTAATTTCTGTTTCCTTCTGGCAATGTTCTCACAAGAGACTGCGTTATGCATTATGCATGATTTTGTTTCTGTTATAGCTGCACTACAAGCAAATGAGTCCAAAAGTGAATTATACAAACATCTTTCTTCATCATCCTACAGATGATTCAGCATCACTGGATAATGCAGAAAATAATGTCTGGGTGGAAGCCAATATTAATGTGTATTTCTAGGTTAGCAGTGGATGTTTGTTTCATAAATGGAAGCCATGTTTAAGATTACAGTCCTGGTTGAAGCAAACTGTCATTCTTAAAAAAAGCAAAAAAACAAAAAACAAATAAAATGAAAAACAAAGAACTGGACTAGAATCACTGGAATCCATTTGTTCTCCCATGCTGGAATATGCACTAATTACCAGTCCCTCCTCACATAATATACAAAGACTCCAAGCAGCAAAAAATAACATGCTCAGAACTGCTGTGTTGTGCGCACGGACAGTTATCACTGCTTCCTTCTAGAGCTACATTTCTACTTGATACCCTCATATATAAAATTATCACATTAGGTTTCTGCCACCCCCCCCCCTAAAAAAAAATAAATAAACAGAAAGCTTCATATAAGAGACCAAAACCCCTCTATGGAACAGCCAGGAAGACAGATTTACACATTTGACCTACATTTAAGCTCACTAATGGAGAAAAGGCTTTCTGTAGGATAGTACCTGCAATATGGAATAATCCATCTCAAGATATTAAAAAACAGGAAACACCCAAGTCATTCAAAATAAATCTCAAGCAGCACGTGGTGAAAGAAGCTAAATACAAGTGTTCTGACAATGGTTAATTCTAAATCTTATACTGTAAAGTCCTTATTGTAAGAATGTACATATTCTAAATGTGCATGAAATTCTCATATTTGCACATATTATAAATGTTTATGGAGAAATAACAGTGCTAAGAAGAATTAATTTTGATGTAAAAGAATAACAATTTTTATTTTCTTTATTTTTTTTTTTGGCCACTGCAATGGCAAATTCTTATTTTCCCTAAAGTGCAACGCACTCAAAGACAGCTATATTTAGATGGATACAGGCATCGCATTCTGCTGAAGGATGATATGGGGGCTTCATCATTACAGAAAATGTTTCCTTTTTATTTTACTCTGAAAACTGCATTTGGTACAGTCTGTTTTCAGGTAGTCAGCCTATACCTGCTGTTGTGAGGTGACCTCAGTGCTTTAGTTAGGGACCACGATAATCTATTTTTTCTGTATAAGGGCACTAAAATAATTACTGTCAAATGTTTTTGACAACCATTACAATGCAGAACTCTCTTTGCCCATCTTGTTTGAAAAATTAGTTGTTCTTTCGGTTATAACTTGAATTAAATACATACAGCATTTTTGTGTAGGATGTATAGATTTGCAATTAAATGAACTGCAAACTTTTTCTAAGAGGTAAGAAATGCCTCTTGGTAACCAGACTACCTGGGGTATCCATTCCAGTAAACCGCAGCCTATCTGGACTTTCAAGGCCCTTTGGAAAACTATCTATGTACTTGTTCATTCTTTCAGGTTTTGTTTTCAACATCATGTTTTTTTTTCTTTTTAAAAAGCGTTCTTCAGTAGCAGACCCCATGCCATTTAATGTATTTTAGCGAGAGTGTTATCACTACTTGAAACTTAGAACTTGATACGATAAATTATGGATAACAGAAAGAAATTGCGAATAGAAATAATTTGGCATCAGCATACTTTTACTTTGAAAATGGTGTAAGCTTCCGTGTCTGGCAGTTATTTTTTTCTTTTCAGTCATTTATTTGTTTAAAAGCAGCTGCAGTTTTTATATAAAACTGTTGTCTTTTATTTTCTCTATGAAGTTCCCAATTTTCTCGTTTATTAATCAAATGAAGAGTAATGGATGAGAACTAATGCTCCTTTTCCCATCAGAATTTGCTACCACATAACAGACATTTGTTATTACCTCTCAACCTCTTAGAACAAGATATTTGGACAAAGCTATAAATAATGGAGGAAAAAGCCCCAAAAATAGCTACACTTTTTAATTACTGCTCTTACAAACTTAGAAAGTTGATAGAATAACAGGTTTTGCATTGGCATGCATTTTCTGATTGGTATGAAGTCTGAAACCTGAATGTCATTATTTTCTAACTTCTACCCTCAATGATTTGCCAATGATGTGCAGAAAACCACAATTTCATGAGAAACAGACCAAAAATATGAGGCAAAAATCTAGACATTCTGCGAAAACCTGTTGTACATTTGAGAGCTATGGTATTCTCTTTAGGATCTCTCATATTTTTTCTGTAAGCTTACTCAAAGTCTGTATAGTGATCATAGAAACCATGATCTGTGTAGTCTTTTTAAAAGTTGTGATATTACAGTGTATACTTTATTCAATGATTTTTTTGTGTGTGTGTATGTGTGTGTGCTGATATTAGTCTCAGCTTTGTTTTCTAACTGGAATGTAGCAGCTTTACACAAAAAGAGCATTTCTAGTCTGCTAATCTTCTGTCATACCTAGAAGGACATACTTCACCAAGGATTTCTTGTTATGAATTAAAGAATATATGTTTGTGTGTATTATTGACCATTTGAACAGCAAAAAATTAAGACATCCAGCTTCTGTATGGGTGCAATATACTAATTTATACAGACACCTAATTTGAAATTATTTAAAATCACTCAAATCAATTGAAGAAAGCAACAGGAAATGGAATATTTTATGTTAAGTCATACCAGGTCAAAAAATAGAAATTATACTTCTCAGAAATTTCATCTCAAAAAATTAATTAAATCCTGTTCACATCTGCATAGACCATACATATTTCTCAGACCTTAGATCAGCTCAAGCCAACTGGTTAAAGTCACACTTTCAAAATGATAGGACATTTCTTAGTGATGAATATATCTAAGCTATGGAATAAATATTAAAAAGAGTGTGCATTTCCATAGGGCCACAGACATTTACAGGTGCACTTTGTTATCACGAAGGCCATTTTCCCCCATTGCCCTTTACAGTCAGAATTGTAGAATTGCAGTAGATACATTTAAACATTCTCTCAACATCTGCCTGTCTTCTCCATGGCTTTGAAGATACATGTGCTCCTAACCTACTGGCTTTCATTTTAAAGATCGGTCACCTTTGGCTTTTTGTTTAATTTCTTGTAAATAGATGACTAGATAATGACTCTACTTACAGTATTTAATAATTGCCTTTATTTTGTCGAGTTATTAATGTCTAGAACATTCCAAGAAATGAACAAAATAAATGGTTTTACACTTCTATTACAGCATAGTAAAGAAATGTGCCAGTAAATCTAAACCAGTGATGGCGATTCTTTTGGGCTCGGCATGTCAAAAATTTGGAAAATGCCGATCTTGACTTAACGTGTGTCACCCCCCCCGAACAAGTGAGAAACAATTCTTTACATATTCATTTATTTAAAAAAATACATTCCAATTATGTATGCTATGTGTATAAAATAAAATAAAAATCAGTGAGTTGCAATACAGAAAACAATACACACGGGATAATTGGGTTTAAAATAGTGCATTAAAAATTACCCTGCTTTTAATAGTAATTTTGAATTGAACTGAAAAAATATGGAATACACTGCATTTGATTTGATTAACATCAATTAATGACTTTTTTTCTGAGTTTTAATAAATAAGTGCAGGGTCACATATTTCTTGTATTATTATTCATTCAGTTTCCTTAGTAACTCGGGTGTTGGTGAACGCTTGTGTGTCATCCAAAAAGTCATGGCGTGTCACCTTTGACATGTGTGTCATAGATTTGCCATCACTGCTCTTAACTGTGAATGTCACCTTTACTTACTACAGTAAGTAATGATGAATTGTGTTTATTTAAATAATTAGTTCAACATGCAATAGTGACATCATGAGTTCAATTCTAAACAAGTAATTTACAATTATTACCTGAGTAGCAGCATATCTCAAAAGTTTAAATTTGATCCCCGCCACTCCAAAATCAAGAAGAATTTCTTCTTAGCTTTAGAGGATGCCTAATGCTAAAGGAGTTAAGAACTACATGAAAGGACCAAAACATCCCCTTAAATAACTCCTCTTTTCCAGTGTTTAACCAAGGAAAACAATGATAAATGGCACTAGGTGGTGTGAGAATGGAAGAAAAAATATTTCAGTTGTGTTTAGTAAATAGCAGTTTTGACTTTTTCTAGTCCCTAAATGACCAATGTTCAACTAGTGCTCCTGACCCTAGAGAAGCTGACCAGTAAGTGACAGCATTGTGATTCTGATGCAGGTTTGTCCATTGAAGGAGGAGGGAGATGAATTCCAGCAATAAAAGTTCAATATGGAGGAAAGCATTGAAATGCAGCTCTTACTCTATAATGCATGAATATGCCAAGAAGTGCACACTTCAGGTGAGCATTTCCAGAATGCAGAAAAGATTACCTAAACTGGCAAGGCCCTGAAGAAAGTACAATGGATTGTTCTACCAGCAGGGTTCTTATTAATTTTACAAGAGATCTTAAATATTGGTGAAAAGCTGCAGTGATCTCTAGCTCATATTTATTTGAGCACAGGGAGGAGAAACACATGAGCTAATAGAGAAAGAGGATAGATGATTACAGAGACAGCAGTTGCCAAAAATTTAAAGCAAAAATAACAGAAACTAGATTACTTCTGACAGGGTTTTTCAAGCAATGCTTGGACACGTTAAACAGCATCACAATGTGAAAGATCAGCATGTTTTGTGGCACATAAATCACGATCACCTAGAAGCTACAAACGCATTGCTTCTACTACACACATATTTACAGGTATGCCTTTTCTTACTTCCATCGACATTTAAGGAATACTATGTAAATACTGATAGAAGTTTCACAAACTTGGCAAATATAATCATAGAAATTGAATGTAAAAATGGATGACTCGTTCCCAGTAGAGTAATAGTGGATGCAGCAGATACCTTATATAACGTGTAAATGTCTTCCTTTTGGTAACATGGTGCATAAGATAATTGGGAAATAGCTTGAGGTCGGTAAGCAAGAGTCTATTCCTGAATTTAGAGGAAATGCTGTGTCTATCCGTGAAGTTAAGAAGCTAAGTACAGTGGCAGATCCAGGAATCTGTGAAAGGGGGGGTGCAGTCTGATTAGTCAACTACCAGGGTGGGAGTGAGAAAATGGGACACTGTTTTTTTTTGGGGGTGGTATAAAGATCACCTTAAGATGCTCTGACATGTAAAAAGAAGGCAATATACATTCAGTTGACAGATAAATTTATGGATGACCTCTTAATACAAAGTTCCTGCTCATAATTAACACTAAAAGGTATCTTAAGATACCAAATATAACTGTAGTACAGTAAACAAAAGTAGCAGACAGCTGGGGTAGTGGATAGGCTGTGTTTTATCCCCTTCTACACTCAGAGGCAATGGGACACCCTGAAGTAACTGCAAACATTCACAGAGCTGAGGAATTTACTCATAAATTAGCCACTATAGACAAAATCTCTACTGCAGATTAGGTGGTACCACTGTAGCTGGGATGTGTGCATGTTGTGGATTCTCCTTGCTTGCTTAGTGGCTATTAAAACATTTTACGCCAATATCAATATCACTTTTTTCACATTCAAACTTCACCACATTTGACAGGGGATAAAATGGGTTTATAGTGACTGTGTCACATTTACAGATTAGCTAGGAGTCATATGATGTTATCATATGTGCTAAGAACACACCTTTCCTACTTAACTTCAATGCCTACTACTTTTGAAAGTCCCTGTGGCTGGTGGAGGGTTGTCTATATTTCTCCAGAACTCCATCATATCTAGGCTTATATAGCAAAATAAAGACCTAGAAATACGCCATGTACTGTTAATGTAAATAAGATAATCTGCTACATGCTAGCCAATTACCAAACTCCTTTCATCTCACCAACGCGTGAAGCATACATAAACTGAGGTCACCATACCTCTCAACTTGCAGACATCAAAAATATAGATAAAGGGTCTTGGAAAGCAAATACATCCAACCAACAATCTGGAATCTAACATCATAACTTCCAACTTAACCATGAGTGTAGGATGGTATCACTTAGAAACAAAGTTTATAAAAAGGTTGAGTGCTAAAAATGACTCAAAATATAGCACAGTTTACTCAAACATGTGACATAACCTAATAATTAAGATATGCAGTATTTCCATATCTCAGTAAACAAGCACCCTGAAAGATAGGTGGAACTACCTACAACATACTAAGTACAGCAAGACACCTGAAAGGATAAATGGCCATCAAAGGAGAACTTAAGTTACAGGAACCATAGTGTACATAGATGCTGTCCAGATTACCTGAGGATATCAGTTAAGAAATCAGTCTCTAAAGGGAGGGGTAGATCTTAAAATGCAAAAAGATTATCTGCAATCAGATCAAGCAGATGATTACTAAATAAAATTTCTTTGAACTGAACACACACACACACACACACACACACACACACACACACACACACACACACACAATTGCTCTCTCACCCAAACCGTTTCGAAGACTGCCAATTCACTTACAGTATGTGTTTGGGATGTGGGAGGAAATCAAAGCACCAAAAAGAACGCCAACACTGGCATAGGAAAGACATATAGGCTCTATACAAGAGACAGCCCATCCAGGAAGTGAACTGCAGAAATAAAGTCTGCAAGACAGCAGCACTAGTCGCTACACCACTGTGTTACTAACCTTACTTTTGTGCTATATTTTGCAAGATAAACCGGAGTAGGAAAACTCAGTATACTAAACAATTTGGAGGGCATGGATGTCTCAAAAGAGAGAGAAGGATTTTTTTTAACCCGTAAATCCACTAAATACAAGTGCATATTTTCAGAGGTAAACAAAGAATGCTATCTGGTTACATGACTTACCGATAATCAAACTGGCAAAATAATATTGAGGAAATCAAATTGGAAGCAAAAGGACTGACTTCACTACATCTCATAGCTTTAACTACTGAGGAAAACTGATTTCACAGAGTGGTGAATAACTGAAACATTACAGGGCATGGTAAAAACTAAAAACAGTTACAGAGTTCAACTAAGTATGGGTTATATGAGCAGAATACAATTCTCTACAACATACCATAACACTGTAATACATACATGTCTTTCTTCACAGTATTGCTATATTGAACAGGGCACTCTTAACAATGCGGGCGACTGGTTGGGTTGCACATTCATTTGTTCCTAGCACAATCAAGACTATACCTGTATCACCACACCTTTAATGGAAATACTTCATTTCTCAGAATTTCCTATATTTTTTCAAGCCATTACCTCCCCCCACATACATTCAAGACAGCATAAATGTTTAGAACAGTTACGGTCTCTTTTGTACATATGCAAAAATGTGTAGCTTCCTGTGTTAAAACTGTCTCCTTGTGGAAAGTGAAAGGTTCTTTTTCACGTTATTTTCTTCAGGTAAAACACTGCAAACAGGATTCTGTACTGCTGGTAGAATTTACAAAAGTCAGAATCCCTTTTTTCCCCAATGTACATCTAAATTAATTTGCAATAACTATAAGAATATAGTAACAATAAAGAAATTAGAGTTCATATATTTGATTTCAGAAATCCGCACAATTAAACAATTAACTTATCAGTTTTTGTAAAGGAATGATTTAATTATGTAACAAAAACATGTACATCTTGAATGAATCAAAAACTTTCCATAGCACGCAAGCCTCCTCTGAATGTTTAAAAGTTATAATGAATGATTCGGTCCTTCTGCTACAATTTAGAGGCAACCTTTTTTCACCTTTTGTCACTCATTCATCAAGCATGTCTGCATTAGTTTTAAATGCATGAACAAAAGTGGATAAAACTTCTCAAGCCAACATAAACATTTAAATTAAAAAAAAAATACTACTTTACAGCTTTCAGACTTTTACTGTATAATAAAGTCACATTATTTTGCACAACAAGATGTATTTATTCCAAAAGCGTACAAGGTATAAACTATGTACCACATGGGATTAGATGTTGCAACTCTTTTGCATCCCCCATAAAACAGACATCTTTGCACAAAGCTCTTCAAGAATACACATTTGACACTGTTTATGAGTTTCTTGATGATATGCTCCATAGCTTTGCAGACCAGGCTAGTCAGGCTTATAGGGAGATAGTTTCTGGGGTCCATTGTGGCACCACCTTTGTGGAGTGGGACCACTGTTGCTGTAAGTCATTCCTTGGGTACATATCCTGTAGTAAGGCTGAGACTGAACAGTGACTTTATGTGAGGGTTCAGTTCTTCTTGGAGTTCATGTAAGACGCAGCCCGGGACACCATCCAGTCCCATTGATGCTGTGTTTTTTGCTTTGGAGAGGGCAGCTCACACCTGTGCATCTGTGATGTCAGGGAGGCTACACTCTGTTGGAATAGACATTTGCTCTTTTGGGGGGGAAGGGGGGGAGAAGTTTGCATTGAACCTGTCTGCCAGGATGTTGGCAATGTCTGTGGGTTCAGTGTATTTTTTTGTCATTTTGAACTAACTCAGAGCATATCTGGTAGTTGCCACCCAGGTTCCTGACATAACTAAAGAAGGCCTTGTGATTATCTTTAGCATCTTGTGCAATTTTTCTTTCGAAGCTGGCCTTAGATGATTTTATGAGGATCGTAGTTTCTTGCTAGTACTGATCAGAGATGCCTTCCCTTTTTGAGATTTTGCTCTATCATGTAGTAGCTTCCTGCTTCTGTTGTATAGCTTATTTATGGCTGGGGTCCACCAGACAGGTCTCCTGCCTTTGGAGGAATGAGTCTTGGTTTTATTTGGGATAGCACGATCCATGCATTCCTGTAGGTGTCCATAGAAAGCGTTTGTAAAGGATTCTGTGGTTTGGACCATATTTTCCACTGGCCCGGGGGCTTTGAAGGATTCCACCTCAGTTTTGAGAAGTGTGAAGTTTGCTTTTGAGAAGTTCTTCACCGTGGTTTCCTTGGCTGGGGGTGGGGACGGGATATGGATGTCCAGTGAGATTAATTTATGGTCAGATCTTACCAATGAGGGGTATACCTCTGGTATGGAACATAGAGTCCCCATGTTGGTGATGATCAGGTCCAATATGTTTTCCCCTCTTGTGGGAGTGGTGACCAGTTGTTCCATAGCATTTGAGTTTATAAATTCTAGGAACTGTTGGGTGAGGTTTTTGGGGCTTGAGTAGTGCTCCCAGTCTATGTTTGGGTAGTTGAAGTCACCCAATATAATGGTGTTTGGAGAGACCTTCATATTCTCCAGTGTTCTCAGGAAAGCCGAGTGGGGTTCCTGAGTTTGGGAGGGTGGTCTGTAGCAGGCTACAAACTGAAAGGCAGTTTTGCCTACTGTTAGTTGCACATGGATGGTCTCCGATGCTTCATGCAGTGCCACTAACCTGGAGGTGTGGGTATCTTTGATGAATATGGATACTCCCCCTCCTTTTGTGGTTCGGTCCGAGTTTTGTGGCTGAAAAGCATGGTATGAGGTATAACCTGGTAGTTCTGGGGTGCTCTCGGGAGCCTTGAACCAGGTTTCTGTTACTGCACAAATATCGATATTCTCCATACTGAGGAGAGCCTCGAGTGCGTGCATCTTGAGGTTTAGACTTCTGGCGTTGAGCAGCGTTACCCTTAGTTTCTTTTTCTTTGTGTTGTCTATGGAGGTGGGTTTGTCTTTTGAGCCTTGCCTAAAAAAGGCACTATGGGGGTGGCAAGAGCCTTAGCCAGTATTCGAAAGCCCAGGGGTGACAGGTGCAAGCCATCCCTAGCAAAGCAACCTGGCTTGTCAAGCATGTCATCCCAGGCTGACAGACACTGGATCCCCTTTGAATGACACCAATACTTTAGCCAATTGTTAAAATTAATCATTTTATCTTTATACTGTGGCATCATTCTTGGTGAGGGTAAGATGCTACTCAAGGTCAGGGTCATACCGGCCTGGGCTTCATGATCAGAGAGCTCCTCTATGTCTCTTTTCATGTAGTCCAGGGAGGTACATCTCAGGTCATTCACACCAGCATAGACAATGACGGAGTCATATTTGTACTTGCTTTGGAGTGACCTGAGTGCTTGTGTTATGTGGCGGATCCTGGCACCCAACAGGCAGCTTACAGTGACCTTCTCCTTGTTCAGCCTGGTGAGTGGGACGTCAGTGTGTCTGACAATAGAGTCGCCTATTACAAGTGTATCAGGTGTGTTGTTTAGCCTTAAGGGTTGTGACTGTGTGGCACACTGACTTTGTGAGCTATGTGGGTATTCTTTCGTGGTAGGGGTTGCTTGGATGTCTGCTTTGGAGGTCTCTGCTCCTTAGGCAGATTTTTATTTAGAGCCTTCGAGTATGTTTGTGTGTGTTTATGTGTTTGGTTTGCTGATGCGATAGGTCTATGTGAGACTGGATTTGTGGTGTGTGTGGTTACCTTCTCCTCCTGACAGGCTCTGCCAGTACTGGGTTGAGAGAGCTTAGCCTCCAGTTTGGCTATATAGTTGCATCTCTCACATATATTTGAGCTTGTTGGGAGGAGGAGAGGGTGGTCTGTATACATAAGGCAGTTGTAACATTGCCTCAAGATTCTCAGATTCACCAGCTGGACTGGAGAGTAAACCCGAAACTGACCTTTGGACATGCCTGAATAATATTGTTGTGGGGTAGCGGTTGCTTGGATGACTGCTTTGGAGGTCTCTGCTGCTTGGGCAGATTTTTGTTTAGAGCCTCCGAGTATGTTTTTGTGTGTTTATGTGTTTGGTTTTCTGTTGCGATAGGTCTATGTGAGACTGGATTTGTGGTGTGTGCGGTTACCTCTTCTCCAGACTGACTGCTCCAGTATTGGGTTGAGAGAGCTCAGCCTCCAGTTTGCCTATATAGTTGCATCTCTCACATATATTTGAACTTGTTGGGAGGAGGAGAGGGTGGTCTGTGTACATAAGGCAGTTGTAACATTGCCTCAAGATTCCCAGATTCACCAGCTGGACTGGAGAGTAAACCTGAAACTGACTTTTGGACATGCCAGAATAGTATAAGGAACTACTTTTTGACTGATCAAAAAGGACCAATAGGGAGCCAAATACTTAAAGGGAGTATAAGAGGGTGTAGTGCTTTAGTTTATTAGTGCTTACTTATAAGATTACTTATACGAGAAACTGCAGAGCTTTAGAATGAAAATAGAGTGCTTACTTTGAGATTTAGAACAGTTCTAAGGGAAAAAGTGAAGAGCAGACTTTGTGGAGCCGGGAATAGTTTAAACCAGTTTACGCCAAAATCGTGCAAAACCACACAAATGCGGGTTCTAAAGCAGGGAAACTGAAAGAGATAGGAATTGACCCAGAGCGGCCAATAAGCTACTAGTTTCAGGGCCGACACCACTCCTCCAGGGACAGATAGGCTGCTCAAAGCTCCCCACTCTCACTGGTGAATACCTAGAGTAGTCCACAAAACAAATACATTTAAGATCAATTTGTTTGCTACGTCAGCTCCATTCCTTCCAAAATGGCAGCCATCAAGCAGGCAGGTAGACTTTGTGGATTAAACCAAGTTATAAACAGAGAGGGGACAAAACAATATCCATAAGGGAACACAGCCTAAATACAGAACACCCCCACATATCCTTAAAATAAATGGACCATTCTAAGTGACTTCATCTACACAGGAGCACCATCATCACAGCAACGAGACACTGAAGTGGTTTAGACAGTTTTATTATGAGCTCATCGAGTCATGTAGTTTCCAAAAAATTCTTAATAAAAAAGTGTATTTGTTTCACTACATTATTGTCCCTGTGGAAAAAAAATGGCAAATGTCCAGAGATCTTATAACAAAAAAAAAATTCCTAAGTTTTCTTTAATAGTTGTAAATACAATTTTGTTGTATCTGAAACACATAAATGTTATATGAAACAGCATAAGCATCAAGCTCTGCAAAAATAAGTGTTTATTTTGGCAAAAAAATGAAGTTCTCTCTTGCACTAACCATGGGTATCGTTTGTCCTGCAAAATCTCACATTTTTACTTTGTGCATTTAAAAAGGTGGCAACTCTAACTAATAGTCACTTAGAAAGCTAACATAACAGGAGAATTTATAACAGTCTGTGACTGTAATGATATAAATTATGTATTGACTATAACCCTCACTCATTCTGCCACAGATTCTCAAATTTATGAGGTACAACCCAAAATCTACAGGCAAAACCAAGGACTCTTGAGAGGTTATGTTACTTAGAACACTGATTCAGTTGCTGCTAAAGAACATGCGGATGTTGCTGCACTTTGCCACTCAAAGCCATAAAGAGATACTGCGCATTTCAATATTTAACAGTTAGTATGCCTGAATACACCCTTGAATGCGAGACAGGACTACTATAAGCACTAGTGCCCCAGCACTTAAGTCAGAAATTTTGCATCTCTATTTACTACAAGAAACAGATGTGACAGAGCTTTTAGTGAAGGCAGTATGAGGTTAAACAATAACATTATTACACCCAATAAAATTTTCTGCTTCAGCTCCCTTTCACCTTTACTGACATCACAGTAGGCACAGGGTTTAATCTGGGAGTCAGAACAATTCCTCACCTATACAAAAGGCTGATTGTGGCTACATCCTTTCAGTTATCTTACCTCAAGTCCCTAGATAAGGATGTCAAAACCATGTTGCTCAGTGAAAGGACAGAGACGGAAGGCTAAATTTACAAGATAACGACTAAAGGGGGCACTTGCTCCAACAACTTGGGCTCCTTCAATCAAGCAGTCTTTGGCCACCCACAGCAATGTGGGAGTCCAAATGATGAATGGACCTTGGTATCAGATAGGGTGGGGGCAAAGCCTGGGACAGAGTGACTGGCATTTGTATTTTCTTTGCACGGCTACTGCTTAGTTTTCAGGAGATGACTGCTGATGTATTGGCCTCATTGTTTTTCTTCTCCAAGCTCTGCCCTTTGCACACATCTGGCTGTTTTGATCAGCTTCATGGGTAATAGTAGGCTAGCTGCCCTTGCAGACCATTTTAAGCCTAACCAATTTCCCTTTCAAAGGGAAGAATCAAATCCTTTGTTTGAGATAAACACCTTAACCATTATGCCAACCCCAACCTCATGCTTAAGCAATTTAGTTTTTAACAGACATCTAATCCTAACCTTTACCAGCTCAATAAATTCACGGCTATTTCATTCCCAATACAAGGGTGTGTCTGCTGTAATTGGGCAAATACAGTACAAGCATGTTTTATTTCCATCCTAAGACAATTACAACTGAAATAACTACATACACACAAAGTTGTGCGCATGTGTACATATGTATAGGTAATGCAATAACACACATACACACATTCTGTATGGCAGAATAGCATGTACAATTCCATACACACCACCAATGAAAGTAGAACTGGTGCCCTCAACAGTGCTACAGGGCTACAGGAATTAAAAAAACATGTCAAAGTCATCTGCAATGTGTTTATCTACATCAACCATTTATTCTACTACACATACTTTCACTTCACATTACAAAGTGCCTTAAACACCCAAGATTACAAGGATATTAATATGCAATCACACACATCTAATTCATCCATCCTGTAAAAATCACACCTGTTGAATTATTCAACTAATACACCTGCACAGTTTGGGACAGTACAAAAAATCTGCAATTTCAGCCTATGACACACTGACACAGACTCAAACAACCTTAAAACGCACACAATATTTAGTACACTACAACTCCCAGCAGGTTGCTCCCACGTAAAAGTAAATGCGTACTCGCTTTCTCAAACAGTGCAGCACCCCCAAAGCACATTTCAAGGAGCAACCGATCAAGCTATATTTCAAAAGCAGGATTCGCAGCTGCAGACTTTTTCAAATAGAGGGGAGGGGGGCGCGCATGTTATTTACTATGGTTATTGTGATTACTACCACTATGAAGGAAGCAGGACTGTAGACAGGGATTTGAGCTCTAGTGCCCCTCTCATCAATAAGCAAGTCTTCCTACCTGCTGCCCTCTTTCCAGAGGATTTCTACCAATTTGGCTCCACTGTATGGAAGCTTCGTGCAACAGTTTCTTTGGAAAACACGAAGAACAAGCTCCGCTCTGCACCGTTAGTCCCAAATTGAGGATATTCTGGAACTGCAAACTAGTTTTGCAGTACAACGCCACACAGTGTTATATAATATTGGAACAAACAGCTGCCCTTACTTCCCAACCTTTGCTCTACAGGTATACATGGGAGCGTGTTGTCTTTTATCAGCTGTCAAAAGTCAAAAGAATTAGCACATTACCTTAGCAGATCACTCGTCCATCTAGTTTTTATTTTAAAATTGAACAAGCTTGTCTTCCGACAACAGCTTACACAACGATTCCTGTCAGCTGTCACCAACGCGCCTAAATTACAAGAGGAGATGCAGTTGGAGGAGGACCGTTATGTTATAAAAAAAAAAAAATCATCATCTGACACCAACCTCCAATCACATCTCCGATGTACTTGGCGCATTGGTAACAGGATTCTTCAGGAAAGATGCACCTGATTTTCAAAAAAAAAAAAAAAAAAAAAAAGAAGAAGAAAGTTTTAATAGGGGCCGGCGCGAAAGAAGAAAGTTGAAAAAGGGGCCGGCGCGCGCCCCTGCGCCCATGCCTAAATCTGCCACTGAAGTATAACTTGACGGTAGCTCTATCACAGTGATAAAGCTAGACCAGGTACCCTAAGCATTCTCAAATGCTGGTGGTGCAGGAAATGTTGTTCCTTGTACATTCCTCCATATCATAAAGTTTTAGTAGAACTGGTAGATCTTATGATGGTTAGTATCTGTTATGGCAACTTAGTTGTAGACTTTATTAACCTTTATAGTAATGGAGAATCTCAAGAAAGAAGCATTTTCAGTTGTTGCTGTTTTTGGTATGACCAAGCATTTTTTTTATGAACTAATGTTGCTATACAACCTTGTAGGCTGGTCATGCTTGCAGCTAGTGTCCAAAAGATTGACATGATTATCCCTGTTTTCATTCTGACAGCTTGGAAACTTAAATGTAGTTTGCTTTGGCTACTATCACTCATAATAAATACTTCTTATCTCAGGTAGCCTATGTGTGTAATCTAAAATAGTTTTGTAAGCTACAATTTTATCCCTCTAGCACAGGAACATGAAAATAAAGGTATGATATTAAGGATTAGTAAGCAGTTTTTTGGTAGCCTTGAAATTTGTGCCTGATGTATGGCTAGGCACAAGGCTTCACTCAAAGTAATTAGATCCAGAGCTACTAGGGAGAAAAAATACCATGATAAATCTGTCAAGTTAATGGCACCCTTCAGCAAAACCAACACAATGAAATCATCATGAACTCCAGATGGTGCCTATTAGAGGAAAATTGTACAGACTGACTGCTTTAGGCATTGACTGTGGTGCACAGTGTCCTCTAGATAAGAAAACATGTTTCACAAACTGTGTGCTATGTCAGGGCTAGCCACTCTACTATATAAAGTTTGGCTTTAGGTTGATTTGGTCACATTGCCAATGTTGCCAAAATCAGCACAATCAAATGTTCTCTGGAGTCTACTGCATAATATAGGAATGAATGGCAAAGGGGATGCTGAACAAAAAAATGTAGAAGACAGGACAGCCTGGGATGCTTGAACAATCAGACACTCCCTGGAACAGAAAATGGACACATACCAGGTCTGTTGCAGGGGGACTGAGAGATAAGGCAGTGGACCGTGGAACATTATTGGTTCACTGTGCAGCACTTGAGCCATCATGCAACACTTACGTCAAAGGCCAACAAAAGGTAAGTATAGTAGGTGGGGTTCATCCTCTCTGCATGATCTTGTCATGTTATAGGAAGAGTTCCTGTGTCATGGCTGACAGATTATGGAACACCTCCATGGTAGGTCTGGCCTGCATGACTCTAAGCAATGCATTGTTCCACCATTGCCATATTTGCAGTTCTTTGTCACAATATTTCCTGCAATACAATGACATTATCTTACTCTTCACAGCTAACCTTTAGGAGCTCACATAGTTCAATGTAACTTGTTCAAAACAGGGATCATTGCCTACCTTGACAGATTTCTGGGTACAGGGAGGGCACAACATATTTAGGTCATAAATCAACCAGAATATTGGTGGGAACAGTTGTGGTAGGTGGTGACTTTTAAGAGCTGTAGCTAGGGCAATTGGTACCTTGGGCAATCTCCTACCTGTTGCCCACAAAAGGCAAGGAAATAAGGTCCTCGAGTTAGGTGAGGGGAAAAAACAGTCTTTCAGCACTAGTGAAAGAGCTAATATGTTTCTACACAGTAGCTCTATTAACTCCTTGCTAAAGTTATTAATACACACACAAACACCATAGGCAGTCTTTCAGTGCATGTTAAATTGTTTAAAGGTCATGTCACGGTATTTTTCGTACAATTTCTTTCTGCAGTAATTTTGCTCATCATACAAGGCGAGCTTTCTGATTCTATACTATGTAGTTTTTAGTTTAGTTTTTTCACTGGAACTATCTTTATTAGGTTTACTAAACTTGTGTTTGCATTTCCTGTATGCTGAGCAGATGCCAGCTACCTTCTGATTCGGATTTATGTTGCCGAGCACTTTGATTACTGATTAGGGGAATAGGTATGTTTTCTGTAGTCTGCAGCAGATTCCAACACAGAAGCACTGATTACAGCACAGTCATCCAGATACTCAGTTAGGAAATCAAACAATAAATCAATAAATAACTAAATGAGTTTTTTAAAAAGAAATGGAACAGGATAAGATTCCTAGTAAAGTACATTATGTTTGGCATGCAGTACAATAACTCAGATATAACACTGTATTAAAAAGTTTTCTATCATGGGAGAATCACTCTAAGGAAGGAAAACTAGGGATATATGAATTACACTGCAGTCTACAGTATAGTATGCTTGTGTGTGTGTTGTATATTGACTGGATTAGTGTTGGAATGAAAAATGCTCATTAAACTGAAAGGGCCTTTTAGCTAGGGGAAGCTTCATTGCTATGTGGGACTAGGAACTGCAAGCAGTATCTGTTGGGGGGTCATGGGGAAGAAGCCTAGGACCATACACATAGAGTGAGTCATCCCTAAACTCCTGTTGGGATGACATGCAGTGTTTTGTTTCCAAAAACAGATTTAATTCCCTGGTGTGCCAGTGACCCCACAAGCCATTCCACATCTAGGATAGGGTGAATGCAGGTATGATGGCCATACTACACTTAAGGTGGAACTCCTGCCCTGGAGAGCCTGATGACCATGCAGCTCCACCTGTATGTCAAACCTGGCTCCCTGCTGTCAACACCAGACCTGACATGCAGGTGGAGGTACTGCACCACAGAATATTGGCGAGATTCAGCTGCCCTACCAATTCTGGGCTATGTTCAGCACAGAATGTTAAATAATCTCAAAACCTCTTCCTGGCAAAGACAAACAATACTGTGAGGTATTGAAACTGTACACACTTCTCCTAATGACATCATCTGAAGGTCTTGGCAGATGGCACAAAATCAGGAAGTAATTGGACACCTGCTCAACATACAGTACATACCAACACAGTTTCTTTTTCAACTTAATAAATGTAGGTGAACTGATACATCTAAAATAAAAAAAACTTGATAGCTTAGAATCAGAAAGTCCACTTAGCATGATCTCACATACACAATTACAGTAAAAAAATGTAGTAAAAAGTACCTTTGCACATTGATGCTTAAATGATTACTGCCCTTGGGTGATCACAACCCTGACTTGCAGGGATTAATTGGCACGTCTTCCACAATGCTGATCATGCCCCCTTAAAACTTGCTCCAGGAGCAGCTGTCCATTTGCCCTACCTGGTCCTGTGTGGTTGTGGACATCCCCAGATACCTATGCCACCAAACCACTGTAAGAATTATTTGTTGGCATCTCTCCAAGGGATAAGCAGAATAAGACCACCAGTTGTTTCATGCACAGAAGGTACCCAGGGTACATGCAGTATTTCAGACACAGCTCTCATGTCTGCACCCATTAGCAGATTTTTTGGCCTAGACTGAATAGGCATACAGAGTTTATACCCTGGTTGGAGTACTGACAATCTGTTCCAGGGAGTTTATATTTACAAGGTCCAAGAATCTCTGTGACTGCACATTTGGTGTTGTATATCATTCCCAGTTAACAGTGGAGTCATTAAAACCTCCAGTGAATATGGTATTGGGTTGAATGCTGTGTACCACCAATAATCTTAAATATGTGTTATGGGTTTACTGTGTCATAGAGAGGGACCTGTAGTTTGCAATGAAGTAGTATGGGATTTTGCTTGTGGTGATTTAAATGTGGAGAATGTCAAGTGAATCATCTGGTTTGACCAGCTTAGAGATATCTTTATTTTTTACATAAATCGAGATGCCGTTACCTTTTGTCCCTGCCTGTGTAGTAACTGGTCTAAATGTGTGGAAATCATTATAGCCTTGCACTGCTGGGATGCTTTCTGCAGAGATAAACCATGTCTGAATAACTGCACAGACATCAGTGCACTCTGGGTGAGAAGAGTTTGTAGGGAGTCAAGTTTCTTATTTAGACTCTTGGCATTGAGCAACACCTTTAGAATTTCTTGGTTTTGATTTGCTATGTTGGAATGATTGTCAGTTTGGAATTGCCTAAAAAAGGTACTGTGAGGAGGGCAATGTTTTAGCTAATATTCAAAAACTTAGATAAGAAAGGTGTAGCCCATTCCTGACAAAGTGGTGAGAACTGTTGATAATAACCTTCCGTGATGACAAATATTGCTCCCCCTAGAATGGCATAAGAAACTAAACCAATTATTAAAGTTAGTCATCATCTGTTAATATTGTGGAATCACACTTTAAGAAGGCAGAATGCTGCTCAGTGCTAGGCTCATATAAGCCTGGAACACATACTCCAAGAGCTCCACCATGTCTCTCTTTATATAGTCTAGTTAGGTATGTCTCAGTTTATTTACACCCACATGAACTACGACTATGTCATATTGGTACTTGTGGTCCAATGATCTGAGTGCATGTGTAATGTGGCAGATTATGGCCCATGATAAGCAACTGTCTGACTTTCTCCATACACAGCCTGGTTAGACAGACATCAGTGCATCTCTCAATGGTCTCTCTAGTGATCAGAATGTTGGCTTGTGTGGTATACATGTTGATGTGGGTGTTATTTTGTAAGTGTGCATTTAGGACTGCTGTGGGTATTTGTTAGATGTGTTTCATGTTGGAGGTCTTTGGGGTTAGGAAGGTTATATTTAAGTGCCTCAGCATATGTAAATCTATGAATATTATCCATGATGTGTGCACTGATATTAACCTGACAGACATTAGGAATGCTTTTATGTGAAAGCTTTGCCTCCAATGACACTCTGTAAATACATCTCTCACAAACCTTATCAGTTTGTTTGAGAATTAAGTGGTTGCTGGTAAACATGAGGCAATTTCTACATTTCCTCAGGGTACACATATCCTCCAAGATGGCAACAGAGATAGTAAGAAAGTTCATATCCATGGCTACAGGCCATTTTTTTATTGATTAGATGGTTGCTGTCAGAATATAATGTCACGGCTACCTGGTTCACATCTCTGGGAGACTGTGCTTATCACTGTACAGATGAGTTGCCCTGTGCAAAACTAGGTATTTGTGAACTTTCAAGGGTACTTTGCAGTGAAAATTTTAACTGAAGTTGCCCGTGTCTATACAGGACACTGTCAAACACTTGAGGAAAACTACTGCAAGAGACCCTGAAGATTTATGGATGAAGTATTTAGGATGATACAAAAACACAAATCCGAACAATCCCCGAATGTTCCAAAAACACATAACTGCCAGTAATGAAAGGTTCTGATGATGTTCTTGGTGTATTAAAAGAACGAATGAATGTACTTAATTCATTGTTGGTGGTTTAGTGGGTTTTTTTTTTTGACTATTCGGGGAGCATTTGGATTCATGTTAAGTTGTTGTGTTGCTCTTCTGCTTTCACCACGTAAGTTTTATTTATAGTGATAGTTGGGTTAGACATTAGCTAATCAATCAGTACTTAAAGAAAAGAAAGAATTAGCTTTATTAAGAATTTTGAATAGTGGGGATTCACCTAAATGGCTACTACCTGGCTATTATTAATGCTGGTTTCTCCACAGCTTGATGCTCCTGGGAATGAATGCCCCTCTCCTCCTACAGCTGGGCTCCTTTAAAGCAGTTATCTGGCTTTCTGATGATCAGCGGTTTCTGGGAAATGACCCTCTGTTCATTCACTCTCCAGGAGCAAAAAAAAAGAAGCACTAATCACTAAATGACTTCTGAGAAGTAGAATCTGGGCTATCTACTGCAGATTTTAAAGAGAAGATGCAAAAAGGGGTTAATATCCTGAGAGTTTTAGTGTGCACTAGGTGTCTGAAGTTTTAAGAGTCTAAGGGGGAGAGCCTTCCCAACGGACCTGTCAATGTCCAGTGAACTGAGATTGGGAAGAGTGTTGAGAGTAAAATGTTTAGTAGGGGTGGGCAGCTAACAGGCCAATAGATCAAGTGAAGTCAGATAACAGCAGAGTCACACAGATATTCAGTTAAAACCACAAGACACTTACCACCACAAGTAATATTCCCAATATTTTCAATGGCTGAAACTAACCCTGACTTCAAAAAATTCAAAGGCCTATTGCCATCACAGACAAATATGGTTTAACACAGACTTTGAATGTTAGAGGAGTGCTAGCAGAAATCACGATTGATTTAACACCGGGAAGAACTTGCAAAAAGAAATAATATTCTGAGTGTTTGCAACTAACACACACTACAAATGCCTCAAAGGACTGTAGTCAATACACTCAAGTCATTTCTGATACATGGAGTCACTCACCATCACAGAGACTGTTAGTGCTCTGCAAGTGGAAATCAGTGATAAGGGTTTAATACTCTTGGGGGGGGGGGCATAAGGTTAAAAAGAATATTCCTAATGCCAGAAACTAAAAGACATTAAAAAATCCTCAAAGTGATGTAGTATGTAGTACAACACTACCAGTGAAGATTAATAAAGGAAGACACTCGAAATTAGCAACAGTTTTCACAATCCCTGAATCATACAGAGGATCACAAACTGTACTCCAAAATACCTGAAACAAATAGACATTGTAGAAACCTCAAAGAGCTATAGCCTGTTTACACAAAAAAAGGTTTATCACAAGGAGAAACTCAGGAATGGAAACTAATGCTCCCAAAGGATGAAACCAACACATTCAAAAACCTCAAAAGGCTGTAATCTATCCACATAAACAGGCATTCAGAATAACTGTAAGGAGGTATACATTTAATCTGAACGTGAACAGAAAGTTTGAAAAAATATCATTAGGGGGGTCTATATTATGTTGCTGAAAGCTGTTTATAGAGAATGCAGCAACATTGATCCATAAACAGCGAAAACCCACTAATGCGAACGGCCAGGTAAGAGATTTTTTTCCTAGGGAAAAAAAAGGCAGACCAGCCAAACATGACACACCACCTAAATCATTCTGCCCCTCCAACTAAATGTACCAACTCTGAGATTGGACTACAGTGGGTTAAAGGGCAATTTCACGGCGAAGGCCAAGCATTTTTTTCCCTAGGAAAAAAATCGCTGACCTGGCCATTCGCATTAGTGGGTTTTTGCTGTTTGTGGGTCGATGTTGCCATATATGCTGTAAACAGCATTCAGCAACATAATATAGACCCCAGTAAAGCCACTGTGAGAGAAGCCCAAATGCTCTAGTCAGCATTGAATGTGATCCCCGAATTATAACTCTGTTCATACACAGAAGATAATGAAGCTCAGTCCCTTAGTCATACAGAGAGAAAATTATATATTTCAGCTGTGTTATATGACCAACCCTCCCATCCCATTCCTTTGAAGTACTAAACTAGAATGCAGTCAAAGCACAAAACACTTACAGAATTAAGTAACCTTATGACCACTCCTGAGAAAAGATTGTAAATTATAGTAAGATACAGCAATAACATGAAGCTCAAATTCTGAAATGAATTACTTTAAAAGTGCAAGAGGTTTGTAGCAAAGAGTATAAAAAGCTAAAATGAAAGTGAAACGTAGACAAAAGTAATTATTTAAGAAATTTCATTTACTACAAAATGTTACATTTTTAATGGTTAGTGTCTGGGAGCAGTTGGGGAGGTTCATGACAATATTTGGAGCACCTGGTAATAACCCTTCTCTGCCCAGCAGACAGATGAGTCTACAGACAGGTATGTAGAGCAATGCCTATCTGCAGTATACCACGCAGACAGATGAGTCTACAGACAGGTATGTAGAGCAATGCCCATCTGCAGTATACCACGCAGACAGATGAGTCTACAGACAGGTATGGAGAGCAATGCCCATCTGCAGTATACCACGCAGACAGATGAGTCTACAGACAGGTATGGAGAGCAATGCCTATCTGCAGTATACCACGCAGACAGATGAGTCTACAGACAGGTATGGAGAGCAATGCCCATCTGCAGTATACCACGCAGACAGATGAGTCTACAGACAGGTATGGAGAGCAATGCCTATCTGCAGTATACCACGCAGACAGATGAGTCTACAGACAGGTATGGAGAGCAATGCCTATCTGCAGTATACCACATCCACTTTGCAGTATGTAGAGCAATGCCTATCTGCAGTATACCACATCCACTTTGCAGTATGTAGAACAATGCCTATCTGCAGTATACCACATACACTTTGCAGTATGTAGAGCAATGCCTATCTGCAGGTATGTGGAGCAATGCCTATCTGCAGTATACCACGCAGACAGATGAGTCTACAGACAGGTATGTAGAACAATGCCTATCTGCAGTATACCACATACACTTTGCAGTATGTAGAGCAATGCCTATCTGCAGTATACCACATAACTTTGCAGTATGTAGAGCAATGCCCATCTGCAGTATACCACGCAGACAGATGAGTCTACAGACAGGTATGTAGAGCAATGCCTATCTGCAGTATACCACGCAGACAGATGAGTCTACAGACAGGTATGGAGAGCAATGCCTATCTGCAGTATACCACATCCAGATGAGTCTTTGCAGGTATGTAGAGCAATGCCTATCTGCAGTATACCACGCAGACAGATGAGTCTACAGACAGGTATGGAGAGCAATGCCTATCTGCAGTATACCACATCCACTTTGCAGTATGTAGAGCAATGCCTATCTGCAGTATACCACATCCACTTTGCAGTATGTAGAGCAGTGCCCATCTGCAGTATACCACATCCACTTTGCAGTATGTAGAGCAGTGCCCATCTGCAGTATACCACATACACTTTGCAGTATGTCGAGCAATGCCTATCTGCAATATACCACATCCACTTTGCAGTATGTAGAGCAATGCCTATCTGCAGTATACCACACAGACAGATGAGTCTACAGACAGGTATGTAGAGCAATGCCCATCTGCAGTATACCACGCGATCCACTTTGCAGGTATGTAGAACAATGCCTATCTGCAAGTATACCACGCAGACAGATGAGTCTACAGACAGGTATGTGGAGCAATGCCTATCTGCAGTATACCACATCCAGATGAGTCTTTGACAGGTATGTAGAGCAATGCCCATCTGCAGTATACCACATCCACTTTGCAGGTATGTAGAGCAATGCCTATCTGCAGTATACCACATCCACTTTACAGACAGGTATGTAGAGCAGTGCCCATCTGCAGTATACCACATCCACTTTGCAGTATGTAGAGCAATGCCTATCTGCAGTATACCACATCCACTTTGCAGTATGTAGAGCAATGCCTATCTGCAGTATACCACATCCACTTTGCAGTATGTAGAGCAATGCCTATCTGCAGTATACCACATACACTTTGCAGTATGTAGAGCAATGCCTATCTGCAGTATACCACATACACTTTGCAGTATGTAGAGCAATGCCTATCTGCAGTATACCACATACACTTTGCAGATTTCCTATTTGAACAAAGTTGAGTGGCAGTGTGCTTGGCCTGCTCCTCAGATATCTAAAATGGCTTTTCTGATTTATGCAGATGCCCTCTGCAGAATCAATAAGTGTACATCTGCTCAAAGGAAGTCTTTAAATGACATCCAAACAAATGCCATGTTTTCATCATATGCTGGCATTCTCTGCTATATTAATGCTTCAGATCTGTTGTAATTTTTTAATTATATTTACACCAGAATGGCTGTCATGATCTTACCATACTGATGTGATTTTGCTCTTCCTAAGGTTTTTTTGTCTTTCTCCCACAGAACAGTTTGTGTCCCTTTTACGTTTCATCTTAGAAAAAATACTCTTCTCAAGTTATTTTATAGTTATGTAAAGAATCACCACAGCAATTCCCAGATTTGCCCTGAGCTACTGCACAATGGTACCTCCTATACCAAGCCAACAGATATTGCCAATATACTGGCAGACAGATTCAGTGCCAACTTTACCCCTCCCCCCAAAGGACCAATCACAATACCAGTAGATTTCCAGGCACTCAGAATTACTGCTGCACAGGTTAAAACAGCACTGTCCAAGGCCAAGAATGCAGCTTCAATGGGACCCAACAATATCCCTGGCTGTGTTCTACATGAACTACAGAGTAAACTGCACCTCACCTGTGTGCCCCGTTCAATCAATAGCCTCACCTTAGGCTTTGTCCCTACCAAATGGCACACTGCTACAGTCATACCTCTCCACAAAGGAGGAGCGACTACAGACCCTAGGAACTATTGCCCAATTAGCCTGACAAGTCTGATATGCAAAGCTATGGCACGCATCATGGACCTAATAAACAAGTATATAGGGAATCTCCAAACTCTGGATCCCACACAGTTTGGTTTTGTGAAGGGTAGATCATGCTTATTCAACTTGGTTGACTTCTTTGAGTCAGTCACGAGAGCTGTGGATGAAGGCAAGGTGGTTCATACAGCCTACCTTGATCTAGCCAAGGCCTTTGATACCATTCCTCACTCAGGAATCATAGAAAAACTCACTAAGCTAGGCATCAACCCCTATATCACTAGGTGGGTTGCAAACTGGCTCAAAGATAGAAGCCACAGTGTGAAAGTAGCTGACTCCAAGTCAGGCTGCCAACTAGTCAAGAGTGGAGTCCCACAGGATTCGGTCCTGGGTCCTCTCCTATTTGGTATCTACTTCTCTGAAGTCCAGGCCAACATGAAGGGACTCTGGCTGACAAAGTTCACAGATGATTGCAAGCTGGGAGCTATGATTAACTCCCCAAGTGATGCTGACATCCTACAGAATGGCCTCACTGAGACCAATGACTGGTGTCAGAACCATGGCTTAAGCTCAATGCCAAAAAATGTGTCATCACCCCCTTTGGGAAAAACCCAGTTTCAATGAATTACCACATCGATGGTAGTACACTGAACACAGAAGGTGTTATAAGAGATCTGGGAGCACAGGTTGACAGCAACCTCTCTTTTGATCACCACATTGCCACTGTGGTCAGAAAGTCCTTCTATGTGGCATATTTCATTACTAAGCATTTTGCATCCAGGAAGAAAGAGGTCATTGTCTCTCTCTACTCTTAAAACTCCAACTATTCTCTGTCTCATATTGCCTACATAGAGGCGAGCTCTGCTTGACTTACAAAGCCATGTCTGACCCAGCTCTGTTAGAAATGCTACATCTAAAGAAATCCCAATCCCTCCACACCACATGCTTCAGAGACCTCAACCTCATTACCACAATCAACAGAACGTACTGGAGGGACAGGTTCATAACCCAGAGACTGCCCATGCTATGGAATAGACTTCCCATACATGTCAAGCAGAACACCTTGCTGACCATCTTCAAGACATATCTTGATGAGTGGATGGGAAATAGAAAATTCACCCTGGGGATAACTCCAGTGGCTCTACTTGACAGCTGCACTGAAAACTAAGGTTGGGTGGCACAATGCCAGGGTAATCCTATGGCTAGGCTTGTAAATGCCCCAGGGCCATTAGCCTAGTACACACCTATGAACACCTACCTGCAGTCAGGTAATTGTGCGTCACATCCATGGCTGCTAGGAGGCTCATCAGTAGTTACCTACAGGTGAGAATAAAAAGAAAAATTAAATGTGAGAAGACCTTTTCAACAAAGTAAGGAAAAACTGTTTTTACAGTATTTCTTGTTCATGTAAATTCTCATTTGTGACACTGAATATTACCGATTCAGTACTGTGATTAAGTTAGAAAGGAAAACAGTACTGTAAGTGGAAAACAGTACTGTAAGTGGTCTGCTACCCAAGCACTATCAGTTGGAATGCATTACAGGTGTTACTGAGTTACCAACTTGATAGTCTATAGTAGTTTGACAGCTTTTTTGTGTGTGTGAGGGGGGACTTCTTATACACGGACATCTTCTTTAAACCAAAGGCGCTAAAACATCAATGTTTTCTGAAATAGTAAACCTGTAGTCCTTAAACAATGGAAAGAAAATCACCACATTATTTCTGAGGTGTCAGACTTGTCAATTAGGCATAATAGTCCTGCTATTTATATGTGGGAGAAAGCTGCCACCACAAATGGATACTAAGGTTTACAGTATTCATTTTATTTTACATTCAGACTGTCCTTAAATTATGCATAATAGCACAAATTCACCGGCCAAAAGTGAGAGTACTTACTTATTTGCATATATAATGTTGCAGCATAACTAATCCATCCCTGTTCTTCCCAGAAATATTTATCCAAAATTTCTTCACCATAGCAGTGAATGTGAGTACTTGGCTGACCTCAGTGGCTATCTTAAGACGTGAATCTGTAGGTGGTAATTTACCTTTATGAGCTACAGAGAATAGTACATCTAAACCTGAGCCACACAAGCTGAGATGGATTCCTTCCTATAACAGGACGAGCTTTGAACATGCAGAAGAGACAGACCCTTCATAATATTTGGCAGGGAAAATGGAAGTAATTAAATGATTTATTTATTTTATTTACTGACATTTGTTCACTGGGAAAGTCTGACTGGGTTCAATGTATCAATTTTCAGCAAAGGCTAGATGAGAAAAATTCCATACAATAGTTATCGCAAAAAAAACAAGACAAAAAAAATCAGTGTAATATAATACAACATTATAATATGTGCATTAGAAGAGAAATATGGACTATGATACAAAGTACAGCATTGAAACATGCCTAGCTACTTAAATTAAAAGGCACCGGAGGATTTCTGAGCACCGAATACTACCTAGGCGATATTAAAGCGAGAAACGTAACTCTGAAATGAGATTAATTACAGTGGAAGTTGGAGTTTTCCTTTAAACTCAGCACTTCCTATTTTCATGTATTGTAATCTACCATCTTCTGTTGTGCTTAGCTACATGACCCCATGTCTTGACACAAAATATCATAAATTTGTCAGAAAAGGTTTCCATTGTATTTTTATTAATTTTATTTACATTTTGCTTACCAGGTTACCCCATTGGACACAGGTCTATTTTCAGAAAGGACCCTTCTTCAGATATTCACTTCAGTTTTATAGAAAAATCTGTAAAATTCTGGGTGGTCATCAGCCTGTTACAAAATGGTTTTAACATTTTTTCCACAATGAAGGAGTCCTAAAGCTCAATGTTATACTTGACCAATCTACAGATCAAGGTTCACAAAATGTTTGTCATTGCGGCCGGTTACAGCCGATATGTAAAGGGTTTTAAGCTTTTCGAACCAGTCCAGTACGACAGATAAGTCAGCAGTGCATTGCAGCAGGCCTTGAACTGCTAAGTTAGACTATTCTCCATTCTTTCTAACACACACACACACACACACACACACACACACACACACACACACACACACACACACACACACACACACACAAAATATTACATCTCACAACCTACATGAAAGGGGGGAGGTTTAGGAAGATGCACTTGATAAGTATATACAGTATAGCACATGCAATATACAAAAGAAACTTATTTAGCAAAAACCCAGATTTAAAGATAATGTAGGCTAATGCGATAGATAACCTCCAGAATGAAAATAATGCCATCCAGACCCAGCAAAGCATTCTTACAAAATCAGCCCAAAGTATCTTCAGATGGACCACAGCCCACAACTAATGCAGAATTTGCATTTTTTTTTGTGGACACCAGAATACTAGCCCTGAATACACAAGTATTTGATTGAGTTTGTATGACAAGTATACACTGCAAGAGTTGTCATGAGGCCAGTATCTGCATGCACTGCATATGTAACCTGCATGAACACTGCAGAGGTGAAGCATAAATGCAGAATCATTCTCAGCCCAAGAAATGGCACCCTGGTGCTCAAATGTCACTGTTCACTAGCCTGTCAATAACTGGTCAACAAAAATCTAATCCTCCTCCGAACGAAGGTGATATGGGTGTTATGCAGTGAAGAGTGAAAGAAACAAAAAATTGTCATTTAAGTACTGAACAGGTATATGTAGTCAAAAAGGTGAGGCTGATTTTGCCATTATTGTTATCTATGCTCATGGCCAAAGGCTGCCCAGAAACACAGGATTTTGATTTTGCACTCCATTGTCCTAAGGCTTACCTGTTATCTAACAGGAACTTAAATGAGTCCGCTCATACAAAGCCTAAGTTGTGACAGAAGTTTTTTTTTTTTTTTTTACAAAACTGAGAAACAATCTACGTCATAAAGTAATTTCTTTGTGATGTGTTAGCATCATTCAGTGTAATATATTTTCAGTCATGATGGCACTATGTTTATTCTCAAAGAGATAATTTCTGTCCAATTCCTCCTTTAAGAGCTTCATATCTGCAGCATATAAGCACAGCACAACTTACTCTAAATAAACCTTTATTTATAACTGATTATGCAATAGACACAAGTTTATATTCAAAATTGTTCATGCTAACTGGAAAGATCATTCTTCCCATTATAAATCAAGCAATACCCAAAGAAATAAGTCTGGGTAACTGCAGTTATGTAAATGAAACAGGTACATGTCACCTTCTCTGCTCAGGACAGAAGACAAATTCAGCTATCAGAATAGTGGAAGACAAAATACCTCTTTTCCAAAGACCAACATTATAAAAAAAGGGAGAAAAATTGAGTCCTACCTCATAGTGAAGATGTGAGGAGTTTGCAACCATTCTGACAAACTATAGGATATATGTATTCATGACTCCCAAATAAAGAAAAAGTGGCACAGACTGCATTCTGTCTAATGTGGTCTACAAGTGACAGCACATGCATGTCTATTTTCACATTGCAAAAGTCATCAACACTTACAGAAAATGTGTAAAAATGCCACTGAAACAAGACTGGTGATACAGTGCCATTATTTAAGTTGAACATTTTTTTAAATAATGGCATTGTACAGTATAATAGCAATATTCCTCTCTTTATTTATATTATGCTCATTAACCCGTGAGTAGCTCATTTGCTTGTGCACTCAGACTTTGCCCTCAAGATCAACATGCCAACCATGGGTAAACACAGAATTACCCACACAAAGTTGTGGACTATTGCTAAAATAGATGTGATAGCTATAACTGAATATTAAAAAATAACTATCAAGGATTATCCCTTTTTCAACACCTGAAGAAGCTTCAAAAGAACTGCATGCAACAAATACGGCCATAAATCTCCATTACGATCTGAAGAACCTTCTTTGATACCCACCTATGAACTCCTATTAGTGTTTGTCTGATGTGACCAGTATCACTGTTTGATAGAAAAATAAACAAAAAACAAAAGCCATTCAACAAGTCACCACATAGATGCAATATAAAAAGAAATGTTTATTAAACCAAGTTTAGCGTTTTCATCCCTTAGGACTTTATCAGAACTAAATCAATGAATATATTTCCTTATTTAAATATTAAATTGAATTAGTACATGTGATCAAAATTACTGTGGTGGTGTAGCAGTAGCGTTGTTGCCTCACAGCAAGAGGCTCTCCCGTTCGATTCTTGGCTGGAGTGCAGGGAGTGCCTTCTGTGTGGAGTCTGCATGCCCTCCCAGTGGTTGAGTGAGCATTTGAAAGACATGCGTAAATGGGAGTGCCTTTGCTGAAGGTTGAACATTGAGCTGGCACCTCAGCATTCATCAAAATCTACTGCCAATTATTAGCGGACCAGAGTTCCGCTGTGGCGACCCTTAACCGGGAAAAGCCGAAAGACAACAACAAGTACATGTGATCAAATGGTCCAATAAGGTAAAAGGTTAATACACAGAGAGCATTTATTTTATAAAGTTATATATATTATTGACTTTGTTTTTAAACATTTATTTGATAATTGGACCTTTTATCTTATTGCCTTAATATCATCAGGCAAAGGCTGGAGACGAAGCCAAGAGTAATGTTTCAAAACAGAACCAAAGGCAGCAGCTCCAGTGGAGGCATCAGCACATCATAACTCAATTAACAGAGTGGCAAACTACCTGAGAAATAGAGTCCAGGAAAGAGAGGGCCGAGGCCTTCCCTTCAGAATCAGGAAGGTCAGAGATAGCCTGAGAATGAAGGGCTAAAACTACCTGGGAATATGGGTCTGGTAATTAACAGCCAGAAAAGCCAAGGTGGCAACAGTAGATTAGTAGAAAGTAAAATCTTATGGGGTTTGTCAGAAGAGAGAGACACTACAAAAGGTTCAGCAGAAGGAGATTTGAAGAGAAACTTTCACTCATCAGGCACCTTGTAAAATCTATCATGTCTCTTAGGGGCGGGAGGTCGGAATCCAGGGCGAAAGAAGTTGCTGAAAAGGTGTCTAAAATGGCAACCAAGACAGGAGGAACAGCAGAAAGCTTAGGAGACTCCATCTGCAGCAGCTCATAATACCTCTTCTGAATGCCAGAAACCTGAGAACAGTCCGGTTTAAAGAATTCCATCATAAGAGAACTAGTATTCCAAAAGGAGAGTTCTTTAAAGGGGTAGTCTGGGCTACTAGAATCTTCCTCCTCAGAGCCATAGTCTAAGGGAGAAGGGATCTGAGAGGAATATACTAAAGACTTTTCCCCAGAATCTAATTCCTTTTCAGAGGAGTCCTGCTGTCTGGGCCTCATGAGTAGGGTAGAGGACCAAGGCAGAGCAGGGACAGAAACTCCTTGGGGAGGCTTCAAGTCCATCAGTGCATTAAATAACCCCTGGGTAAAATACTGCCATTAATGCTGGGGATCTTTAGTAACAGTGTGAACATGTTTGGTCTTTTTTTTTCTTTTGAGGGATGTCAGCCCTAAACACCCTAGGAGTTTCAGACACTTGCCTACATTCAACTAACATAGTAGGAATCTCCTCCCAAACAAGTATCTATGGAATCCCCCTCTGCCCCTTTGAAATAATCAAAATTCCTCCTCAGCATCTGGAACAGACATCTGCAGAACCTCCAATGATGTGCAAGAAGTTGAAGCCATGCCAGCCTCTGATACAGTTGCAGCAGAGGAATCTGATGCATCAAACTGGTGACCCCCTGAACTTTCATCAGTTTCGAGAGAGACGTCCAAGGGAGGTGGGATAGCAGCCGAATCAGACCTGACTCTTTTGGCCTTTTTCTTGGCAGGAAGCTGACCTTTGTGATGGGAAGATTCCACCATAGCACCCTGCACAACAATTTAAGATATTGGCTCACCAGGTAAATAGACATGACTACATAGGGTATTAGGGTCAAACGCTTGGCAGACAGAACACTTTGTGTGGCTATGAAAAGCACCCGAACAGAAGAGACACTGCCCATGATGATCCTTATTGGGAATCTAGCTCCCACACTGACATTTTCCCTTTTTGGATGACATGCAAACTCACAAAATTATAAAAGGGAGAAAAGATCAGAAGAAACCCAATAATGGGGCACTTACCTGAAACACCGTTCCATAATCAGGACAGTAGTAGCGTTCAGACAGACGATAAATGATGGTGTTCAGACTGCCGGCAAAGAAGTTCTGAGGTATATATGTCCATGTGTCACCTTTATGCCCTCTGCCTTGAGCAGAGAGGAAAAACATGATGTATGACATCTATATAAAATCCTAAGGCTTTGGTATACTGGCCAGACATTGAGCTACCCTTGGCAGGGAATTCCTTTCTTAAAGAGTACTGTAACAGTGATATGGAAGGACATCACTAGATCCAAGGACCTGAACTTTGCCTGCAACATAAATAGAACATGCTGGAGAAACTTGTGTGTCTGAAAGGATCCCGCATTGGGGATCCGGCTCCCCATCCATGTGAAGCAGTTTATCCCTGACCCTATTCAAACAAAACCTTGATCATTGGATGGAACAATCATAAACTCACTCCTAGTCTGGTCCCCATATTTCTGAACAGAGGTCAACAGGAAGTAAATTAATCCCCAACTAAGATGCTCCCCACATAACCCTTAGTTACTTCTTTAATAACATACCCCATCATATAGGTGTCCAAGGTATTTTGGACAAAATTGGGTTGGTTTGCATGGCTCGGCTTATAAATACCTTGGTGGTCATTAGCCTTGTATAATCCTACAAACTAAACTACTGCTTAACACCCTTATTTGCAAGCTCCTTAATACTGGATAAGGTCCTCCTTTAAAGACCAGACTCTTTAATAGGAATTGTAATTATACTGTTAGAAATACAGACTGTAATCAATTAGTTAGACCCCCATTACAAATTATCCACTACTGAGAAAGCCTTCTCTAAAATACACCTTTCAGTTGGAACAAACTCTCAGAAGAAATAAGGTAAGTTAAAAAGAATAAAAAAATAATATGTGGACCAGTATAAATATGAAAAACAAAATCTAAAACTAAAATTAAAGTGTTTTAAATGCAAGAACTTTGAGATAGAAAATTAATGTACATTGATTAAGTTTCTTTTTAACAGAATGATTTTAAATGATGTGGTTACATAATGCATTTATTAATATTATGAACTGTATTTAAGATTCAAACAAACTGTTATTTGGTATCTGAAGAACTGCCGTGTTAATGGTTGGATGAAAGCGCTAACAGAACTAATACATGTTAATAGTTTAAGTCAAGTACTTTTCTTCTAGTCTCCTTGGTGATAAATATTTTTATTTTTGGTTTAAATAAGACAAGTGAATGAACTTACTAGCTTCAAAATACAATTAAAAAAATGATAAAACAGTGTGCCTGTAAGTACTTCAGGATGTGATAAAGAAAACACTATAAGATAAGGGAACAATTGTGCACTCCATCTATTGGCTTAATACCAATTCAGCTCTTATGATATTAATTGAAATGCTTCTTTGGAATTCATCCATAACCTAATTTGCTCTTTTATTAATGAATTGTACCTAACTTAAAATTCAGAATGATCTGTTCCTAAATGAAAATTCCGTACTATGCCATTGCCAGAGCCAATGCAAGCTTTTGTATAGATAGTTTTTCATTCTGCTGTGTGCTTAGTTGCATTGTCCAGCCTCTGCGGCCCTGCTCATGACTGAAAATGGTCCTTGGAGCAGTTCACCGACCCAGTTAATAAATGTTAAATAGGTAAACACAATCTGCAAGGAAGTGCACAGGGTGGAGCCACAGAATATCCTGATATGTAAATATAAATCCACCGCTGAACAGATACAGGCTGCAAAGGTCACTACACGCATCATGAAGAGAAACATCATTCTATGAGTGGGAGTAAAATTCAAATTTACAGCAGAAATACATCAAATTGCAATCTAAAACTATAAAGAAGCACAGCTGTAAGAAATTACTCACACCTGTAATATAACTCCTGTGTAGAGCCACGGACTTGTTTTTTGTGGACTGTACAAATTTCACACAAACTACTAACAGCATTTTCCTATAATATGCACTATAAGGCAAATACATTAGAACAATTGGAAGAAAGAAAGAATAGCTACAAGGAAACCATAGATTCTGTATGCTAAAATAAAAAAAGTTGTCTTAGGATACAACTAGATGTACAATGCATCTATTTCCATGACCTTTAAAAGTACATTGTATATAGTCATTTCCCTTCTTATTGGGAAGAGGAAAGATCATATCACATCAGCTTTCAAAGCCAAAAAAAGTTTGAATCTTGGAAATCAAAATGAAAGTGACCTGCTGCAAGTCCAAAAAGTAATCGCATTACCATCTCTAGAGATCTTTTTAAATTTTTTGTGCAATGAAATATTAAAGTGTGCATTTCCTTTGCAATTAAACAACAAACTGGCGTATGACATATTGCTTTCTTAATCTGTAGCTTTAAGGAGAAGGACATTCAATGTCCTAGACCTCATGCCTGATGTTACCTGCCGTCTATGATATATGCATCCATCCACTGTGATCTACATCCTAACTTAGTCATGATAAAGTGAAATGGTAAAACTGACATTATATTAAATGGGATTGCTCTTTGTAGCTGCCCCTCTCTCATTGCTAATGAATTATTGATGCACTTCTGCACTTAATTATTGGAAAAGCAATTGGATGTCCCTGAATGGGATCCTGTAACCTGCCTACTAATGTATTTATGCTATGTGACTAGATTATGCTACTGGGAATTCTGTGAAGAGATGTACATATAAGCAGCACTATAACAAAACCAAAATCAGAAGCATGTCTAGGGCAGCAATTGTAAAGTATTTCTGTTATAAACAGATGAAGCATTTTAAAATGGGAACAACATATAAAATTGTTTCTAAGACTGAAGTCTCAGCTACTGGTTATGTATTATTTATATCATTTAGATAACTGTGCAGGTACTCATGCTAAGAAAGCATCTTTCAAGCACAACCTGGACTATCCTACATGGTACTTACACTGAGATATAAATGCAAGCAGTTGTTTACTTACTATAACTATATTTGTTATTTTTTTTAGAATATTATGTTGCACTACATTGACTGGCAACCTACACATAAGGATCCTTTGTAGATCTGGGTAGGTGCAGTTTGATTAATTTTGTAAATGGAATTTTAGAAGGGTTTTCCAAGGAATATGACCGATGACCTAGATAATATTTAAAAAAACTGCTCCTGGACATTGTGGTTTGCCAGGTATTTTTTTTTCATCTTTTGTCAAGACTTTCAGTATTGTTAACTGTTTTTTATAAGTCTGTATAAAGAACTTGTAATTTTTCCTCAGGAACCGTCACCTGTTAAGTTGCGGGTGTGGGGAGACATAGTTCAGCAAAGTAGTACAATAATACTCCAAGGACCATTTACCATCTTGAAGTTTGAGCTGCCATAACAATCAGAGTAGCATTCAGGCCAGGACACCCTTTGTATAAATCAGAAGTTATTTCTATAAGGTAACTTTTATGCTTTTCTTTAAAGGGCTAAAGCATACAGTGGTTCTATATTCCAATCAAGGGTGCATAATATCTTCCAATATACCTTCTGTTGTTCCCTTTATAACAGATCAATTAACCATGTAACTGATTGCAGTCTCTTTGTTCTTTTAATTCCAAGGTTTGTTAATATGCTAACAAAATGGCAGAAACATAGCCATAGTCATAGTTGCTACAGAAGATAAATTGGTAACATTCTTAATTAGTTATTTTAATACCCCATGTATCTGGTAGGGCTGATAATACTACTTGCATCAAATAGAAGGTTATCACATATTACCAGGTTTTGCTGTATTAAAGGCCTATTTTTTGGACCAGTCTGTCATCTTGGCCAGATCACATTCAAGATGATTGCTACTGCCAGTGCTTGGAATTCTCATGGTAGTGAGCTGGGTTGGATACAGCACAAGCTGACCTATTCAGGGCCTGGTTGTCCCAGCCATAAAGGAGTAAAACAACCCTAATTACTGCTTCCCACTAATAAAAAAATACTCTCCAAAACACTGTCAGCTACATTCATCTCATCTCCAGTCTTTCTCAGGTGTAGTATAGTCCACTCACTCATTGCACAGATTTTTGATCCAAGGAGAAAGAGACTTCCTGAATCTCAAATCTGAAGTGCAGTCTATTTTTGTGTCTATAGCACAAGTATACATGCAGTAAAGTGGTCTGATTTATGATCAAACTTTTGCAGAACAGAACTGTATAGTAAGTTAGTGGTGCAACAATCCTCTTTTGTAGAGAAAGGTGTGTGCGTGTATGTAAAATACCTCTGTCTGATTTGGCTACTTGACAGAGTCAAGCTCTGTACTACAGGTACAGAATACACTAAACGTAATCCTCTAGATCAACTGTCAGTCTGCTTATCTATCCATCTTTAATTTTGCAGAACTTCTCTGCTTTTACCTCATATTTATGCCCTATTCTTTGAGCAACCAGACAGTGCTTTGGGTCAACTAGAAATCTGGGCTAGGCTCCTCAATGGTCCCCTAGACTGCAATACAGTTGCAGTGTAAAGAAAGGAAGGAAACTGATTGTAGTAAACAGGAGGATGTTCATATAAGCCATGTCATTTGGATGAGATTCTTGTCTTCCTTGTTCTCTTGAATGTTGACAGTATATTTTTATTTAGCTGGGAATAAATTAGACAGCATGAAGACTTTGTAACTTTGAAAACATTGTTAATTTAGCTTGTTTTTTTCCCAGGCATACAGATGTGAAGTGCACTGCATTTGGGCTACAAAAGTTTCTGTCACATACTGTAGATGACTAAGACTACAATCTGATAAAGTGCTGCTTCCTGTAGTGCAGGATTCTCTCAGTTTTCATTTTATCTTCTTTGGGATTCTGACATCACTAGACAGTATCTCTAGGCTGTTCCTGAAAATGGACACTTGTGTACAATGCACTATTCCAGGCTGTTAGCAAACGTGTTATATGTTTATCTTTGAAATCCTGCCCCCTTCACCTATACACTTACTAGTACTTATCTATATGCTAGTTGATGATGAATCACAGCACATCTCTTATAGTTCAACAAGTTGACAGATGCATTTTCACCAAATTTGAATTTTAAGGGAAGAAAAGTTTACTGTTTCTCATACTAAGTTTGTTTTCTATGTCAGAGTGTTTTATTTAGAAAATGGTTGTCAGTGTTTTTTTCTGTAGAATTGGGAATAAAGGTTTTAAATGAAATCCAAATCTCTGTGATAATCATAAAAGTAAGGAAGAAAATAGTATGTGCACTGACAGGTTTGAAAAGTGTTTATGCTAACTGGGGAGAGACAGCCATGAAATAGCATATTGGTATGACTGGTAGGGGCCTGATTAATTACCCTGAAAAGGGACCCACTTCTTCATGACTGAGCTGAGACTTTGAAAGTATATGCTGCAACAGTGCAACATTATCAGCCATTATAGTAGGTCAGACCTGTACTAAGTGATGTCTGAGGGGATAGCTATTCTTGATGATAGAGAAGACATAGGGAGGTCAAAAATAGATGTCAGTGTTATGTAAGCATGTACCCCCCCCCAATAACATTGTTTGCAGTAATATTACTCATTTTTGTTGACTTGTGGGTTGTTGAATAAAAGCTGCTGCAGTATTTATCTTCTTCGCTTTCGGCTGTTCCCGTTAGGAGTCGCAACAGTGGATCACCTGTTTACATTTCTTCCTATCCTCTGCATATTGCTGTGTCACACCAATGACCTGCATGTCCTGTCTCACCACATCCATAAATCTTATCTTAGGCCTTCCTCTTTTCCTCTTACCTGGCAGCTCCATCCTTAGCATCCTTTTCCCAATATACCCAGCATCCCTCCCCAGCATGTCCAAAGCAATGCAATCTCACCTTTCTGACTGTCTCCAAACTGTCCAACCTGAGATGACCCTCTAATATACTGATTCCTAATCCTGTCCATCCTTGTCACACCAAGTGCAAATTTTAACATCTTTAACTCTGCCACTTCCAGCTCTGACTCCTGCCTTTTTGTCAATGCCACCTTCTCCAACCCATACAACATAGCTGGTCTCACTATCCTCTTGTAGACCTTCCCTTTCACTCTTACCGGTACCCGTCTGTCACAAATAACTCCTGACACTCTTCTCCACCCATTCCACCCTACCTGTACTCTCTTCACCTATCGTCCACACCCACCATTACTCTGAACTGTTGATCCCAAGTACTTAAACTCATCCACCTTCACCAACTCTACTTGCTGCATCCTCACCATTCCTCTATCCTCCCTCTCATTCACACACACATATTCTGTCTTAGTCCTGCTGACCTTCACTCCTCTCCTCTCTAGAGCATATCTCCACCTCTCCAGGGTCTCCTCAACCTGGTCCCTACTCTCACTACAGATCACAATGTCATCTGCAAACATCATAGTCCATGGGGCCTCCTGTCTGATCTCGTCTGTCAACCTGTTCATCACCATTGCAAATAAGAAAGGGCTCAAGAGTTAATCCTTGATGTAATCCCACCTCCACCTTAAACGCATTTGTCACTCCCACTGCAGACTTCACCACTCTCACACTACCCTCGTACATATCCTGTACCACTCTTACATACTTCTCTGCCACTCTTTGACTTCCTCATACAATACCACAACTCCTCTCTAGGCACCCTATCATATGCTTTCTTCAAGTCCACAAAGACACAATGCAACTCCTTCTGACCTTCTCTATATTTCTCCATCAACACTCAGAGCAAACATCGCATCTGTAGTGCTCCTTCCCAACATGAAACCATATTGCTGATCACTAATCATTACCTCCCTTTTTAACCTAGCTTCTACCACTCTTTCCCATAACTTCAAGCTGTGACTGATCAGTTTTATCCATCTGTAGTTACTACAGCTCTGCACATCACCCTTATTTTTAAAAATAGGTACCAAAACACTTTTTCTTCATTCCTCAGGCATCCTCTGACTTTCCAAGATTTCATTAAGCAATCTGGTTAAAAACTCCACTGCCATTTCTCCTAAGCACCTCCATGCTTCCGCTTATATGTCATTTGGACCAACAGCCTTTCCATTCTTTATCCTCTTCATAGCTGTCCGTACTTCCTCCTTGCTAATCTGTTTCACTTCCTGATTCATTATCCCCACATCATCCCAACCTTCTCTCTCTCTCTCTTTCACTTCATTCATCAGCCCCTCAAAGTACTCTTTCCATCTGCTCAACACACTCTCCTTGCTTGTGAGTACATTTCCCTCACTATCCTTTATCACCCTTACCTGCTGCACATCTTTCCCAGCTCGGTCCTTCTGTCTAGCCAATTGGTACAGGTCCTTTTCTCCCTCTTTTGTGTCCAACCTTTCATACAACTCTCCATATGCCTTATCCTTAGCCTTCACCACCTCTCTCTTTGCCATGCGCCTCATCTCCTTATACTCCTGTCTACCTTCTTCATCTTTTTGACAATCCCACTTCTTCTTCGCCAGCTTCTTCCTCTGTATACTCTCCTGTACTTCCTCATTCCACTACAATGTCTCCTTGTCCTCCTTCCTCTGTCCAGATGTCACACCAATCACATTTCAAGCTGTCTCCCTTACCATCTCTGCTGTAGTTACCTAGCTATTTGGTAACTCTTCACTGCCCCCCAGTGCCTATTTTAACTCTTCCCTGAACTCCACCTCACAATCACCCTTTTCCAACTTCCACCATTTGATCCTTGGCACTGCTCTCACACTTGTCTTCCTCTTCTTGATCACCAACGTCATCCTACAGACCACCATTCTATGCTGCCTAACTACACTTTCCCCTTGTCACCACTTTACAGTCTCCAATCTCCTTCAGACTGGCCCTCCTGCATAGGATATAATCCACCTGTGTGCATCTTCCTCCAATCTTGTACGTCACCCTGTGCTCCTTCCTCTTCTTAAAATACGTATTCACCATAGCCATGTCCATCCTTTTCCCAAAATCCACTACCATCTGACCTTCTGCATTCCTCTCCTTAACACCATACCTGCTCATCACTTCCTCATCCCCTCTGTTCCCTTCACCAACATGCCCATTGCAATCCACTCCAATCACCAGTCTCTCACCCTTGGGTACACTCACCACCACTTCATCCAACTCACTCCAAAATTTTCTTTCTCATCCATCACACACCCAACTTGCAGAGTGTATACACTAACAACATTCATCATTACACCATAAATTTCCAGCTTCATAAACATTACTCTGTCCGACACTCTTTTCACCTCCAAAACACTCTTGGCATACTGTTCCTTCAGGATAACCCCTATCCCATTTCTCCTCCCATTCACACCATGATAGAACAATATGAACCCACCTCCTATATACCTGGCCTTACTCCCCTTCCATCTGGTCTCTTGCACACACAATATATTAACTTTCCTTCTCTCCATCATATCACCTAGCTCTCTCCCTATACCAGTCATACTGCCAACATTCAAAGTTCCTACCCTCACTACTACACTCCTAACCTTCCTCCTCTCTTTCTGCTTTTGGGCATGCTTTCCCCCTCTTCTTCTCCTTCTGCCAACAGTAGCCCAATTTCCGCCAGCACCCTGTTGGCTAACAGTACTGGTGGCAGTCGTCATTAACCCAGGCCTCAACCGATCTGGTATGGAAATCTCAGCATATGTTATTTGGCAGAGGTTTTACACCAGATGCCCTTCCTAACGTAACCCTCCCTATTAATCCAGGCTTGGGACCGGCATGAAGAAATGCACTGGCTTGTGCATCCTGCTGCAGTATTTATATTGTCAATTGTTTTTCTTTATTCACTGCACTAAGGAAGGAATTAATTCATTAACTGGCCTGGTAATATAGTGCAAACATGTTGCAGTTTTAGTAATACATTTTGCTGTACCTTCTTTACAGACTCCAGCAAATTTAAAGGGGTAGACATTTGTCAAGTCATATTTGGAGTGATAAGAACCATCTGATTCTCAGCATCCACTGTGTAGTCACTGTTGCATATTACTGTGATATAGCCTTCTCTACAAAACATGTTTGTATAGGAATTTTTCCTTTAGTTAAAACAAACTGTCACTCTGGCAGTTATTGCAGAGGACTAAAGCTTCAACATGTTAATGAGCGGTTTCCTTTGGGAAGGGTGCATCATTTGCATTTGAAAGATTTAAATGCTGCACTCGTCCTGTGGCAAGGGTTCCGCATTTGAATCTTTCCACTTACATTTAACTACTGGTTGACATTAAGCAAGTCACTTAATCAGACATTACTTTGGAACAAGTGGGAATTTGGGCTAGGCTCCATAATGGTCTCCTGGAGTGCATGCCTAGTGATTAGGAACCTGTCAGTGTTTGCCAGCCATTCCCTGCTGCATAGATGATCCAGTTCAGGAAATATTCTGGCACACCAATTTTTAATGCAACATAGGCAATTTGTTCTTTAAGTGCTGCAGACACTGCAATTGTAGACAAAGCACTGGAATGTGAAGTTTCCTAGCAGCAACCTCTACATTAGTAATAGTTCTCTTTAGTGTTGAATTATTCAGATGAACTACTCTTTTCTTTGTAATATGAGGATAAAATATAAGTTCTTTCTCTCTTAACTGAGTCTTGCTCATACCTTCTAGTGTGTTTTGTATAATTGTTTAGTATAATTTTTACTAAAATTGTTATAGTTTATAATTTTATTATTATAATTTTTCTTTTGACCAATGCTACCTCTGTATTGTGATTTTTCATGTCTTTTTACATTGTTAACTTTGCCACTGTTCATGCTTGGAACTTTTCTCCACGGGCCTCTACTGAAAATGGACATATATCCAGTTAGACAAGCCCAGTCAACAAATGTAAAAATAAAAAAAATAAAATAAATAAAATAAATAAAAACTGCACTTCAGAGATTATGAATGAGCATAGTTCACTGTTTTAATATTTCTTATGCCCTTGTAAATACTTTTCTACCATAATATGGTATGATGCTAATGATCCTTATACAGCGAAATGTATTTAATCCAGTAAAGTACCTGTCATTTTCCTTCATAACATTAAGGGTACACAGTCAGAAAAGTGAATCTAACTGCTGTTGGGGATGGAGGCACTTTCTATGTGTGAAAGTATCTTATGCTCTTATCATCTTGTCATTTTTAACTGGTGTGTGTGAATTAGGTTGGAATACTTTGGCTATTCTGTGTTTGCATGAAATAAATTTGAAATATGTGACTTTGTTTATTATTATTATTACATTTTTTGACACAGACATCTATAGTAATCTACAATGTAATTTTTAAAGCATTGGAAAACTTACATTAAATATATACTAAATATGTAACAATTTGAGTATAAATGGTTTTAGTGAATTGTATTCATTTTTGCAAGTGTTTTTAACATGGCTTTCATGAATTAATTACTCAATTAAGTGATTTTAATTTATTGTGCTGCTTGATTGGACAAGAGATCTGTGATTAAATTCAAACAGTATATAAAACCACCTCATTTTAAAATTGATGTATAACTGATGAAGTTGTCGTGAAAGCGTCTATGTGGATGGTTATTGTTCTTTTACTGATCCAGTCTCTACTGTGGAGTTTTTAAGTGCTTATTAAAGCAATTTTTCCTTGGAGCTTCGATTCATTTGTGCCTGGTGGAGTATTCTTAGTTAACTTTTTTAATCTACAATGTAGCTATAATTTGTTTTACAGGATGTCTGTGAATAATGACTGACTCTGCTGAGTTGATAAAGTTAAAAGGGCATTAATCTGTCCTTGTAGAACCAATGTGCATTTGTATAAAGCAAATTGGGATACTTCACTGTTACCATCTTTATCAACACCTGACATGTGGTGTACACAGTCGATAAAGTGGCCATAACTGTTCAGTTTAGATATTGTTAGATTATAATGACAGCAGTTCGAATGGCCTATAATGGTTGAAATGTTCTGAAATGGGTACTTTTGTTAATTAGTTCATATATTTAGTTTCTCTGCTTACTGGAGAAAATGTTCACACCCTTACAGATGTTGCTGTATTAAAACTAGAAATAGAAGTTAAAATAACCAGAAAGGTGAACCAAAGGATGCATGTATTTTTGCATGGTCCTAAAAATGTATGTGGGGAGCCTTTTGCTTGAAAACAACCTGAGGCCCCAGGTAGACAATCAATCACTGACACCATTTACTAATGGGTTAATAGCAGTGTAATCATATGAGCCATGTTCTTTGGGTACAGGCCTTGGTTTTCTTGTTTTGTTGACTGACAGTGGGCCAGATTCCAAAAGAGTTGCTCTCAGTGTAAGTCTGCCCTTATTCTGGAAGACCACCTCTCAGTGTAAGTGACTTACTTCCGTGTAAGTCTTGTGTGTAAACAGGTTTACAAAGGGGGCAGATTCCTAAACACCTACTCTTAGCATAAGTTGTCACTTAAACTGAGAGCAAGTCTTGTTGAATCAGACCCAGTGTGTTTATTATTCAGCTGTGACTAAACTGGTCAGCATGAAGTATATGAGCTTAATGTTAATATTTTAACTCTAAATACATTTTTAATTTATTTTTTAAGGGACACAGGTGTGAAATGCACTACTCTGGGCTACAACAGTCTGTCTGGTATGTGGTTCAAGTAAATGAATCTGTACAATGTCAATGGGCTGCTTTTGTAGTGCATGGTTAGTTCCCTCCAGCCTTCTTTTCTCTTTTGGGTGACTGACTAAGTCACTTCACCAGACATTGCTCTTGGGCTTCTCCTGTAAAGGGACATTTGCATGGAGTGGGTTGTCCTTTGCTCTTAGCAAATGCATTACCAGTATCGGCCTTAGGTCAACTGGTGCCCTAGGCAAAAGCGCTCCACAGCACCCCCCACCACACCACCCAGTGCTCCCATCCTGGTCTAAACTACACCAGATAAATACTTGAAAAGCACCCCTACTAGAGTGGCGCCCTAGGCGGCTGCCTAGTTGGCCTATGCCTAAGGCCGGCTGTGTGCATTACACATTTATTTAAAATCCTGCACCCTGCTTTTTGACTATGAATCACAGCACAGCTCTTGTAGTCTAATGGGGTGCCAAATGCATTTTCAACAAAGGTGAGCTTGCTGCGAAAAGTTTAATTAAAACAGACTTGGCATGAGCAACAGCAAACACAAATTTGTGAGTATTGTAAAAGTTAAAAAAGAAAATTGTATACACACTGTCAGGTTTGAACATTTTTTTTTGTAATTATTTATCACTGTTGACTTGTTAGTGCCACTAGGTTAGTAGTCTATTTTTATGGGAGACTCAAGGTGGTATTTTCATTTTTACTAGGGGAAATTTGCTCATGGCATGAGGGAACTTTCCCCTACTTGTTAGCGTACAGGAACACTATTGCAGGTGATGCTTCCTGCTTCTGGTCTGAGTGAGAAGGTGGCTTGGAGAAGCAGAGAGAAAGAATGGAGCATATCAAGATGGAATACAAAATATATTTCTGCAGGAGAAGTGAATCATTGAATATGGATGAAGGAAAGGATTTGCAGAGTGGTGAAGTAATGTCAGGAGGACAGATGTACATAGAGGAGAATGCAGGAGGAAGAGGAGGAGTGGAATGTCAGGAGGAGTTGAAGGCAATCGAGCCTTCACAATAGCAGAGTGATACATTAAATGATAGAGGGGCTGTACCTATATTGGATTTTGAAGACATCTTCATGCAAATTCTTCTTAGGGAAGCTGATTCAACACAAACCTGTATTATTACAACCCTGTAGTCAGGAGAGTTGTGGGATGTCTACTTAAAAGAGATGGTAGACCAGAGTGAACCAGAGAATGAGATGGCAGTTCCATGGGGTATAATTATGAAAAAGATGCAGGAAAAGGAGGTAGATAATGCAGTAAACAAGAGATCACATGCAAAGACCATAAAAGAAGGGAGAGAAATGAGTAGAGTAAGTGAAAGAGATGGCAAGGAAGACATTTATGATAAGGTTAAGTAGGAAAGAAGAAGAAAAAGGGCTCAAAAGGTATGAGGTTTGGGAAACTGTGATTGCACCTTTTGGGTACTTCACTCAAAGAAGTAAGAGCTTTTATTCTCATCAATAAAGTGATGTATTGTGACATTTTTTTGAGACTGGATAGTATATGGAGAAATTTTTAAAACAGTATGAATTTAAGAAAAGAATGACATCCTTGGAACTCTTATGTGGTACAAGCATTTCATAAGAAACTAACAAAAATAATTTTTGTGCAATTTCAAATGGAAGTTGGGAAAAAAAAGAGTTAAAGGACTATTTAAACACTTTATGTAAAGAGGTTATGGACAAGTCAAATATATACATGACGCACAGAGGTTTATGGACTGGGGGTTGGGAATGTGAGGTAATTTTGAAAATTAAAATGTTATACATATTTCAAGTGTGATAAATGTAGATGGCAATAGAAGTTTTGTTAAATATAGAGAAAAAACAAAAACATGCTTTTCTTGCAGAAAAAATGACCATTTGATTAGTATTTGTAATAAAAGAAAATGTTTTACCTGTGGTAAGACAGGGCATGAAGCTATGAAATGTGATATGATGTGTAAAAATGTGGATGAACAAGGCATGCATGAGAAGATTGTAAAGAAAATGTAGAAGTTACTGAACTAGAACCTATAGAGGAATTTGTATGTGATATCGAAAGTAATATAGAAAAGGAAGAAGAAGAACAGATTACTACACATGAAAATAATAAATAAAAATAGTGGCTGAAAAAAATGAAGGTGAGGAAGTGGCGGAAGATACAAGAGAAGTTGAATATGTAAACTGGTAAGTAGTGAGGGGAAAAAGAATGAAAGAGAAAAAGGAAGTTTAAAAGTACAATTGTGAAAGAAAATAAAGAAGGCAAAGGATAGATGTGGAAGGGGAAGAATCTAACTTTAAAAGGCGGCTGAAAATGTTAACAATAAATGTTAATCGTATAAAGAATATTAAAATAATAGGCATATTAGAATGGTCTGCTTTACTTGATATGCATATAATTAGATTAGAAAACATGAGAGTATTGACAGACGTAGAAATACTACAAACAGAAAAACTATGGGGTAAAAATATTATTTGGAATATGGGATAAGATGCATGTTCAGGACTAGATATGTCAGGAAACAGTAAAAGTGTTAGACATTAGATAGTAGAATTGGGAAGAATATCAGTGACAGATTTAGGATGGAAAAAAGATGTGTACAGAATTATTGCAATATATGTGTATGTTGCAAAAAGGAATGAGAAATAATATTTAAAAAAATTCTAAATTATGCAGGAGTAAATATGGAAATAGTATTAATAGTGAACTTTAGTTGTGATTTAAATAAAAGGAAGAAGGAAGACAGTGATGTTAAGAATGTATCTGAGATAATGAAAAGCAGAAAGTTATATACAGTATATAGGACAACACTAGATTTAGAAATGAAATAAAAACAGCAACTGATTTTTAAATATCTGCAGTTTAAAATTGTACAAGAAGAAATAAAAGTTTAACAGATTTCTCAGATCATTTAGCTATATGGGTAGAAGTACAGGAGAATGAAGGATATATAAAAATAGGTAAAAGTATTAAGAGTTGACTGAAAAAGATTTAGATGAGGAAAGCAGAAAATACATTAATAAATTATGGAAAGATCATATAGATATGACATTTTTTATGAAAACTGGATGAGTTGGTTGATAAGTTTTAAGAAAAAAGTTTAAAGTGTTTTTTGGAATGTCAAGCTGTGAGGAGAAGGATAGAAAAACTAAAATATAGACAACTGAATCAGGAGGTATTTAGGGAAGAGTTGAGAAATAAGGCAGTTTTTTATGAAATAGAGAAGAAAATATATGACATGAATCAGGAGAAACTTTTTAAAAAGTTATATAAAGAAAGGTATTTCTTACAAGGAAAAAAGTAAGTAGCAGTTCTGCATTTAAATTGGGTCTATATTATAAGACTGACAGTTGAAAACATCGAACAACATATGGTTCGACCTTATAAAAAGACAAAGACAAAAAAAAAAAAAAAAGAAAAAAGTACCCTAACGGGTTTAAGCAAGGGGGCAAGCCTCCCTTACAGAGATTTCCATTTACACGCTCAAGATTCTGAGCATTTGATATTCTCGTGTCTACAATGTCAGATTCGACATCGTCAGCTTTTGATAATATAATATAGACCCTTTAAATTAAATAGTAAAAGAAAATAAGAGTATAATAAGGAAATTTAAGAATAATGAAGGAGAATTTGTGACTACACAAGATAATATACTTGAGGTAACAAGAAAGCATATAGAGAACATTTCTGTTAAAAAAAAGAGATAAAAGGAGGACAAAAAATGAAAGTTAAAAAAATGAATAAGGAGGATTGTAAGAGTTTGTAAAAAAAACATGTAAGTATAGAATAATTTAATGGAATTTTGAAATAACTTATCACACAGAAAGCTACAGAAATGGGCAGTACTGAATATTATATTTATAATAATTTGGAAGAATGGCAAGAAGTGTATTTTGTGGTAGTCTTAAATGAATGGTTAGAGACACGAGTGATAGAAAAATAAATATGAACTGAGATTATGAAATTTATATGGAAAAACGGAGAAAAAGAGGATATAATACATTGGAGACCAATAGCGTTGAATAACACAGATTATAAGATATCTATGAGAACAGTAGGTAAAAGACTAGCAAATAAAGATAAAGTAGGGAAAGGAAGTCAGGATAATGAAAGAAGTGATATATGATATTATAAATAAAAAGGTGGATTCTAAAGTTATGGCAGAAGATGTGAGTAAAGCATTTGATAGACTGTAATATGAATGTTTATGGGATATATTAAGGGATTATAACATAAGTGAAAAGATAATAAAAATAATAAGTTAGTTTATGAAAAAAATAATGTGAGAGTAATATTAAATGGATGGTTAAGTGAAGAAATAAAAACAGTGTGTCGAATAAAAAAGGATGTCCTGCAAGTAGCATCTTATTTGCTTTAGTTATGAATGTGATTGTCAATAAAATGAACAGAGTACTAAATATTGCAGATGATAACATAATGGAAGAAATATTCAATAATTCATACATATGCAGATGATATAGTCTTAGTTACTAAGAATAAGGATTGCATTGAAGAAGGAATTAAAGAGTTATATAACAATTTAAAGATGCTTGGCTTATGCATGAAAAAAGACAAAAGCAAAGGTTTTTGTTTACAGGAAATATAGAAGATATTCTCTTTAATGATTAGGTTTATTGATATATTGGAAATAGTATTTGGATCAGGTGAGCATAGAGAAAAACAGTGGGAGAAAATCATTCTGAAATTAAGAAAATGAGCATATTTTGGAAGTCATATAAATTGTCTCATAGAAAAGTATATTTAATAAATACAATTCTTTTAGACAAAATATTCTATTTAGCAAGTGTATATATGACCCCATCTAAGTATGAAAAAGAGATGTCTATTGTATTTTCCTTTATATGGGGATCAAGGCTAAATCCAGTTAGAATCAGGATTCTGTATGTTAAGGAAAAGGAAGGGGGACTAGGGTTAATTTAATCTGATTCACTTATGCAGCTTCTTTGAATCTCTACAGAGCATTGGCAGGATTAAAAAAGAGAACAGAAATGTAACAGAACTTGTATTGAAAGTAAAATATATATTTTTTGGGATATGATAGAGTTAGGGAAAAGATGGAAAAATCATGTGAATGAGTATATAAAAGAGTACCAAAACAAGCCAAAACAATTTTTATGGAAATTGGATATAAATAATGTGGAAAAAACAGGAACGACTGGTATTTGAATATAATGAATGAATATTATTATGTTTTCCCATGGAGACATTTAGAAAATGAAAAAAAAAAGAAATGTTATTAAAATAAAATTTGCATAATGTAAGACAATATATGAATGCAAAGCTTTTCTGCTGAGATTGGCAACAGGTAAACTGCCTGTTAAAGTGAATATGCCCTATAAAAGAATACAAGAAAGTGTGTGCAATTATTATGGGGAGGTAAAAAAGACAGAACATGTGTTTTTGAAGTGCTGTACAGTGATGAAGTTATAGGAACAAATCTATGTGAACATAAGATGTCAAAAGGTTTTGAAAAGGTTGAAGATTTAAATATAAATATATTTGAATATGGGTATTATGATACAAAAATCAAGAAGTTATGAAAATTGATAAATATTCTATATATTACGGACAATATGGCATGGGAGACTCAAAGTGAAGTTTAATGGAAAATGGATATGATCTGAGAACTTGAAGAAGATATAGTTCTGGTTGGGGAAAAGATTAAAGCATATGAGACTATATTGTATTATATATGAGTGTAAATAATGTATATTATGTAAATAATATAAATATTGTATATAAGCTGTGATAATCAATAAAGAACCCCTTCTCATCATTGTTGCAAGTGGGACCCATTTTGGAGGAGTACTTCCTGTTTCCATTCCAAGTGCAGAGACAGCCTAGAGAAACAGGGAGGCAGATGGACAGAGAAAGAGATGATGGAGTGCTGAACAAAATGAAGCCTGTTTGATGGGGATCAGTCAGCAAATGATGGCTGTATAATTACAACCCTCCAGTTAAGAGGGTTGCAGGATGATTTATTTAAAGAAATGGTGGTGCAGAGTGAGCCAGAAAATGAAAGAGATGTTTCCCGGATGACATTATGGAATACAAAAAGAGGATGTAGAGACAATCCTGATGAATAGTTGTGATGGAAAAGAAAACATATGCAAAGAAAGCTAAAGAAGGCAAAAGTCGAGTAGCAAAAAAGAAGGCAGAAGAAAATTAAAACCAGAAGTATGTGGTAAGGATTATAAGAAAAGAAGACAAAGAAATGGACAGGTATGAAATAAGTGTGGGACAATTTAATAGCTCATTTCAGTATAAAAGGACACAAGGTATGAGCATTTATTCTTATTAACAAAGAGACATTTTGTGACATTATATCAAGACCGTTTTTTTTTCAATGGAAATTTTTCTTGGAGAATATGAAAAAAGACACTGTAACCCATGGCATCTTTATGTGATAAAAGCATTTAACCAAAAAGAAAAATTATGTACAGTTTTGAACATAGGTAGAAAGAGAGACTTTGAAGGGACATTTGAAAGCTTTGTGTAAAAAAAAGTATTGGAGGTTGTAATATTCTATGACAAAATGGGTTTATGGACTAGTGGGTTGGACTATAATAATGTATTATTCATATAAAAAAGCATGATAAATATGAAGGGGAATACTGGTATTGTACAATACTGGGGACAACCCAAAACATGTTTTTTGTACAAAAGAAGGTCATTTGATAAGTAACTGTGACAAAAGAACATGAGATATTGTAGGGAAATGAGATACGATACAAAAATGTGAATTGGACATTTATGGATTGATTACAAAAATGAAAATAAGAGCAAGGAAAAAAGAGAAGATAATGAACAAAAAAAGAAATGTTAGTAGTAGTAGACACAGATGAAAAATAAGACAAGAAAACATAATAAAGAGGACACATTAGAACATTCTGAAATAAGTGATGAAGACAAATTGGGAGGTAATGAAAGGGAAAAGGCTTCTATTGATAAAAGGGTAAAAGACAGAAACAGAAAATTTAAAGGGATAAGTACACAAGAAAAAAGGAAACAGGTGAACAAGGGTATATGCAGCTAATGACTGGGGCTTTGTATACTGATTAAGATACTTGACTCACAGACACAAGGTACAATGTCTGATTCTCACCTTGGGAAGGAAACTGGATAGACTTAGTAGAAAGCTAGCCTAGTTATTAGCTATGAGCTTAAGAAACCATGAATTTAAGAAAAAGAGAAAATGAAGATTTTAGAGTGCTTTTTGTAAATATGATTAATATTAAGAATATAATACGAGAATAGGAATTTTGGAGTGGTATAATATATGTTATGCAGCTGTAATTATATTAGAATACACAACATTTTTAAAAAAGAAAGAAAGATTAAAAACAAAAACTATGGGGAGGAAAGATAATCTGGAATTTGGAAAATGAGAGATGTTTTGGATGAGCCATATTCTGTAGAAATACAGTAAAGATATTACATGCAACTTTAGCAAAAATGGGAAGATTAACCATTGTAGACTTAAAATAGAAAGAACAAGTATCTTGAATTATTACATATACTTATACTAACTGTAAAGAAATGGAAAGCTTATTTCATCAGATTTTATACAATGTAGTGATAAAATGAATAGTATAATAAGAGGATACTTTAATTATGATTTAAGAGGCAAGCATAAAAAGAAAGAAAATTATACAAGAACAATATTAGAAGTTATAAGATGTGGTAAGTTAAAACTATGGGGCATAAATTCATGGACTTACAAAAAGAGTATATATAGAACTGAAATAGATTATTTTATAGTATCACAAGGTTTAGTTATAGGAGAAGGGGTGGTAGTTCAAACATGATTTTCTGATCATCTTGCAATATGGCTATAAGTAAAGCCAAACAAGGAATATATAAAAAAAAAAAAAACTAAAAAGAATAAATGAGAAAGCATGGAATGAAGAAGGAAAGAAAGTAGTAATCCAGGTATAGAAAGATCATATTATTATGAGAACATTTTATAAAAAAAAAATGGACTGAATGACGGATGAAATTTAAAGAAAATATAAAAAATGTTTTTGTTTTTTACAGCAGCAATATGATGTTAATAAAGAAAGAAAAATATAAACATAATGACTGAAAGTAGTTTGACAAAGACAAAGAATTATATGAAAGAAATTAAGAAAAATACAAGAATTGTTATATAAAGTTTTTCTGTTTTTCCCAGTTATGGCAGTCATTTTTATGGTGTCGAATTGCCAGCCCGGTGTCCAACCTTCAGAGAAATGTCTTTAAATTTCAGTCGCAGCTGAGAACCATAGAGTTTTACAAGGAAAAATAGAAGAAGTATCAAGTTACTTAAGCAGGTTAGTAAGGGCTGATGGTAGTGTAATCAGAGAAATAAAAAAGGAGAACTAGAAAGAACTCAACAACAGCAAAAAAATTATGAATAGTATAGTGCAGTATTTACAAGAAATGTTTAACGAAAAAAGAAGGTAGTGAAAAATACATAGAAAGAAAACAAAAGTTGACAGAAAATGAGATCAAAAGGTTGGAATGGGAGATTTGTTTAAATGTGCTAGATAAAGTATTAAGTCAAGGAGTATAGATTCAGCTTCAGGGTCAGAAGGAACAGGGTAAAGGAATGTACAAAAACTTAAGGGACTGACAAAAATTATATTTTTAAAGATTTTGAATGAAAGGTTAAATGAAGGTTTTATGCATAAGGAATTTAGTGGAATACTTAAATTCATAGGGGAGAAGGAAGACAGAAGAGAATTAAAAACTGGAGATCAACAGTATGGAATAATAATGATTATAAGATCTTTATGAAAATAATACAAAAGAGATATGAAACTAAAATGGTAATTATTATGGAAGATAGCATATATAGTACAGAAGGGGAAGGGTTGTTCATAGGTTCATAAATTAGTACTAAGCTAACTGCCTTTGTAGACCATTTTAAGCCCATCAAATTACCCAATTGAGAATCAAACCCTGTACCTTGTGTCTGTAAGGTAAACATCTTAAACATTATGCCAACTTAGCCCTCAAGAATTTTTAATGATAGAGAAATTATGGATGATATTATAAACAGAAAAGAAGGAGCAAAAATCATGATAGGAGACCTGAATAAGGCATGTGGTGCAATTGGACATGAAATATTATGGGTAATAATAAAAGAATATAAGTGAAGAAACTATAAATGTAAGTGTATACTAATAATGCACTTAAAATACTTGCAAATGGCTGTTTAAGCCAAAAGGTACACATGAAGAGTGGTGTATGGCATGGATGTCCAATGAGCTGTATACTCTTTGCATTACTTATGAATGTGACAGTATGTGAAATAACTTACAAAATGGAGGAGACAGGGTATATAACACCTGAAGGGTTAAGAATTTCAGTTCTATTAACATATACACATGATATTATAATATTTTGTACAATTTTTGCAGTTAAGTAATTTGCACAAATGAGTGCATAGAGATGATAGGGATAGCTTTAAATAAAGAGAAAAGTAAGGATTTAGGTGATGTAGTAAAGATTGGGAGTACATATTTTACAATGAATGAGATTTCTGTGTTAAATATAAAATTTGAGAATAAGTATGTAAGTAGAATTCAATGGAGAAAAAAACAATAGAAGAAATAAAACAAATCTGTCTTTTATGGAGAAAATATATATTATGATTTAGGGAAAAGGCTTATTTGATAAATTCAGTACTGAAGGGAAAATAGCATACTTAGCAAGTGTATTTATGTTGCCAACAGTATTTGAAAAGTCATTATTGCAGATAATTTCTTTATTTATATGCGGTTTTAGATTAAACCCAGTAAAAAGAGGAATTTTGCATATAAATAAAGGAAGAGGAGTCTAGGGTTAATTAACCCACTGGTATATGCTTCATTAAATTTGATAAAGTGTTAAAGTGGATAAATGCAAAAGATGAGAGATTAATATTACAATTGTATACATGTAAGTATGAAAAATGTTGGGGTATGGTAAAAAAGAGGAAAAGAGTGTATAGATGAGGAAATAAAATATATTTTTGTGGAAAATAAAAACTGATATAGAAAAAGACAGAAAAGTATGGTATAAGAATGTAATGATAAAACAATATAAAACCATGGGAAAATCTAACAGGTGAAAAAAAATTAAAGGAATAAAAATAAGAAGCAAAGGGTATAATCAGAAAGTAGAATGTCAAGATTTCTTTGTGGAGATTGCTAATAGACAAAGTGCCAGTAAAAGGAAATATGCCATACAAGAAGAAAAGTGACAGAATATGTTTACATTGCCAAGAACAGGAAACTATGGAACATGTGTTTTTGAAATATAAAAGAGTAAAAAGTTATGGGGAAAACTATGTAAAGAACATTTTTTTCATTCCAAAGACAACCGCAAGGCAGTCTATAGTTATGTCAAGAATCTAAATGGCAATGCTCAGATCTGCTCTGAGCTACAAAAAGAATGGCATTAAATATACTCATCCCAAGGATATTGCCAATATACTGGCAGATCAGTTTAGTGCCAGCTTCACCACCCCCCCCTCATCCCCTAAAGGGCCATCTCAATACCAAAAGATTGCCAAATTCCGGTAATCAAGGCCACATGGGTAGAAACCGCACTCTCCAAAGCTAAGAATACAGCATCCATGGGACCAGATGACATCCCGGGCTGTGTACTACATGAACTACAAAATAAACTGGCACCTCCCCCAAGTGTCATGTTTAATTATAGCCTCACCTCAGGCTTTGTGCTCACTGAGTGGCGCATAGCTACAGTTATCCCACTCCACAAGGGGGGATCCCCCTTGGATCCCAGGAACTACTGTCCCATCAGTCTGACAAGCCTAATCTGCAAGGGCATGGAACACATTATCATGGAACTTATAAACAAAGACATTGGCAGCCTTCAAACACTGGACCCCACCAAGTTTGGGTTCATGAAGGACCGATCCTGTCTCCTGAACCTGACTGACTTCTTTGAATCAGTCTCCAGAGCTGTGGACGAGGGTAAGGCAGTCCACACAGCCTATCTGGATCTTGCCAAGGCCTTCAACACCATCACCCACTCTGGAATCATAGATAAACTTACTAAGCTGGGCATAAATCCCTACATTACTCGATGGGTTGCCAACTGGTTTACTGACAGAACCCAGACTGTAAAAGTAGCTGACTCCAAATCCAGCTCCAGACAAGTGGAGTACCTCAGGGTTCAGTCCTGGGACCGCTCTTGATTGGCATCTACTTCTCTGAAGTACAGGCCAACACTAAGGGACTCTGGCTAACAAGGTTTGCAGATGACTGCAAACTGGGAGCTATTATTGACTCCCCAAATGATGTGGATATTCTACAAAAGGGCCTTACAGAAACAAATGCTTGGTGCCAGAGCCATGGGCTCAAGCTTAATGTAAAGAAATGTGTAGTTATCCCCTTTGGGAAATAACATGTATCCATGAATTACCACATAGGTGGCAGTACACTAAACACTGAAAGTGTGATGAGAGACTTGGGGACACAGGTGGACAGTGGTCTTCCTTTCGATAACCACATCACTACAATGGTCAGGAAATCCTTCTATGTGTCACACCTCATCACTAAGGGCTTTTCATCCAGAAAAAAGGAGGTCATTGTCCCACTGTACTCATTCCTCATTAGACCCATTATAGAGTACAATGCCCTGTTTGGTATGTACCTCACAAGACATCTGCAACAGCTGGAAAGGACACAGAAATACCTCACTAAAAGAATCACAGGCCTAAAGCAGATGCCCTATGCTGACTGTCTAAAAAAACTCCAGCTATACTCTGGCATATCGTCTACTCAGAGGCGATCTCTGCTTAACATACAAGACCATGTCAAACCCTGAGCTGTTGGACATGCTCCACTTAAAGAAATACAAATCCCTCAAGGCCAAATGCTCCAGTGATCTAAACCTTGTCATCACAATGAACAAAACATGCTGGAGGGATAGGTTCCAGAACCAGAGACTGCCCATACTCTGGAATAGACTGCCCATACATGTCAAGCAGAGCATCTCCTTGACCTTGACGAAATTGACTTGAGGAAATTCACCCCAGGGATCATGTCAGTCACCCTGCTACACAGGGGTCCAGGGAAGTAAATATTGTGGGAAGAAAAATCTGGGGAATTGTTTGACTAGGCTTGTATAGGCCCTAGGGCTGATAGCCTAGTACCAACCTATGAAAATATAAAATAAGTGGATAAAACAAACATGGATATTAAATACGGATATTATAAGAACAGAAGTAAAGAATATGTAGGCATAGATACAAAGTTATTTTATGTTATATGGAATGAAAGAATAAATTATTTTTAATGGTAAATGGATTTTAGCAATATTAAGTAAAATCAGATGGTGGTTATGAAAAAAGGAGTAGGGATCTAAAAGGAATGAAATTTTAGTATGATTGTGTTAAAAGATTTGTATGTATGTGTATATATATACATATATATATATATATATATACACATATATATATATATATACATATATATACATATATATATATACATATATATATATATATATATATATATATATATTTGTATACGTCAAAACATTTGTGAATATGTAAATATTTAGTAAATAACAGTTATTTTTGTATATAAATAAATGAGTCCTCTTTTGTATAGATACTATGGGATCTTTTATATCCACTTGAGCTACTACCAAGTCAGACATTTGGGGCATCTATTTAATGTTTCACCCAAAGGGCAACAGACTCAGGAGTGCAGCAGCCCCTTATGCTGCAATGCAGCACCATCAATCCATTTTCTTGGTGTGGGAATAGAACCTACAACCTTCTGCACCAAAGGTGAATGTACTACCTTGTTGCACCACTAATACTGTTTACTTGGGGGAGACAACCAAGTAACAGGATGTTTGTATGGCTGTGGAGGACAGTTCATCATCCTGCCTAGGACCCCATTTGGCCACGATCCATCAGTGGTAGTGAGTATCTTATTTGTGCACAGACAGTAAAATGAACACATTTTACGTTTTACAAAACCACGTACTTAGTAAAATTTGCAAACCAAAATAACTGAGCAGACAGACACAGGGTATTACAAACTGACTCACTCTAGGTTTAGAGTTATTCCACTATGGACAGCATGAATACTCATTTTCCAAGACAACTGGACAGGAAGGCATCCACCGTGCTTTTCAATGCAATATTTATGGAGAAGGAAATGGTATCTAATCCCATCAAAGGTCTTAACTGAGTCAATGAAAAAAAACTCATGAGATGATTGATGGGTGCCAGTGTGATATGGTTCTTTAAGTTCTGCACCTATTTGTCCATTGTAGGAGCTTTTTTAAAAAAAAATGTGTAGCATACAAGTTTGCAGGGTTAAAAAGAGTCCATATATAAGGCATGTTTGAGGCAAATATGTACAGTTAACATGAAAGAATTCTTGCATACTGAAACATCTAAAATAATAGCAAGTAATGTGCATTTGATCAGTCTTTGAAAACCTAGTAATTTTACAATGCCAATATTTAATCCCTATATATTTTTCAGTGAATCTTCTGGTATCATTTAATAACATGCACCTTGTATTTAACAGTGAAAGCAGAGATACATGCTCACTGCATTCAACAGCCAGGCCAGTGTCTAAATCATCATGCTTTGCAACTGCAATGTGCCAGTTATTTCAATAAATAAACTGTATGTTTCAGAGGCAAGAGCAAACATACAGCTGAACTTTGCCCTAGTAAGCAGGTTGTCGGCTCATATTTTTATGTGGTACATGTAGGTAACAAGGTTTAGAAACAACCCAGAACAAAGTGCTCAGACATGCATAAAGCTGAATTAAATTTGATTTTTTTTAAATTAAGCAGCAACTTCTGCAACATAATTGAATCAGTTTTTAGGCACTCAGACCTAAAAAAGATGATGAATAATGTTACATTGAACTGTGATTATTGCTCTCAGATAAGTACAATATCCAAAAGGTATCCAGACTGAATCGGAGCTGATCATCTGATTAACTTGTACAACATTTTGTTCACAAAGCCAAAGACACCTCTGGAAAAGGTGGATCTTCATTTCCATTTATCTGTAAATTGAATACACTAGGATGGAAGGAGTGATCACAGGAATGAGGTATCACAAGTAATTGATGCACAAGTGCACTTCTTCCATCCTGAAGAGCACCTGTGCTGCTGAATAAGGGACAAATAATCCTGGAGATTCATGAAACGGCCTTGTACGAGACATAGGCTTTGCTCGCATGAGCTACTTTGGGATTCAGAGACATGTTACCACTATGAGGTTAATACCTCATTATTAGCTAATTTGCATCTCTCTGAATTGCAGTTGCTACAAAATGTGTGGGTCATTGCTGATCTGCATGTTGTGGTGGTAAACTGCTGCTTGTATAGGCATTGGCATTCCCCCTATAGTCTCTCTCTCACACACACACACACACAAAAAAACACAGAAACACGCATGCGTACATATTCAAACGCAACACACACACTACACCCTGTACCTGTCCCCTTGACTTGAATGCCATTCCATAGTTCTCCATCCCTGATCCCTACAGTGATGTCCATGTCATGAAGGCGCTTTATTTATGTGTATCCCTGCTAGGTAGTGTTCACCTCACCCGATCCCCATACTGATGTTAGCCCTGATTTTCAGTGGTGCCTTCCACCCCACAAACCATGTATTGATGTTATCCCTGCTGTCTAGTAGCTACCCCTACCCCCAATCCCCATACAACAGTCATGGTAGGTAATTCAATACAGCCTTTTTCAGTACCATAACATGGTGAGGCTGTCTGTGCTTATCCGCATGGCTGAACGATTTCTTGAATCACTCAGTGTGGAGATGCCATCTTGGAGGTGGTTCCACAGGACAGAGCATACAGCTACTTAGCTTATTCCTCTTTTCTAGACTACTTCACTAGCAGTCAACATTATGCTGCATGTCGTTATACTAGAACGTCATGCAGCACTGCAATAATATAGCTGCTGAACCCCAAAATGGTACCGCTATCTGCACATGGATTTATATATGTATATGTGATAGTACCTTCATGAATCCCCACCACAGAATATTTGACATGCATCTGAATTTTACTGTTGTGCTACAGATGGATATTTGTTTAGTAAATGTAAAAGCTACCGACAGATAATAGAAGCTATGACAAAGCAAAATCGTTTTGGCTTCCAATATGCTGAATTAAAAATATTCTCTGTATTCCTGTAAAGGAAAATTCCACACTTTCCTACAGTTTAACTCAACCCTCATGTTGCTTTCCTCCTACACTGTGGTTTCAGTAATATTTAGGCACCAGAAACTCACTTGTGCTTCATGAAACTTTCATTTCCTTGTCTTGGAGTCAAAGGAAGGGAAAACTCATTCACTGTGTTTAAGCTTGACTTCTCATGAACTTTGGCAAAGAAATTTGTCACTTCTTGTATGACACCGCCCCCCCAACACACAAAGAAATATGTAGTTCTCCCTATCAGGTACTGCCCACAGTCTTGTATAGTCAATTAATCCTACTGATGTCTGCAGTTCAGTAGCTGCTATAAGAAATAAAAAACGAGTATGGTGAAACTGATATCCATTGTCTTTATTGCAGAGAGGGGTAGAAACAATGTCAATTGATAGGTTACCACCTGTCTCTCTTTCTGCAGAGCAGTACTAATTTGGGCAGTTCTGTTCAGTGAGGGAAATGAAAAATGGCAAATATTTTGATATTTTACAAGAAAAAAAAATCTGATTTTTCTAAATGTCATAGAAAGCTTTGATACTACATCTAAGTCATTAAATATCATAGAATATAATTTAACTAATGAACAATTTATAATAACTCAGTTTTAATTTGGTAATAAGATGAAAATAATGTCATTTCAGAAAGAGTGTCCCACTGTGAGTAAAAAATATGGCAACCCTACTGGCTGACTACATATTTTATACTGAGTTCCACAAAGCCAAATTCATGCTTCTTAAGACAGAAGTGGCGAACTTCATGACACCCATGCAGATGGGCAATACAGTTAACGACTGCTGAATCCTACACAAATGCACTCTATAAGCACTTACACAAGTGCATGGATTGTGCTATCCCAAACAGAACCAAGACACTATCCTCCAAAAAAAGGAAGCCAATCTCGTGGTCCCCTGCCATAAACAAACTCTACAACAGAAGGAAGAAACTGTTGCAAAAGAGAGTAAAATCCCATGAGTGCAGGAGCTCCCTGATCAGCCTCAGTAAGAAGCTGAGATCCCTTATAAGATCCTCCAAAGCTAACTATGAAAACAAAATCATCACTGATTCTAAGGGCAACCACAAAGCATTCTACAGCTATGTCAAGAATCTCAATGGCAACACCCAGATCTGCTCTGAGTTACAGCACAACGGCACGAAAATGACAGAACCAACTGATATTGCCAACATCCTGGCAGGTTCAGTGTTAACTTTACCCTCCTCTCACTCCCTAATGGGCCCATATCTATACAGGAAGAATGCAGAGTCCCTGTAATCACATCTATGCAGGTAAATGCTGCACTCTCTAAAACCAAAAACACAGTATCCATGGGACCAGACAACATCCTAGGCTGCGTTTTACATGAACTTCAGAACGAACTGGTTCCCCACCTAAGCACCATGTTTAATCATAGTCTCATGTCAGGCTTTGTACTCACTGAATGGCGCACAGCAACAGTTATTCCACTCCACAAAGAGGCAGTCAACACTGATCCTGGGAACTATCTCCCTAGTAACCTGATGAGCCTGGTCTGCAAGGCCATGGAACATATCATGGAACTCATAAACAAAGACATTGGTAACTCCAAATTCTGGACCCCACCCAATTCGGGTTTGTGAAAGGCAGATTATGCCTTCTGAACCTGATTGACTTCTTTGAGGCAGTCACCAAAGCCATAGAAGAGGATATGGTGGTTCTCACAGCCTATCTTGACCTCGCCAAAGCTTTCAACACCATCCCCCATTCTGGAATTATAGCTAAACTCACTAAACTAGGTATAAATCCCTGCATCACAAGATGGGTTGCCAACTGGCTCACTGACAGGACCCACAATGTAAAAGTTGCAGACTCCAAATCTGATTCAAACCAGTGACAAGAGGAGTACCACAGGGTTCAGTCCTGGGACCTCTCCTGTTTGGGATCTACTTCTCTGAAGAACAGGCTAACACAGAAGGCCTCTGGCTAAAGAAGTTCACAGATGACTGTAAACTAGGAGCCATAGTTGAGTCCCTAAATGCTGTGGACATCCTACAGAAGGGCCTCACTGAGACAGATGCCTGCTGTCAGAGGCATGACCTCATGCTCAATGCCAAAAAGTGCATTGTCATCCCATTTGGTAAAAACTCTGTACCCATGAACTACCACATAAACGGCAGTCTAGTTAATGCTGAATGTGTGATAAGAGACCTTGGGACCCAGGTGGACAATAGTCTCTCCTTTGATAATCACATTGCTACAGTAGTCAGGAAATCCTTCTATGTGGCACACCTCATCACAAAAGGGTTCTCATCCAGGAAAAAAAAAAGAGGTCATTGTTCCCCTCTACTCAGCACTCATTAGACCCATTATAGAGTACAACACCCCTTTTGGAATGTACCTCACAAGACATCTGCAGCAGCTTGAAAGGCCACAGATGTACCTCACAAAAAGGATTACTGGCCTCAAACAGAAGCCCTACACTGACAGTCTCAAAAAACTCCAGCTTTACTCTGTGGCATATCACCTACTCTGTGGAGATCTCTGCCTAACATATAAAGCTATGTTAAACATAGAGCTGTTGGACATGCTACACCTAAAGAAATCCCAATCCCTATAAGCTACACTCTCTAGGGACCTAAACCTTGTCACCACAATAAACAGGACATGCTGGATAAATAGATTCCTGTCCCAGAGACTGCCTATACTCTGGAACAAGCTACCCATTTATGTCAAGCAACGTTCCTCATTAGCACTCAAGAAAAATCTTGATGAGTGGATGGGAAACAGGAAATACACCCAGGGGATCACTTCTGTGGCTCTGCTTGACAGGTGCACAGGAAATTAACTTTCTTGGGTGGCGTAAGCCAGGGAACCTTGTTGGCTAAGATTACTTAGGCCCTTGGGTCAATAGCCTTGCACCTACCTATGAACTTTAAGTGGTATTTTCTATAAATGTGATACATTGTTGTACACACAACTACTTAGTTTGGTCTGGGTGAAGTATTAGTTTGCTACAAAATAACAAATCAAGGGATAGCAATGCAACAGAAGTGGGAAAATGTAATCTACCCAAGACAAACTCAAAAACACAGTTGTACTTTTGGGGGGGGCAGGTGCTGTGTTTATTAAATACTTTTGAGCAAAATTAACATTTACATTAGTACATTTCCCCATTATTCATGATAAAAAATGAGAAACAAAATCTTCCAATTTGAGACACTAGTGAGTAGCAGGCAGGGTTCTTTGAAATGTTGTTCAACATCTCTTGAATTTCATTGCTAGCTTTGACACCTCAGGAAGAGTATGCAGGAGGGCATGTCAGTGCTCATAGCATATGCTTACAAAAATAATTCTTACAAAAGCCTGTAATTTAGCTTTTGTTTGCTGCAGTTGTAAAGCTGCTCTGAATTGTTTAAAATAGGCTCTGACCAAATTGTATGTGAATGCCATTCAGGAATAAAATGCAAGCACTACTGTTACAGAAGATATGCAAGGTGTCTTTGACTAACACTGCTGCCAATGTTTCTCAAAGGACTAGGAAGACAACATAACTTCTTTATGTCTAGCATGCCTCATAAAAGGGTACTTGAAATGGATTCTGGGAAGGGAAAGAGAAAGCAGTAAAACAAGATCACATTAATATGCCATGCACCATGTCAGCCATTTTCTTGAAAAATATATTAAAATTCTGTAAGTCCTACCTAGAATTATTTTAATGCATTAAACAGCTCAGAAAATAAACATACAATGAAAAACACATTTTTTTAGTTCCAATGTGCAGTTTTCTTTTAAAAAGTGGCACACTGTTTGAATCAAACTTGTTTTGGCATCATTTCAGAAGCTGGAACCCTGCAACACTTTGGTCTGCAAAGCTATCATGATATTCTTCCAAGGCTGCTGACTTTTCTCTTGGAGGATAACTATATTGGTATATGCTGGATTATCACTGGAGCTGTGAAATGGCAGTTCTCTGTACTCTACTATTTAAAGGCAGGTACAGTCTGCGATGGTTTTTAATTTAGTTTCCATTTTCTATTCTGTTCTGTTTGTCAGTGAATGCCTAGTTTTTGCTCTTTGCAATGAGTTAACATTAAAAGAGTTTATGACCTAACAACAATATTAACAGAGCACTGTTTGGTGTATTTTTATTTATGTATTTATTTATTTATTTATTCGATATTTGTTTAATGAGAAAGTCCAACTTGGTGGGAATCCCATTTTCAGTGGAGGCCGGGGGAGAAAAGATCCAACATACATAGTTCAATTAATAAACTACATAATGTTATTACATGAAGAGCAGCAACAAACAGTAAACTCAATCTATAGAATAAATAAAGTCAGATAAGAAAATCACACCGTGAATATTAATCATAGGATGTTGAACACTTAGTAAAGTACATTCAATAGTGATAACCAATGGTAAAGATTTTAAATATGGGCAAAAGAATAACAGAAAGGAAAGAGGTTTTGCAGTTGGGGGAGATTGGGAATAGAGTTAAAGGAGGTATTGGAGAAGCAAATGGGGTTATTTTCTAGCAAATTTCAAGTTCTGAGTTCTGTAACCAGTCACATATAAATACTCAGTGAGGTAAGTGAGAGAGACAGAAGTGGGTACAACATTATACCATTAAAAACAAGTATAATGTTACATTGTTATAAAGTATTTACTGTTTGCCTTGAGTGGCCAGCACAATGTCTATTGCTTCTTTATTAAAGATTCAGTGAATCTTATTTTAAAATATTGGAATTAGTAATGGCTGTTAGTAAGGGTGGTACACAATTTTTTTCATTCCACATTTATTTCAAATATTGTATGAAGTGGTTACGACTTTCAGAAATATTTACTATGTAAACTCAATGACAATTATTTAGTATGTGAACTTGGTGACAATTTAAGCAATGGTTTTCAGCTCTAATTTAACTTAGGCAGATAAGTTATGTACGAGTCCTACTCAAGACCAGGGGTAAGGCCAAAAAGTCCAATGTCTGTTAGAAAGGATTTAGATCTACATAGTGCTGGCACATTAGTACAACTTTTGATTAGTTTCTCACTCAAAAGAAAAATGAAAACAAAATGTCAGACTTTTAAGGCTTTAATGAATTGTTCTAAAGTGAATGTAGGAGACAAAGTTTACAAACAACCAGAATCAAAATTCTTCAGACAAAATGTTATTTCCTAAAATATCAAAAAAGAACAGTCTGTCATGGAAAACAGAACTGAATACAGTTTGCATGAAATGATTATGCCCCAGCATACTTATTCATAACCCTCAAGTAAAAACAGATTCATATAGAAACACTACTTCTGACTCATATCAGGCCAAGCATACTATACCTCTAGATATCTCTTTAAGGCAAGAACTGTTAAATGTCTATGCAATTTAGATCATATTACTTTACAGATGGCAGAAAGCTTTTGTTACTGACTGAAACACATGGCAGCAGATGTGGGGCACAGTCCTAGAGCAATTCCTGATTGTTTCCTGAAAATTTGAAAGTGTGATAGTATATTCCACTGATTAAATGACTCAGCTTGTGGGTATGGCAAACTCCAAGTGAAGTACTCTAAACTACATTTATTCCAAACTCCAAGTGAAGTACTCTAAACTACATGTATTCCAATTTCAGTACAATGGTATCAACAATGATCTTTAGAAAATGGCCGTTAAACAGATTTTTCCAATAAAACAATTGACTGGGAAAGAAGGAAGGAGGGAGGGGGATGAGAAGATGATTATGAAGATTATGGCATTATTAGTATTCCAGAAGAGGATATGGCCTGAATAACTATTTTGAAAAAAAGTTGCTACATTTCTAGAGGTTGCAGAGTGTAAACTTGATGCAAAATATTTGCTATTTTATTTATGCTATAATACTTCCTTATGTCACAACATGACTCTGATAATGAAAGAAAGAACATAAACATACATATAACAACTCTGTACAGTGAAAACATATGTCTATTAAATTATAAATGAAAATATTTAAAGTGATTAGCTTGTATCAGAACTATTTCATGTAAATATACACTGATTAAATAATTGAATGCTTTTCATAAACAGAATATATTAAAAGATAAATAGAATATACTTGAAACTGAAAACAGATATCAGACTAATTGTAATTTGCATATACTGAAAATGTTATATATGTTTCTTTCTACATGGCTTAGTACATCAAACTGTGCCACAAAAACAATAAACTTTGCAATTTAGTTAGTAAGTAAGTTTAGTTTTTGTGTTTTATTGTAAACAAAACAAGTTATTGCAATCTATATATGTCTGTTCTATCTTAAGAATTGTATGGCTAAATGATCCAAACAAAGAGGAACTTTGAAGGAACACAAGTGGACACAAAACCAAATCTACACACACACACACACACACAGGAATGCCAACACTGTACTGGAAGACCAGTGTGCAAGAACAAATTTAAAAAGAAAAAAGTACACACAGAACAGAAACAGCAGCATCAATGCATTAAAAATAATCCAAGGAGAGAGACACAAAAATTTAGAGCTTTTGTGTATTTAATAGCAGGATTTCATCAGAACTAAACATGATGCATTCATTCTTAGCTTAAAAAATACTCTGAACTATTTTCATCCAAAAATCAAGAATCATGAATAACAAACACAACAGATCTAAGCTGCTGAATCTCCTTAAAATACCACTTAATACAACAGTAAGGCTAAGATAAGCAGTTTCATTCCTTTATTCTGTGTAATGGAAGGTTATCAGATGGCATCAGAATTCAAACTTCCCTCTTAAATATAAGTCAGGGACCAATCAAAATCCATTCTTCCTTTAACAATTAATACACATTTTTGCAATTACTTTAATAAAGCATATAAAAACTCTTAAGCATAAGCATTGTCATAAAAATAGTTATGTCCTAAGAAATTAGTACCCTAATAATTCTTAATAACTATTACTACCCTAAAAACTCCAAACATTCTTGGAAAACTATACTACTGGTGACTATATATTTCACACAATTATAATAGGTAATGAGTCTAAAATGAACATGCTTAGATTATGACTGTATTAGGAATCACATGTAACTAATCAAATTTGCTACCCTTTCAGAATTACAATTAAATCTACCATTCACTAACATTTCTTTATCAAGATGTTTCAACCAAATATACAAGGTCTCATTTTTAAATGTACAATATTTACACAATCAATATCTATATGTACCAAAGAGGTAGAAAGAAGTTTGATGTCATGACTATTTTTTTCTGCAAGAGATTTATTATTATAATTACATTTAGCAAATGCTACTGGTGGTACTCTTAAGTCAGCATTACCTTATACAATTCTGCAATTATTATTAATGTTTTTAGGGTTCATGTCAAGAGATATTGGTATTTGATCTAAGAAAATGAATCATTGATCTTATTTTAACTCTATATCCATGATGTAAACTAGGTACACATTTAGAATTTCTATAATTAATGACCTGGTTACTGATACTTTTCGATCTCATCTGATTATAACCTCTACTGGTAAATAAATGCATTAACCATTCAACCTCATTATAAAAGTCACTTTCATTACTAATCAAGATACTTAATCTAATAAACTGCCTTTAATATTCCACTTCTATGGGGGGGATGCTGGTTATTACAAAACAGATAGGTATTCACAAATGTATTTCTGTGATAAATATTTCTTTCAAACGTTCGTAACTGCATAGTCAAACATAGTTCTATGACTAAATAATGCACTGTATTACCCATTTCACCAATAGTAAATGTTAAAAAATAGTACTAGCATTAATGTCAATCAGTGATGTAATAAATTCATCATATGTACTGGTCCACAAAATGAATACGTCATCAATGAAGCTTTTATATAATATCACCTTAGTATGATATTGAAGTTTAACTAAGAAAAACTGCTACCACCAGCTCATCACTAAATTTGCAAAAACTGGTGTCATACAAGCACCCACAGCTACACCCCTTTCTGCCAGACAATATCATTAAATTAAAAAAAACTGCTACCCAAAAAGTATATCCAGCAAAAAATAATATTGATAAATTAATTTGTAAACATTGTGTAATAAGTTAAATAATTCCTAATATACTCTATACCAATATCTTGTCAACTACATGACTATAAAGACACATCTAATGTAATAAACCTAAAATCAGAATGATTCAATTTCAAATGACTTAACAGATACAGACACACCAAAGATTCTTTGAGATAGAATTCCATCATCTGTGATATAAGATTTTGTACATGGTCAAGAAAATTAGAAATGTGTTAAGTCTTATCAAAAGCTGCATTAACAACAGGATGAAAATGGGGATCAATCTGACATTTATGAATCTTAGGAATGCCAAAGATTTTTGCAATTAGTCAAAATTCTACCATGCAAAACATAAACAGCTGGTGGACAATATATTCCTGATGTAAGAAATCGAATAATAAAATGTCATTACATTTATATCTCTTTTTAACAAATGGTATAGTAACAATTTGATAAAATTCATTATCTGACAACTTATTTGTCAATTTTTGATTGTATCATTCTATATCCATTACAACTATTAGTTTTGTCAACCTTCGTTACAGATGTATTATTATTATCCTTCAAGTTGTATAAAGCTTTCTTTTCAAAAGCAGTATGACTGATTCTTACAAGAATGTTTCTAAGCATATGCCTAAAATCATTCTAACGAGCTTTAACAAATCATTGTAATACTTTAAGACCCATAGGTACTTGTTTCACAACAATACAATGTTCTAAATAAACATTTTCATACTCAATAGAATTATATTTTCAAAGTTTTCTGTCTAATTCATAAATATTTGCTTTGCAAGTGGTGACAGAAGATTTTAAATTCATACTGTTGGTACCAGTCTGTAACCCTCTTTCTTCCAAACATTGTTACATATGTAGTCAGAGTACATTTAAAGCTAAGTCTGAATGTATGTCATTTAGTTCTGATAATTTCTATTATTAAATGAACAAAATAACTTAGCATTTATATTTGTCTCTCCTCTCCTTGAATTATTTTAAATGCACTGGTGTTGGTGTCCATGTTTGGTGTGTATTTTTTTCTTTTATTTTTTAATAAACCCACTAATGACAATGTTAGGTGGGAAAGTACAATTGTTCACAAAGTATTAGGCAGTTTACTCCAATGTGTACAACAGGACATAAGAATGAACTCTATCCATTGCAGTTCAATTAAATATGTATAAGATGTCACATGGCAACTCCCTGTGCTTATGGTACCACTGCATATGTTAAATATTCTCAAACTGAGAAACATGTTTGTTGCCATAGTTTTGAGCTGTAATATTTTAAGCTTCATTTATGTGGGCACACAGTCATTCTCATAAGAAATAGTATATAACTTGAGCTTTTCTGAAACAATCCTATGGGCAGAACTGAGAGATGGAATTCAAGTATAGCAATATTTTTCTCACTGCTCAGTAAATATTATATCAAGATATCCTTTAGCAACATGATTACAAGATTTCTCCAGAGCTACAAAATTTCTTGAAGACTATGCCTTTTTTAATTACCAAAATATATCTAAAGACATTCACTTTGAAAATAGTTCAGCATGGGGCTTGAAATGGACCTTTGTTTAAAGCAAACATAGAATTTTGGCAGAACACTCGGTACATCTTAAAACAGAATATGCTTGACCTGCAAGACAGTTATGTAATATTACTTCAGGTTGTCTATAAACAAGTATAATTTTTAACTCTGCTACTGTTAGCTTGTTTTGCATCTTTTTAAAGAACATTTTATTGGCTGTAAGAGTAGGTTGTGTGAACTCTGATGGTGGTTATAGTCTGATCACTTTAAAGCCCAGTACTAAAACTGGTACATAAAGAAGACATCAACATGCAATGTCAACAAAGGCACTTTTGGGGGAAATATGCTTTCTTGAAATAAAGAGAGAACCTGAAGCATTATTACACAGCTGTACTGCATGTCAAACATGTTCTGGTCAGAAATAGTAACAAGCCTCACTGTGGTTTGAGTTATGTGCAGACGTTTATGGAGGACATACTTTCTGGAGAATACTTTCTGGTTCTAGTGGGTGAAGATACAACATACTGAGTAGAAGTATGTCAAAATATCAAATATACTGGCTGAAGTGTTATATAAACTTTAATGTCTGGCATCCATCAGTTAATGAAAAAAAAATGAACCTCACAATGATCAACAGTTTAATGACTTTTCATATTCAGTGGTATTTCTTCCTGCATAAATACCATAGACAGCATAGTCCCGTGTAGTTACAAGGGAAAGGCTATGAGCTGCCATCAAGTGTAGCAGCTAGAGCAGTATCTTCATACATTCCTAAGGTAGTGATTTTGTGTTATTTAAAAAGCTGTGTTTTAATAAAAGTACTTCGTGTATAATCCAAAATCTTATCAAAAGACAAAAAAGTACTACTGTAAATATCATATAAGATGTATACAAACTTATGCAAAACATCTACACTTTGTAAAAAGGTCTTCTAACACTGGTAATACTGACTGTAGTCTGACTGGACTGACCAGGCAGTAAAACCCTTTACCTTTCAGACATTATAACCTTCCGGTACATCTGCAAAGTTGCACTTCTTACCAAAAATTATATTTTAGAGTGCTTAAATAAGTACTGAATAATGCATCTGTTTTTTCCCCAATCACGAAATGAATAGCATAGTTACGGTCATTGAAAATGCTCGTGTTCTTGTTTTACAGCAAAAAAGGATCATGAGCTTTGTATGTATGAACAGTTTATTGCTGTTTTATGCATTTGAAGCGTGGAGTTATTATGAAAGTTTAGTAAAAAGAGAAATATAATGTTTAACACTAACGTGCATTACTACGGCTCTTACTGCTGACTTAATACAAAAATTAGCTGACTGGCATTTCAGTCAAGAGTGCAAGCTCTCTGTTGGCTTCAAATTGTTAACTAATGATTTGACTCCATGATTACCAAAAGTCACTCTGTGTGCTCTGTGGCTGGTGCCATTTCTTAACCATCATGAACCTGTTAGAATCCCATTTCTATGGCAATTACTACATCAAGTTACATTCTGAATTCTAGAATGAGTGTTTTAAAATGTTATTAGTCTTTTTGTACCTGAAGTCCTGATAATACACAGGCATGCTTCCAGCAAACTAATAGTGTGCACTGCTAAATATTGTATTGTTTTCATAACCTGCATGTTTAAAGTGTATACCTTTAAGTACACAGCTAAGTGTGCACATTTTCTTTTGTACTTTATGTTAATGTTTTGATGGAAATTACTTTCATATGGACATCACAATGGCATAATTTGATGTTATATTTGCAATCTGATTGTGTTTTTTTTTCAGGGCACTACAGTATTTAGTTTATAAACCTCCCCCTCTCTTATTCCTGTTTGAATATCAGTTTGAAAACAGGTTCCCATTCTAGAAAACTGTGAGAATTGAAATATATATTTATTTTATCAAAGACGACTGCCTCGCCATTCTGTTTCATTTTCTTAAATAAAATCAAGAACTATTAGATGACTGCAGATCACATGATTACTAGTAAGTTCTGCCTTTTTCCACTCATTCACTTCCAGTTTCTTCCTTCTAATATCTTTGCTAAAATCATGGCCTTTGCATTACTCAAACACTTTGGCCAATAAATCCCTGGTTTTATCTGCTCCACCTCCTTTTGTTTTGGCAACCTAATTTCATTTGCCCCAGTTATTGATTTTAGCATCCTGTATTCCATTCACTTCCTAAGCACATCCTCATTAACTCACTTTATTTTTCCAATTATCCTGGAGAAATTAATACTTAAGTGACAACCTCCTATAGGTTTTCCCTGTGTTGTATCGAAGACCTTCTTATCAAAAGAATGTTAAAGTTTACCAGTGCAGGAGCTGTAATGAATAATTAAAGAGTTGTCTCTGCAGTCAGTAGATGAGATGGCATGCAGTACACAAGTTCTGCTAATTACCGGGATTTTACAAGCTTGACTGAAGTGGATAAAGAATAGGAGGAACTGTCTAAATGAAATATGACTGACTTATTTTTTGCATACTCTGGCTGGAGCTCAACGAGTTTGAGAGATTGATGTAATTAGGATTGCTGGGTACTTTTACTGAGCCTACTGAGTATATAATTTTAATATGATGTGTACTTCCATGATTATCATCCTAAATATGGACTTGTATGCCATATATATATATATATATATATATATATATATATATATATATATATATATATGTGTGTGTGTGTGTGTATACATGATTTTGAAGGAAATTACTTTCATACGGACTTCACTATGGTACAACTGAAGGTTATATTTGAAATTTGTGTTTTTTTTCAATTTTTGTTACTGCAGAATATAATTATATTTCATTCAACTTCAGAATATATTAGGAGCACTACAGTTTGGGCATGTTTTAAGTTCAAAAAGTGGCATTATGTAGAGACTTGCATGGACTTTTTATCCCAGGAGTACAGTAAGGTTGAGAGCAAGATGTAGGTATTTCAATGAATATAACAGAGACCACAATGGAGATTTTGCTGTTAATGAAAGCTGAAAATGTATACAATTAACTACTATGACTGAACACTGTTATAAATAAGTATAATTTTTAACTCTGCCAGTGTTAGTTTTTTTATTATTATAATATGCATCAACAGTCACGCTTAATATGGATGTAAATTAGATGAATTTTACTAAAATGAGTATTAGGACCCATAACAGAAATGTAGTTCTAGCTGAAACTGCAGAAATATATATCAATACCTACCATAAGTCTCAATGAGAAGTTAAAGAATCATTTAACTAATAATTCAGAAACATGATTTGGCATGGTCATGTCATAATAAAATATTATTTTAGCTTCTGAACATGCAAGACTGCATTTTATTGCCTCCTGTACTTTTCAATAAGGAAGTAAAAAGCAAGGACTTTGGGCAGAAGACACATACACACACACACACACACTGCAGAACGGCCATGCATGCGATCCTGTACTCTGCAGCTGTTTTCCCCTATCAGTCCTCCATACTGGCCCGCGTGAATATGATCCTGTCCTCCATACTAGCCCACACATGTTGTGGTCTCGGTCTCCCATGAGATGTGAGGAGGCTGGAACCTCCTGCTATTGGTCCAGCCTGTGGGCGATGCAGTCCGGTGACCTACCGGTTTGTGCAGTCGTCACCGCACAGATCTCCGAGTTGGAAGGGTGGAGTTAACTCCCTTCCCTATACAGACTGCCTAACTGAGCAGTCTGGAGCTCAGGAATGCCTGAGCATGCATGCTTGGAGTTCTGGTCTGCCTAACACAGCAGCCAGGAACTAAGCACGCATGTGCAGAGTCCGAGATATTTTTTTATTTTTATATGTTCTACGGTGGGGGGACTGGGGACTTTATTTTATGCACAGGTGGGGTACCCATTTTACAGGTGGAAGGGCTGCAGTCCCACAGTCCTATAGCATGAGCCACCCCTGTTCATGATAACTTTTCAGCTATTTCTTAATATTTTATTTCTGACAGGGCATCCAGTGGGTACAACAAGAGGGTGTTACTTCTCTGCGCGAAATAAGCATTTAGGCACTTCTCCTCTGGACTGGAAGGGCCCCCCTAGTTCTCTAGTATCTACCAGGGATATATTAATGTGAAATGCAGCCCACCATGATATGACCCTTCACCTTCCCCCAGGAGATGTGAACAAGCACTTTCTTTATTACGTTCCCTTTCTGGTTTCTCCATGGACAATGTCACTAATCAGACCTGGGGCAATTAGGTTATGGTCAGGCCTCTATCCCTCTACACCACTGAACTATCAATGTGTACTATTTCTTGTCCTCTAATTAAGCATTTTGATTACTCCTCTTTACTTAAGTAACATTTGTTTTACTTCCTCTCCTTTCCACAGAAGGAAACCTTTATTCTTATTTACTCTTTGCAGCCAAAGGTCCCGATTATTTTCTTCAAATGGCCACATTATCGAACATTTCCTTTGAAATGCCATTCATTGAACCATTCTGACTGAGATCGCATTACTGTAGGGATCAGGAAATTTGCCCTTTCCTCACTGAGGTGTGACCTCAGAGTTAGTATATATAAGTAGTGGAAAGTGTTGGGGTTCGATTAATGGCATTTCCACTGAAATGTCATTTGACAATGTAGCCATTCGATGAAATAATATAGATCCTTTCAGCTACTGTAGCACAAGCCTGTCAACCTTCATTTCTTGATAAACAAGCATTTTAGTACAACTCCCTACTACCATCAAACACACATACACAGGAACAAAGCTGCCCAGGGCCTGCAAGACTGCTGCTTCCATCCAGTCTTTAAAGTCATCAGTTCCTCATTTTTCTGCATAAAATTACTGATGCTCTGCTAGGCATATTTGAAGCCTACAAAAATATTTTTCGGAGCAGACAGTATACAAGACTGCCACTAGGTAAGCTGCTAAAACCAGCTGTACCACTGAACTTGCAGTGAATGCTAATGATAAAGAAAAGACACTTTCTAGGTTAATGTCCTTCAGGCCTGTTAAAGCCATTTTACTTTAATACATGTGGCTTTTCTTGCCAACGGTTGTTTTGTCTTTAATGCATGGCTTTCTTACTCTTGAGCAACTTTTTAAAACTTTTTCTGCTCCACTGCCCTGCTGAGTTTCTTACATTATTTTAGCAAAACACATACTGTTGTTTAAACCTTCCCTTACCTCCATTTTTACTGATTCTTTTTCTTGGGCTAATACTGTCATCTTTGAGGGGTTATATTGTGCTCCATTCATCCTCATTGCATTCCCCTACCCTACCCCAATTCCCACTTACCCCCTCATCTAAATTTATAGTGAACATATCCCCTCCCTGTTCTCATTCTTATCCCCTTTTCTTACTACTAGCCTCACAGTCCCTACTGCTTCCTCATTATCCAATAGCATTCACACAAACTCTTTACAATCTTATGTCATGTTTCCTCCACACTTACGCTTCTCTATTTTCTCTCTTAATTTACTCTTCTCTATTGCATTCTAGTTTTGCAATCTATATTTTTATTCTTCTTTTCCCCCTTGCACAATATTCCATTCTCCCGAGCAAGTCATTTTTTTAATATTAATTTATAATTTCACCCTACCATACCATGATATATTCTACATTTCTCTGACTAACTACACTTTCTTAAAATCTTAATCATCTCCATAATAAGAGACCACCCTGCCTGGATTATCCAGCAAGCCATGTCTACGCCCTCATTTTTATTCAACTATACTCTCCCCTTAGTCTATATTCCTCTCTATCTACCATGTTATCCTTTTGTAGCTTCCTGTCTCTACTATTCATTTTATGTCACCTTAATACTACCACACTTTATTTACACACACACACACACACAATACCAGCAACCCTTCCTATACTCGGGCTAAACCCTTCCTCATATCTATTTCTTCAGATTTATTCAGTGTCCAACCTATTTGCCTTTCCAAATACGAAACATCTAAGCATTCAGTTCACTTTGAGATAACCTGGAATAAATTCATATACTGTATAAAAAATAACTAATCCTAATCCTCTCTTCTGTAAAATGTCTCTCTGTGGTGACATCTATCTCAACCCGGCCACTCAGGCTCATCCATTACACTTTCCTCCACCCCCAACTTCCACAAAGCTTTTCCTTACTTCCATCAACATTTCTAGCATTTCTGATGAAGTTAGAGACCTAGATGGATGGGTTCTTTAATGCTTAACAGATATTACTATCATTACCAAAACATGGTTACCCCCCCCCCCACATGTAAACAAATTCTGACATTCTATCTCCTGGCTACAGTATAATATGATATGCTAGACTACACAAAAAAGGGGGAGGTATTGCAATTGTATTTAATAACTAAGTTTCTCACCCCCTCAAAACTAACCTTACAAAATGCAGAACTTCTTATCTCTCTCGTCAATGTTAATAAACATAAGAAGAATTGAATAGCTGCCCATTATATAGCAACAGGTAATAATATTAGCTTACTAGAAGAAATTATTGGTGGATAGCCACAAATATTACTACTGAAACCATTATCTTAGGCAACATTAACATTGAGTGTTTATCTCTGACATTAAACACCAAAACTACTAGTCTAAACTTGTGTGGGTTCAAACAGCTGATTTCTTCCCTTACTTGACTAAAGAAAGCTAACAATGAAAATTCTATCCTTGACTGGATACTCGCCTCTGACCCCAAGAAGTATGTTATATCAGGAGTACTACCTGACTCCCTTAGTGACCATCAACCTACATTCCCCGATAGATAAATCCCCCCCAGCTAAAAAAAAACATCAATACAGAACTACCCAAAATCTTTTTTGACTTTTGTCCTGTTACACTCAATAATCTACTAAAATCTGACAATTGGTCTCCAATTAAAATCCTACCCCTAGACAAAGCTGCCAACAAATTCAACAATATATCTATGAATACTTTAAATACCCTTGTCCCTACTAGACATAAAAGAGTAACAACTACTCAAACTGCCAGGCTGCCTCATTCTAGAAGAATTCCCATGCAAAAATGTGTCAAAGCATGGAAACAATGGCACAGAGATAAAAGCTCTCAAACCTGACATCTGTGCAAGGAGTTGTGCAACCTCACCAAGAAGCAAATTAGACAAAAAGAAAAATTACTCTGACCCAGAAGATAATCATGAAAAAAAAAAATTCTGGAACTCAATTATGAAAAAATTTCAATCTGGCTCTCCTTCCTCACCAAACTCTTATCCACATTTATCCTACTCAGAAACCGCTACCAAATTTAACACGTTCTTCATCAACATCATAGCCTCTTTTACCTTCAGCTACCTCCAGCCATTTAATCTACCACAAAACTCTACTGATCCTGACATCCAGGCCTTCGATCTCCAACATGTCCCCACATCATGTTATACAGTTACTTAAGAAACTTAAACCCTCTTGTCCTTCTGCTAATCTCCTTGCAGAATACTTTAAGCTCACTGCAGAATCTATAGCATAGCCAGTCTCAGTTATCATTTACAGATTTAGTTAAGACTCCCATGTTCTTGACCTGTGGAAAAAAATCTTTGTTATTCCCCTCCATAAAGGAGGTAACTTCTCTGAAGTCTCTAACTTTAGGCTAGCTGCAATCTTGTCTCTCCTTTCTAAGATCCTGGAAAATAATATTCATAAGCAGCTCCTTCAATACATCTTGCAAAATGATCTCCTAACCCCAACACAACATGGTTTCTGACCAGGCCAGTACAACTTTCCTCAACTTTTCTAACACCATTAATAAGGCCGCAGACAAAGGAAAATTTCTCTCTTCTGTTTTTCATGGTCTCTCAATAGCCTTTGACACAGTGTCACTTTAGAAACTTTTGATTCAAATGTCCTCTCCGGGCCTTTTCAGACCAACTTTTCTATGGTTCTCTAACTACTTATTTAAAAAATATCAATCTGCCAAATGGCTCTCTCCTTGCTCTCCTTTTACAGGAGTTCCTCAAGGTTCTATTCTCAGTCCACTGCTCTTTAACATTTTCATCAATAACCTATATATCTCCTCTGGCTTGTCTTATTCAGTATAGAGAGGACTCAACTTTAATCTGCTCATCTGAAAACCCACTACAACTACAATTCATAACACAAAATGCCTTTAACTCAGTTGATCTGTCGCTACATCACAACCAGTTTTTACTTAATCCCCGAAAAAAGACTAAACTACTGTTATTTTTCAAACGTCCCATGCCAGTGCTAAAAGTAACTTCCACATTACCTCTTTACACAACACAGCTTTTGAAATAATTACCCATACTAAATTTCTTGGAGTAACCATAGATGGCAAATTAAAGTTTGATCTTGACATACAAAACTGTATAAAAGTAACTTGTCAAAAACTAGGTCTACTATATAGAGCAAAAAACTCCTTACTCCTTCTAGTAGAATCACCCTCTCTTCTCTATAGCTCAACTATTTAGACTAACATCCAGACCTTTCAAATCACAACTGGAACAATGCTATAATAAGATAGCTAGATGTGCTGCTAACCTACTACATAAATATCATCACTGCTCTGCATTATGTGTTCTCAACTAGTTAGAACTCCTGCATCAACTAGCGAAAACGCAACTTCCTCTAACCCAAAAATACTATATAACCCCTCTACCTGCCCTTCTATCTCCTCGGTACTTCATCACCATCTCCAAAATCACTCCCTGAGCTGTCAAGACAAAATTTGTTTGAAATCTATAAACAAAAAGTAATGGGCAAATTTTATGCTCACACTGCAGATTCAAACTATGGGACTTTATAGCAAATTCAATTACAGCTATATATAGCCTTCATGTATTAAAGTCCTCTCTTAATTTCTCACTAACTCATGGCTATGCCCATGCATGTCACCTGTATGATCTATGGTAACAAATATTTACATTCTTACTAAACTACCCTCTCATCATACTATCTTTCCATACCTTTCAAAACCTGCCCTCTGCTCACTCTTAGGGTGGACTTGTATCTTTTTATATTTATTTCCTAACATAGTAGACTATACTTTTAATACTTCTGTATATACAGATTGTCATATTTAATCATTATTTTTACATCATGTCTCCTGTTGCTTTACTATATCCTATGAATTCCACTATCAAACCATATGCATTTATGCTTTTTTAAATTACATGTGTACCACTGTTTTATTTAACATTATTTAACCCTCAGCAGAGTTTCTCTCTGCTGAATATGAATATTTATTACCCAGTTAGACTTTCCAGGTAAACAGCTGTCAATGGACTACATTTTTTGCATTAAGAGAAGTACATTTAAACTACATTTATAACTGCACTTTTTTACTATTTAAAGCAGTTTTGTGTGCTGTGTGTTCTTTATTTTAAGTTAAAGGTATTAGTTTATGGCATTTGTATGGTCTGCGTTGCATTTTGGTTTCTGTGCTGGGTCTAGGCATTGTTCTAAATTTGTTTCCCTGCTACTCTCTCTCTTCTTCTTGAGCTTTTTTATTTGGAAGATTTGAGCGGCCTGCCCCCTACTGTTTAGCTGCCCTTGGAAGCTCCTCCCAGTCTCATCTTCTGTATACCTGGCCCTAGAAACTCCTCCCACTCATCTTCTATACTGGTTACAGACAAAAGAAACTGGGAAGGCACTGCCCTTAGACTGTTAGTGTACTTTGAAATTGCCTTAAGGTATATGTGTTCCCCCATTGCTGCCTTCTCTTCCTTTGAATCACCTTGCAGTTACTCACAACTAGTTGGTAGACTTGTTTCTGATACCTTTTTACTTGTGGCTAACTAACATGTGTTTTTACATTAAAAAGTCCAGGACTGATAGTCTAGTGGCAGTCAGTCCGAATTGGAAAAAGCAAAGGGAGGCTTAAATAGATCATTACTTGTAGCTAGTTGTTACCTTTTCACTTTGGGCTAACCAGTGTGTGTTTTTCACATTAAGAAGCCTGGGACTGCAGTTCTAGTGCCAGTTGTAAAGTAGCCTGGCAAGTTCCAGTTGAGAACCACAGATGGAGGTTTAAAGTAAGATTGCTTCATCAACCAGAGGGATTTTTAGAGACTTAGTTTGCTATTAATCTGCACTTGAGCTAATTTTGTTGTACTTTTACATTAAGGAGTTCCAGGACGATCCATCTTGTGGCAGAAGGTGTTTACCTGATCTCTCTGAGTTGGGAGGCACTCCAGGGAACTTAAAGTATAGTTATTTATTGGCCAGAGGGCACAGGATTTTGTTTTCAGATTTTTTTTCTGCTTGATATAAGCTGCGTATATTTTTGTAGAGCAGTTCACTGTTCAGTGGCAGTTAGTACTACCCTTTATAGTAGCAAACCGATAAAGCTAGTTCTTATGACTTTAACCTGTAAAACAGAAAGGCTTTTTGTGGAGCTAAGCTTAGGGAAGTAAGTTAGTGTGTCAAACAGCACTAAAATCATAGCACCATCCAACATCTAGCCTTCACCCGAGAAACCACTCAGATGACCCCTGTAAAACTAAGACCATACAGCATAATAGCCCAACCCTAATACAGGTCCTGACAACATGGATGTGCAATTTCGCAAATGTAAATGTAGCCAGCTTGGTAGATATGGGCATCCTGAGACAATGTAGCAATTGTCTCATGTACTCAGGCAACTTTTTAATCCTAAAAGAAGCTAACACAGCATGCAAGAGATGGACATACATAATGTCCTTGGAGGTAACATCTTGCATGCATACAAGGTTATCAAGGACACACACAGACACACACACACACAGACACACACAGACACACACAGACACACACAGACACACACACACACACACACACACACACACACACACACACACACACACACACACACACTTTCTTAAATTGAGTCACTTAAAAGAAACCACTCCAAATCTCAGAGACCTCCTAAGCCATCAAACTGCAACACTCACTCTGATCAACTGCTAAAACACACACCAAAACACAAAAGCTTACATGCATGACCCCCCCCCCAACAACAAACCCATAAGGTAAGCAGACACTTTACCTAGTACACTTGCCCAAGTGGATTCTATTGTGTAGCACACAGATAACCCCACTCACCAGGTTAGACAAGGAGAAGATAACAGTTAGTTGCCTGTCTGGAGCCAGGACTGCAATATCCTCTCACCAGGCTGAACAAGGAGAAGATAACAGTTAGTTGCCTGTTTGGAGCCAGGACTGCAATATCACACAAGCACACAAGTCACTGCACCACAGGTGCCAATATAATTCTATCACACTCCACATGGTTGTAAATGACCTGAGGCATATCTCACTGGACTATATGAAAAGAGACAGGTACATCCTTTGCACTGAGCAGCATTCTACCTTCACCAAGTGTGATGCCACAGTGTGAACAAAAAAATTACTGATTTTAATAGCTAGCTTAGTTTTTGGTGTCAGCCCAGTTGAATCCAATATCTATCACCATAGGAGGAGATAGTTAACAGACCATGTTGCTTTGTCAATTGGCTTAGTTCCTGGTGTAATTTCAAAGGGATCCAGTACCTGACAGCCTAAGAATATAGGATTGACAGACCATGATGCTTTTCTAGAGATGGCCTGCATCTGTCTCACTTGGGCTTCAGGCTTCTGACAAAGACCCTTGACCCCCCCCCCCCCCATAGTGTGTTTTTTTAGGGAATGTCATGAGGTCGATACTATCAACATAAAAATTTCAACAAAACCCAAATTAAAGGTCATGTTGCTTAATGCTAGGAGTCTAAACATGAAACTACACTCATTGCAAGAATTCTTAACCCTGAAAGATGCTGACATTTGTCCAGTCACAGAAACCTAGTTCAAAGCTGTGGAGAGCACCCCAGCTTTACCTGGTTACTCATTGTATCATACATGTATACCCTAAACTGTGAGCAGTAAAGCCAAAGGAGGTGGAGTTTCAAAATATATTAAAGACACACACACCTCCAGGCTGGTCAAACAGTATGAAGCACAGGAGACACTCCAGGTGCAGTTAACCATTGACAAGACCCCTATTCAAATCATAGCTAGCTACAGGCCCCCAAATTTGACTCAAGATGCCCACTCTACCTATCTGGACCTCTTCAAATCAATTAAAATTCAACCCTTTACCGTAATCCTAGGTGACTTTTACTACCCAACCATAGACTGGAAAAACTACTTATGCCAGAACACAAATGCCCAGAGATTCCTTAATTTTATCAATGCAAATGCCTTGGAACAGCTAGTCAATACCTCCTCAAGAGGTGATAATATCTTGGACTTAGTATTAACCAACATGAGTAACCACTGCAGCACACCTACAGTATCATCCTTCCTGGTAAGATCCAACCATTAAGCCGTCACTTTCAAAGTCACCATCATCCCCGATCCCCTTCTTCCTAGGGTCAAACAAAAAAACTTCTCCAAACTGATTACATCCTCCTGAGGGATGGTATAAACAGCTTCACAACCCCCTCCCTCTCTGTAGGAAGTGGCACCAATGTCCAAATTTACACCAAAGTACTATATGAGCACTTCTATAGATGCTTGGAATCAGGAATACCAGACACAACAAAATCGTCCTCTGCAAGGAAGAGAAAACCAGTCGGGTAGACATCTGAAATAAATAAACTATACAGCAAAAGGAAAAAATTGCTGTCCAGGACCAAGAAGGAGCAGGTACCCAATTGGAAGCACTCTCTTTAGCCTGAACAAGCAAATAATTGCACTAGTGAAATCCTCTAAAGCCAACTTTGAGTCCAAATTGACCACATCTACTAGAGACGATCACAATGCCTTCTTCACATATGTCCACAATCTCAAAGGAAGCACCCAGATCTGTTCAGAACTGGTGGTCAAGGATACCACATACAAAAATGCTGTAGGTATTGCCAAACTACTGGCTGACAGATTAAGTGAAAACTTCATCCCTCTGTCCCCCATCAGTAAATCAGGTATCCCCAGTACCTACCATCCACCCCTTATCTCTAGGAAACAGGTCATCACTCCCCTCTCAAAGGCAAAAAATACTGCCTCCATGCAATCTGATAGCATCTTAGGTTGCATCCTACGTGGACTCAGGCATGAATTTGCAGCACCATTAGGCACCCTGTTCAACCAAAGTCTGAATACCAGCTTTGTCCCAGCCGAGTGGAGGACAGCCACTGTCATCCCTTTACACAAAGGTGGAGCATTCACTGATCTGATAAGTTATAGACCCATCAGCCTTAGCAAGGCCATGGAATGGATTATCATGGACCTCATTAACAGGGACATTGGCAACCTCCAAACACTCGACCCCACACAGTTTAGATTTGTCAAGGGGAGATCATGTCCGTTAAATCTGGTTGACTTCTTTGAGACAGTCACCAAAGCTATGGATGAGGGGAAGATGGTGCACACCACCTACCTTGACCTGGCCAAAGCCTTCGACACTATTCCCACTCAGGCATAATAGATGATTAGAAGACTGGCTCACTGATAGAACCTACCTAATCAAAATAGGGGAAGCCACCTCAAGCAGTAGACCCGTAACAAGTGGGGTACCCCATGGATCAATCCTGGGGCCTCTTATTTGGGATATACTTCCCTGAGGTGCAGGCCAAAACCAGTTGGCTATGGCTGACCAAGTTTGCAGGTGACTGCAAGCTGGACACAGTCATCAATTCCCCAAATGATGTGGACACCCTCCAAGAGGGTCTCACCCAAACAAATGACTGGAGCCAAAAACATGGCCTCAAAATGAATGCCAAAAAATGCATCATCATCCCCTTTGGGGAGAGTTATGTCCCCACATATTATCACAATAACAAAGTCCTAAGCATGCAATCAGTCATGAGGGATTTGGGCACACAGATTAATAGTAACCTGACTTTTGATGACCACGTTGCTTCCATTGTATGGAAAGCTTTCTACATGGCCCACCTCATAAGTAAGGGTATCTCATCCAGAGGACAAGGAGGTTAAAATATCCTTGTGTTCTTCCCTTATAAGGCCAATTATTGAGTATAATGCCCCCTTCAGCATGTACCTCGCAAAACACATGCAGCATCTGGAGACCACTCAGAGGTTTCTAGCCAGGAGAACCCAGGGACTCAAACAGCTACTCTATACAGATAGGCTAAAAGCCCTGTCCCTTTATTTAGTTTCATACAGGCTCCTCAGAATTTACCTCTGTCTGGAATACAAAGCAATCTCAGACCCCACCTTGATGGTACTGCTGCATATCTGCAAGTCAAGCTCCACCCAAGTAACCTGCACGTGTGACCTCAACCTGGTCTGTGACATCAATAGGACTTGTTGGCGGGACAGATTTTTGTCCCAGAGACTCCCCCATCTGTGGAATAGACTCCTTCTCCACATCAAGCAGAGTACCTCATTATACCCTTTTAAGTGCAACCTGGATAACTGGATGGGAAACAGAAAATATACCCCTGGGATTCCACCTGTGCGTCTGTGTCTACTCGACAGAGGCTTTGGGTGCTGACTTGCCTACACATGGGCTAAACACTTAGCTAGGCTTATAAGGGCCTCAGGGGCAATAGCCAAGTAACTTCCTATGATCCTATGATAGTCTGAACCTGTCCCCTCTTGGCTTTTGGATACTTGCTAAAAGATCATCCACCCTCACAGCCTTTTTTAGAAATGTCAGAAGAATAAAACTACTACCACAGCACAAAAAAAAAAATTGAAAGCAACCTTAAGGTGTTACTACTCAACATTCAAAGCATAAACAAGAAACTCTACACCCAACAAACTCTCCTTACTCTGGAGAATATACACATATGTTTTGTTACTGTGACTTGGTTTAAAGCTGCAGAAAGTGCTCCAGCAGTTGAAGGCTACAGTTCCTTCCACACATTTAGACCAAGAGTAGAGCAGGCAAGAGCTAAAGGTGGAAGTGTCTCCATTGATGTTAGCAGCAAATAGAACTCTATATGTAGGTTAAACAGGTTGATGTCCTGGAGTTCATCATGTTCTAGTCTCCATAGACATTGTTCCCTACCATGTCATGACCAGCTACAGGTCACCCTCTATGACCCTCAAAGCTGAAAACTCTTACTTAGACGTACTAAAGGTGCTTACCATCCATTCAATTACCCTATTTATGGGAGACTTTAATTTCCTTCAACAGACTGGGAAATGTACACTTCCTCCAACTCACAGGCACAATGTTTCCTGGACTTTATCAAGACAAACACCCTGATCTAGACAGCCCACTCTCCAACCAGAGGATCAAACAGATTAGACCTAATACTCACTAACATGAGAGAGTATTGAAACCCCCCATGTCACGTTCTATTTGGTGATGAAGTCAGCCACAGACCTGTCTCCCTCAAAATAAAAATCAACCCATAAAACCCAACTAAACTCATACCAATTAGGAACTATAGCTTATTACTCGATTGTCAAAATTCATGGCCTCCCCAATGCCTGAGAACCCAGCTACCTATGTAGAATTATTTACACCAATCCCATGTAAGCATGTAAATGGCTGCATTCAGGTTGCTATACCTATCAGAAGTAAGCCTCAATCTAATACCAAAAACAAACCACATTGTTGTACCTATTAGAAGTAAGCCTCAATCTAACACCAAAAACAAACCACATTGTTGTACCTATTAGAAGTAAGCCTCAACCTAACACCAAAAACAAACCACATTGTTGTACCTATTAGAAGTAAGCCTCAATCTAACACCAAAAAACAAACCACATTGTTGGAATACTTACCTTAAGAAGCTATATAACAGAAGAAAAAAAGTCTACGGCCAAAATCAGAAAGAACAACTTTCACAGACACAAGAGCTCTTTAATTCAACTAAACAAGAAACTCAGCAGTCAAATAAAGTCCAGCAAGGCCAATTATGAGGTCATCATAGCTTCCCAGGATATTACGCAGCTATGTGCAGAACTGTTAATAAATGGCACAATTTTCACTAACCAAGGTGACATAGCAAATCTACTGGCTGATAAAATGAGCTCTAACTTCAAAATAATTCTTCCCCCGCCACTACTCCATGTGAAATCCCTTCTAGCATACCTCCAACTATCTCCACCAATAAACGTCACCAACTATGAACAAAAACCACCTGGCTCCGTGGTAGGATGAAACAAAAGTCTTTGTTAGTTATAAAAAAAGTTTGTTCAAGGTAACCCAAAAGATTTTACGTCACAGTAAGCCACTTTAAAAACTTGGTACTTCCTTGTTATACTGGAAATACAGGTGAAGAAGTACCAAACGTTTCAAGTGTGTATTCAAAAAGTTTATATAAAACTAGCTGGTGTGTTTACACACTGTGTGTATAAGTCCATCAAGTCAAAACACACTCAGCCACAAAAAACCTTTTCTTAAAAACACTAAGAGCAGCTGTACACATATAAAAGCCAAACAATATAAAAAGCTGGTGTATTTTAGTAGTACAGTACCTTTTCCTTGAGTAATGCCAAGTTGAAACACAGTGTGCTTACACCAGAAGTGCACCACCGTAGCAAGAACCACCAAAAAATTCTCAAGTGGTTCCCTTAAACAAATGTTAAAAATGTCAAAGTCCAAACCCACACTTGAAGTTCTTCAAGCAAAATCGCTGGTAAAAAGGAAAATCTGTTTCTCACCCAAAGTGTAAGCTGTCAACACACTGCCATGAAAGTTCCTGTAGAGTGACTGAAAAAATATCCACTTTGAGTCAAACAGTCAAACCAGCCACATGGTAGCAAATTCAAAGAAGCAAGTTGCTTTTCAAAAGTTAGTCCAACAATGGTGCTTCTTTTAGTTGTAGAACTTCTTTCACGTTGTAGAAACCAACAGGTAGATGAAACCAAACAGGAGAAAGTACTTGTAAAGCACTTTTCGTTCACTTCAGTAACTGAACTTCCTCAGACAAGTTTTTAGTGATTTGTCACAGTTTAAAAAGAGCTCCTTTTGGTTAATTAAACTATCAGAGCTGGCAACTGTTTAATGCACCCAGTAAATTTAAAGTTATAGTACATTAAATTCACAACAGTATCTCAAATATTAAAGGCTATGGCCTTAGGTTACACTAGACCATGTTAATGTGAATCAGAAAGTAATTTACAAAGTTGAATTCCCACCAGTAGTACCCAACATTCGTTCTCTATCTTTGTTTAGTTGTACCTCAAATACAAAGTCCAGGTTACAAAACCTACTATAGTATGAAATGCAAAATCCCAAAATTGTGTGAAAAGTCCACGATAAAAAACAGTCTTGTTGGAATCTGCAAAACTAAGCACAGGTAGAGTAGTGTAACTTGTATGTACATGTATACAATCAACTTTATTTACTAATATAAATGGGAAAACTGTAGTCTCAGTGTTCAGTCCCTTTGTTGTTCCATAGTGAATAGATAATTGAAGCTCCAAAAATAAACATATATGAAAATATGCCTAACTAATAAAGACTTTTGTTTCATCCTACCACGGAGCCAGGTGGTTTTTGTTCATACCCCCAACTATCAACAGGGAGCAGGTTCTGGAGTACTTACTAAGGCAAAAAACACTGCTTCAATCGGCCCTGACAACCCCCCCCCCGTTGCCTTCTAAGTTGCCTGAAACATTACCTAGCAGGACCACTTGAGGCACACCAACTATAGCCTCAAAACAAGTTATGTGCCAGGTGAATGGATGGCCATGATGGTCATCCCTCTTCATATTGGTGGACCATCAACTGAACCTGAAAACTACAGACCCATATAATATGTAATATGTAATGCCATGGAATGAATTATCATGGAAATGATCAACAAGGATATTGGCAGCCTACAGACACAAGACTCATCCCAGTTTGGCTTTGTTAAGGGAAGGTCATGCCTACATAACCTGGTAGACTTCTTCAAGAGGGTCACCATGGTTATGGATGAAAGGAAAACAATACATACCACATACCTTAACCTGTCCTAGGCATTTGATACAATACCCCACTCATCATATTGTTGACAAACTATCAGAATTAGGAATAAATCCCTACATAACTCACTGGATTACCAGCTGGCTCACTGATAGGACCCAGTAAGTCAGGATCGGTAAGACCACATCAAACAAGAGACCAGGCAATGTCCATACACAGGATCAGTAGCAGCTATGAATATTGAAATGGTCTCCAGAATGGTGTGCACATTCTGTATAATCCTAGCATGAAATCCTGCAATGCTCATCGATCTCGTAGCATAGCGATGGTAACTGGTTGCCTACATCATCAAGCCACCATTGATGGCACCTGAGACAACAGTATCCATGTCAGTCCCAAGTGCCTATGTGTCAGGTGACTATGCATGCATTGCATGGTGTTCTACAATTCTTGCAGCAGCTTTAGTTCCTTGCACAGACTACAGTCTACACTCGCCATCTCCAAGCTGGTATAAGTAGTGGATGTCTGAATCTGGATAACTCATCTGCATATATGTTGCAGACTACACTGCACACTCACCAGCTCCAAGCTGGTATAAAAATAGTGGATGTCTGCATCTGGATAATTCATCTGTGCATCTGTTTACTGATGCAAAGCTTGATTCTCAGGTCTGGAAGGATCTTTGTGTCTTGGCAGCAACAGCCATACATCTCTCACCTATACTGGCTGCATATACATCACGGACAGTGGAGCCCTCTCATGACATCTCTGTGGGAGATATCTAAGTAGCAGTTGAAGGGCTGATATGGATGGTATGCATTTTACTGGAAATATGTGATACTGAAAGGTTCACCTGCCTCACCAGAGTGTGCCCTTGACTGTTTGCATTAACGGTGCCATTGTTTTTGGATTGTGCCATGTTCATGGTGCCATATAATCAGCCACAGGTAACCACTGAAGTCCAGCACATTCCAACCTGTTCTGCTGGATCTTCTTCCAGTGCATTGTGTAAATACATACAGATAACATACCATGGCAATGCTGGATTAAATTTATGACTCCCACCGCCATACCATGTGGCACATTACGTGTTATATGCCAATCATATTCAAAGTCTTTCTGCTCTCATACCTCTCAACTGTCCAGATTTTTGCCTCATATTTTTGTCTGTTACTCATAAAATATGTGGTTTTTCTGGGAAATCACTGAGGATTAAAGTCACTAAATAATGGTGCATGTTTGAGTTTCAGACTTTATATCCTTGAGAAAGTGCATGCTAACATAAAAACTGTTATTCAATCAACTTTCTAAGTTTATAAGAAAAAAAATTAAAATCTGTCCCTATTTTTGGGCCCTTGTTCCCCATTATTTTAGGCTTTGTCCAGGTTTCTTGCATTAAGAGGTTGAGAGGTATGGTGCACATATGTATCTTATGGCACAGGCTGCAGCTATTGCAGACATGGCACATGCTACTACTCACCTTGTGCATGTCTTACAGATACTGAGACTATCATCATCAGCCCAGCTCCTACATCCAAAGCACCAGTATTGTAGAATGTATGTCTAACTTTCCCCATTAAGTTATTCCAGGTGTTCTTTGTGTGACAAATATCTTTACTGGTTGTTTACCCCAGTGGTCAACCTGTCTCTGGCTATTTCTTTGGCATTGTTTCTAGTCCTGGTATACAGTAATATATCTGTGACCCTGTAATGCCTCTGAACCATTGTCCTATTATGCCCCTCCCCAATGCACTGATGGCATTGTCCATTCCCTGTCACACTTATTCATGGAAGGCTCTGTCTGTTTAACACTTGTAGGATACACATAGCATATTTGCTCATAGCTTGTAACAGCACCTCTGTTTCTTGTCTGATGAACTTTTTCAGCCATTGCCACTGTTTTGGTCCCAGTTCAGGATATGAAAACCTGCGTTGTATACCTGTGTGACAGTGTGTGTATATGTCTGACTGTCCATACTAACTAGCAATGTTATGGTGGCACAACCCTGTTTACTGATACAATGGAACTGTTCTGACAGTGAGCTTGTTGTCCGTTAGGCATGCAGGTAGCACAATATGTACCTGGTGTAGTGGAGGACTGATATCCTCTGTAAAAAGTCATGCTTTTCATATGCATATGGCAGTGTTGCAGCACCTTGACAGCAGACAGTGATCAAACCTGCCTGTGTTCCCTGGGGTATGTCAGGCAGAGCCCCCTAACAGGACTGCAACCTGCTTGCTTATCCCCTCTGCCTTGTCAGATATGGCTCCACAACAGGACTACTGCCCACAATGAATACCCTAGTTGGTTCAGCTCCCTAACTTCACCACACCTCACCCAAATGCACAACTACACCTTGGCTTGTAACATGGTTATTATGCTAATGAGGTGATTTAGCATGATTATCTCTGAATGACCCCTGTAACATGTTTTATCATCCCAGGTTCATGCTACAGGGCTTGTTCCTGCTGTTTCATGCAACAGGGAGGGTCAATCACTAATAATTGTAGCTAGGTCCTTTGCCTTTGCAATACTATTTTACAGAAGTCACATAAAAAAATCTGTAAAGTGCATTTAAAACAACATTAATAGATATTTAAATGACATGTATATCCACAGAAACCTGCACATCGCTTTTTGTGCATCTAAACAAGAAGTTAGATTTCCAGATTAGAAAATGCACAATTTGAAAGGGTGCAGTCCTGAATTGGTACCCTCAGTCAAGGTACTTTGGAAGGTCTAGATTTTTCCAAACTAAATGGCTTCCTAATCATATAGATTCTGGTATGACATTTCAGCTACAAACTTTAGCCCACCTTTCTAACTTTTAGAAGTGCCTCTGCTTCTCTCTAAGAGAAAAAGTACCATAATGTCAGAATTTTCTTGTCTGAAGAGATCAACGTTTTTAAACCCAGGATCTTTCTCTGTTGCTGTTACAAATGGTCTTCCTGAATAACATCCATGTATTGACCTCCCAGTGTACTATTCTGACCTTATTTACTATTGACCTTTGCTGTCCCTTCATCTGTCAGTTACCTCTCTAATTACATCCCTAGACAGTTCCTAATTCTGCACATTTCAAAGCTGTTTTCAATGAAACACTTTGTCAGAAAAGCTTTAGTGTTCCCATTACCACTTCCACAAGCATTCACTCTTAGTAAAACATCAACTACAACTCAATTGCGATGAGTGAACATGCTAATTACTATGTGCAACAAGCAAATCAATTTTGTCAGTAATAATTTATTTTTAATTTTTTTAGCATCTCATTTCAGCTGTATTGAACCAGAGAAAATTAAATAATCAAAAATACATTTGAAATTACTTATCTAGTACCAGTGTACTCTTCCAATGGGTCACACAAAGTATTAGATGTAATTATTTCTGTACATTCCTTCCACATTATGGAAAGCTATGAAGTTTAATGAATTGCTAGCAAAAGTGTAAAATTCTAGGCTGCTGTGGTCCATTTTAAAGGGTTGCTTGTACCTGGCATAATTTTCTAGCATACAAGATAAAGCTTTACTTTTTATATACACTAAGGGATCCAGACTGAATTTATTGAATTTCTCAAATGTATTTCTCGAATTAGACATAAATAATTTAATTATGTTTATATGAGATGAGCAATGCTTAAGGCACTCCTTGCAATATGATGTGTATAATTTAGATGTAGTAAAAGAGAAATGGAATTACATCTGACATCCCATAATGTCATTGCACAAAGTAATTTTTGTTTTTATAGTGCATCAGATATGCATGCGCTGGAAGTTAATCTCATGCACCTATGACGTCAGCATCATGTATGCTGTCAACATTTTAAATATACCAGATGTGTGTGGTCTGAAACAATGCAGTCTGAAATGATGACCTCTGACCAGGTACACTGGAAGCCAACCACAAACCTTCATTATCCCTGGAGTGCTGACTAAATCTGGAAAATACATTTTATGGAATAAACAAGTCTTTTCTTATATTATTTTAAATACTCAGATACATGTTTATAATCTTACCAAAACAGAAGTACAAAGTTATGGTAAATAGTCCTACTCTTATAGGAAACTAACCTATTATAGAAGAATGTCAGTGGATCAATCTGCATTTGACACAGGAGAAAGAATGGCGGAATATCAATCAAAAACCAAAAAACACTTTACCATCGTTTTGGCAGATACCTGATATAGTCGATTGACAGATGGCTTTGTTCTGCCATTACAACATTAATAGTGGAGATAAAATACACAGAAGCTGCAAAAAAAAGAATTTCAAATATCTATAGAAAGACAGGGGGACATACATATACTAACATTAGCCAAGGAAATAATTAATTTCATTGATAAGCATCATACAAAAACAGTAGTTCATCTGCAGTACCACACAAACAAAACAAATGACAGATCTTTCAGTCAAAGTTGCATAGAATAGCAGCAAACTCCATGTGAGAGAGAAATGGGGACTAGACTTCATCCCAGATAATGTAGTTTCAAGTACTGGACTCCACGTGAGAGAGAAATGGGGACTAGACTTCATCTCAGATAATGTAGTTTCAAGTACTGGACTCCACGTGAGAGAGAAATGGGGACTAGACTTCATCCCAGATAATGTAGTTTCAAGTACTGGACTCCACGTGAGAGAGAAATGGGGACTAGACTTCATCTCAGATAATGTAGTTTCAAGTACTGGACTCCATGTGAGAGAGAAATGGGGACTAGACTTCATCTCAGATAATGTAGTTTCAAGTACTGGACTCCATGTGAGAGAGAAATGGGGACTAGACTTCATCCCAGATAATGTAGTTTCAAGTACTGGACTCCACGTGAGAGAGAAATGGGGACTAGACTTCATCTCAGGTAATGTAGTTTCAAGTACTGGACTCCATGTGAGAGAGAAATGGGGACTAGACTTCATCCCAGATAATGTAGTTTCAAGTACTGGACTCCACGTGAGAGAGAAATGGGGACTAGACTTCATCCCAGATAATGTAGTTTCAAGTACTGGACTCCGTGTGAGACAGAAATGGGGACTAGACTTCATCCCAGATAATGTAGTTTCAAGTACTGGACTCCATGTGAGAGAGAAATGGGGACTAGACTTCATCCCAGATAATGTAGTTTCAAGTACTGGACTCCATGTGAGAGAGAAATGGGGACTAGACTTCATCCCAGATAATATAGTTTCAAGTACTGGACTCCATGTGAGAGAGAAATGGGGACTAGACTTCATCCCAGATAATGTAGTTTCAGATAATGTAGTTTCAAGTAGTGGCCCAGGCACTTGAGGAGCTTGAAGGGAAAAGAAAGGGCTGAATGGCCAGGATCAGTGCAACCATCATGCAGGTGGAGTTGGAAAAGTCCTCCCACAAAAACATCACCCAGATGATGGCACAGAGCTATGCTATGGTGCATATTAACTTGGGTATGTCAGCCTGTCCAATAAGTGCACACACACTGCCATCCATAGAATAATAAATTCCTTGTAGAGACACTGCCATCCAGAGAAGAATATATTCTAAGAATATATTCTTTATGTATACACACTGCTATCTATAGAAGAATTAATTCCTTGTGAAAATACACACTGCCATCCTCAGAATACATTACTTGTGTAGACATGGGCACACACAGAATTATACAATCCTTGGGTATACACACTTTGTCATACAAAGAATTATACAATCTTTGCGTACCCACACTTTGCCATGCAAAGAATGATACATTCCTTGTATATGCACACTGGCATCAACAGAATAATACATCCCTTATATATGCAGCACTGCTGTCCTAGAACAGTACATCCCTTGTGAATGAACACTGACAATGGCAGAATAGTACCTCCCTTACATACAGAAATTGTCATCTGTAGAAGGGTATGTCTCTTGTGTGCACTTACTGCAGTCCAAGGAATAGTACATCCCTTGTGTACATGTACTGCCAGCCACAGAATAGTACATCCCTTGAGTATGCGAGCTGCCATCCTGCAGAAGAATAAGTTCCTTGTATGTGCACTGCCATCCTCAGAAGAACGCATTCCTTGTACAACTACTGGCAACCACAGGAGAACATATTCCTTGTATGCAAACTTCCATTCATAGTAGAATATGTTCTATGTAAGCACACTTCCATCCACAGGAGAACACGTTCCATGTATGCACACTTCCATCCACAGGAGAGCATGTTCTTTGTATGTACACTGCCATTCACAGACTACGTCCTTGTATGCTAACTGGTATTCACAGAAGAATATGTCTTTTGTACATTCACTGCCATCTAGAGAATAGTACATTCATTGTGTACATGCTTTCCCATTCACAGAACACATTCTTTGATCATTCAGTGCAATCCACAGAATAAAGCATTTCTTGTGTAGACTCACTGCTGTCCACAGAATAATACACTCCTTGGGTACACACACTGCTGTGCACAGAATACATTCCTTGTACAAACAGTGACCTCCACAGAACAATACATTCCTTGTACATTCAGTGCCATTCATAGAACAATACTTTCCTTGTGTATACAAGTTAACATCCACAAAAGACCATACCAAACAGTACATTCCTTGTATACACACTGCCACTCACCAAAGAATATATTCCTTGTACATGCACTGTCATCGACAGAAGAGTCCATTTCTTGTGTTCACTTACTGCCATCTACAGAAGAATACATTTTTTTGTGTACTCTCATGGCCGCCCATTGAAAAATACATTCCTTGTGTTCTCACCCTGCCTTCTACAGAAGAATGCATTCCTTGTTTACACACCCTGCTGTCCACAGAAGAATATAATTTTTTGTGTACACACCCTGCATTCCACAGAAGAATACAATCTTTGAACACCCACTGCCATTCACAGAATAATACATTTCTTGTGCACCCACTGCCATCTACAAAAGAATGTGTTCCTTGTAAACACACCCTACTACTCACAGAAGAAAACAGTTATTTGTGTGGACACACTACCATCCAGAAAATAATACATTCCTTTTGTACAGCCACTAACATGCAGCGAATAACATATTCCTTTTGTAAACTCACTGTCATCCACCGAATAATACTTTCCTTGTGTAGTCTCACTGCCATCCACAGAAGAATACCTTCTTTGTACACACACTGCCATCTACAGAATAAAACATTTGTTGTGTAGACACACTAACATCAACAGAATACTATATTTCTTTTACACTCACTTCTATCACCAGAGTAATACATCCCATATGTACACAGTGGTATCCACAGAATACATTCCTTGTGTACACAACACTTGCCATGCACAGATTAATACATTCATTGCATACACACACTATCATACACAAAATAATAAATTCCTTGTGTACACAGAATGCCATGCACAGAATACATTCCTTATACACACACTGCAATCCACAGAATAATATTTTTGTGTACACACACAAACATACTGCCATCCACTGAATAATTCATTTCTTTTATACACACTAATATCCAGAAAACACGTTCCTCATATATTTCATTATACCTTGTCTTCTGTATGAGAATGTTGAACATGTATGAATGAAACATACTTGTTGTGAACCATGTCCCATATAACCCCTTTTAAAAATTCAAATGATTGTGTTGCATGGATAAGAAATTAGATTTAAACACTGCAGATCTTATGGGATTTATTGTTATTTGAATTAGTGCATATGCTTTAAAAACATTCTTATAATTTGTTTAAAAAGACAAGAATACTGATAAATAATTTTGGCCTGCATTTCTAAATGTTTGGATAAAATGTGCAGTAGAATATGAAGTACAACCAGCACCTGATGACCTGATTACATAATGACATAGAATTACAGCAGGAATGTAGTCATTCACTTCATATGCTATATTTTACGATTATCTAACTGACACACATATTAAACAAGAAGCATTAAGGGGCTGTATACATTATAGTGCAGACAAAAATTACTTTCAGGACATCATCCTCAGATAATGAATCATAGAAATGCAAAAGCAGGACTTCATCCATTGCTAGGACTCTAACTCATCAGATTATTACATATGCTGCCTACAAGAGTACACTAGCATGTATGAAAGTAAAATACATTTATACCATTTCCACTGAATCTGTGAAACCTCTGAGTATATTTAGAGACTGTTGGTATGAAGACAGTGTTCCCTACATTGTAGGTATAGAGGGGAACATCTGTCACTTCAAAAAATGCTTACATTAGTAATTCAATCAGATTAATGTGGTATTGTGGTTTCGCAGACAGAGGGAACATTATCCTCACTAGACCATGCCTTTTTAATACACTTCAATATAATAGAAAATAGACCCTTTTAACCCAGTTATGTAGCACAAAGCTCTGAAAGCAAGCTAGATGACCTGAGCTTGACAGACAAATTATTTGTTTTATAAACATTAATTATATAGATTTGGTACACAGTCCAGAATTACTAAAATTTATTTTTCAGATGATAGGATACAGAAAATCATAGTGGTTTCTGTTTTTATCAGACCATAATGCAATCACTTTTATGGTTATGCTTAAACCAAGACACTTAATATTTCATAAGAGATTATCAGCCTATATAGCAAAGTTAAAAGACTTTAAGGATTGTGCTTTGGTAGAAATTTAACAGTTTTTTTTGGATATTAATAGTAATGGAGAAGTTGCAGGTATGATTCTTTGGGACTCTTTAAAGGCCTATTTATTTGACAAGACAACTAGCTTATACTTTAACAAGAGAAAATGATGGCATAAAGAAGTATTAGGATTACAGACTAAAAATGATAAATTAAAATGCAGCGTACTAAAAGGCAATAAAGACTTAACTGAAATTAAAAAAATACATTCATAATACATAGAGAATTTTTTAACATCATTTTTCAGTCAGCTTAGAGAAAGTTAAACTACAATTTTATTCTTCATATCCAAAACGTTTACATATGTTAGCAGTTAGATCTAAAAAAAAAAATAATAATATAATTATATTAAAGAAATTATTTGCCAAGGTAACAACAGAAAAGTAACAGATATAGAAGATATCATGGCATGTTTTAGGAAAAGTTATAGTAATCTCAAAATAGCTAACAGAGTCAAACAACATTAAAGTACAATTAAATTATTTTAACTGCAAACATTCATAATAGACTAACATCAGAACAAATGTTAGAAATAAAGGGGCAAGTTAAAAAATTAAAAGAAAATAAAGTTCATGGTAATGACAGTATTATTCTAGAATTATATAAATTGTTACCTCATAAAGTTTAGCTATTTTATGTACAAGTTTAAAAACATGGCCAATATCTCTCCATTTTGGAAAAATACTTTAATATCTCCTACACTAAAACAAGACAAAGATTCGTTTTTATGTTCTTCTTACAGACTCGTATTTCTTCTAAATGTTGACTATATATTTTTATGTCTAGTCTTGCTAAAATAATTTCTTCCATTATTAACTGATAAGACTGGCTTTATATTTAGCAGACAGACATGGGATAACACTGGAAGAATAGTCACTTTAATTATCTGGATGACATGAAGAAAGAATTATCAATGATTAGTCTAGATTTAAATAAGTCATTTGACTCTGTTGACTGGTTATATCTAATGTTTTTTACCACAGAAGACAGACATACTAATAAAAAGGATTGTTCTGTTTTTTCAAAAATATTATATATTTTGTAATCTCTATAATCCCTTCTAAAGAACTTATAAAGAAGTTTAATAATGCACTTCTGATTTTTTTTTTGTATTCTAATAAATCTTGGATAGCTCTGGAAGATCATATAAGGGGTTGGGTAAATTGTGGTTTATGTTCTTCTAATATGGAGTAATATGCTTTAACTTCAGTTATTAAGATAGCAGCATTGTGGATAAACCCAAGTTATATGGCTAAGAAGGAAATCAGATCATGAATGTATATGGTTAAATAAAAGCAATAATGTATTTACATCATATAAATATTAACTAATAGTTTCATATGGTTATTCAAGTAATATTTTAACTAACATTTCAATAAACCAACAAATTCTTACTATATCCATCTATGGGTCCCTATCAGTTGATAGAGTTTTCAGAAACTCGAGTATACAGAGAAAGAGGTTGGCAAAGAAGAAGTGGGAATTGTCAAAGAGATGAAGAAAGTAGACAAGACTATAAGGTGATGAGGTGCATGGCAAAGAGAGAGGGGGCGAAGGCTAAGGATAAGGCATATGAAGAGTTGTATGAAAGGTTGGACACTAAGGAGGGAGAAAAGGACGTGTACTGATTGGCTAGACAGAGGGACCGAGCTAGTAAAGATGTGCAGCAGGTAAGGGTGATAAAGGATAATGAGGGAAACGTACTCACAAGTGAGGAGAGTGTGTTGAGCAGATGGAAAGAGTACTTTGAGGGGTTGATGAATGAAGAGAATGAAAGGGAGAGAAGGTTGGATGATGTGCAGATAGTGAATCATGAAGTGCAGTGGATTAGCAAGGAGGAAGAAAGGATAGCTATGAAGAGGAGGAAGAACAGAAAGGCTGTTGGTCAAGATGACATACCTGTGGAAGCATGGAGGTGTTTAGGTGAAATGTCAGTAGAGTTTTTAACCAGACTGTTTAATGAAATCTTGGAAAGTGAGAGGATGCCTGAGGAATGGAGAAAAAGTGTTTTGGTACTGATTTTTAAGAATAAGGGTGATGTGCAGAGCTAGAGTAACTACAGAGGGATTAAACTGATCAGTCACAGCATGAAGTTATGGGAAAGAGTAGTGGAAGCTAGATTAAGAAGGGAGGTGATGATTAGTGATCAGCTGTATGGTTTCATGCCAGGAAAGAGCACTACAGATGCAATATTTGCTCTGAGTGTTGATGGAGAAGTTCAGAGAAGATCAGAAGGAGTTGCATTTTGTCTTTGTGGATTTAGGGAAAGCATATGACAGGGTGCCTAGAGAGGAGTTGTGGTATTTTATGAGGAAGTCGGGAATGTCAGAGAAGTATGTAAGAGTGGTACAGGATATGTACAAGGGTAGTGTGACATCGGTGAGGTCTGTGGTGGGAGTGACGGATGCTTTTAAGGTGGAGGTGGGATTACATCAAAGATGAGCTCTGAGCCCTTTCTTATTTGCAATGGTGATGGACAGGTTGACAGACGAGATCAGACAGGAGTCCCCGTGGACAATGATGCTTGCAGATGACATTGTGATCTGTAATGAGAGTAGGGAACAGGTGGAGGAGACCCTGGAGAGGTGGAGATATGCTCTAGAGAGAAGAGGAATGAAAGTCAGCAGGACTAAGACAGGGTTGGGAGGGTGGCCTATTGGTTAAGGTCTTTGCCTTACAAACACAAGGTGCAGGGTTTGAGTCTCACAAGGGATAATTGGCTAGGCTTAAAATGGCTTGCAAAGGCAATTAGCTTAGTACTAACCTATGAACCTATGAACCTATATATGTGTGTGAATGAGAGGGAGGATAGAGGAATGGTGAGGATGCAGGGAGTAGAGGTGGTGAAGGTGGATAAGTTTAAGTACTTGGGATCAACAGTTCAGAGTAGTGGTGAGTGTGGAAGAGAGGTGAAGAAGAGAGTACGGCCAGGATGGAGTGGGTGGAGAAGAGTATCAGGAGTGATTTGTCACAGACGAGTACCAGTAAGAGTGAAAGGGAAGGTCTACAAGAGGGTAGTGAGACCAGCTTTGTTATATGGGTTGGAGACAGTGGCATTGACAAAAAGGCAGGAGTCAGAGCTTGACGTGGCAGAGTTGAAGATGTTAAGATTTGCACTGGGTGTGACGAGGATGGACAGAATTAGGAATAAGTATATTAGAGGGTCAGCTCAGGTTGGAAGGTTTGGAGACAAAGCCAGAGAGGCAAGATTACGTTGGTTTGGACATGTGCTGAGGAGGGATGCAGAGTATATTGGGAAAAAGATGCTAAGGATGAAGCTGTCAGGTAACAGGAAAAGAGGGAGGCCTAAGATAAGGTTTATAGATGTGGAGAGAGAGGACATGCAGGTGGTTGGTGTGATAGAGCAAGATGCAGAGGACAGGAAGAAATGGAAACAGTTGATCTGCTGTGGCAACCCCTAACGGGAGCAGCCGAAAGAAGAAGAAGAAGAACTCCATACAGTCGAGACCATATGATTGAGTTTTTGAAAACTCAAAGCTTTTGAATGGAGAGTGTGGTACAGTGAGGTTCGGAAAATTTACCCTTTTCCTTACTGTACTGCAATCTCAGAGTTGGAATATATAATGGTGTTGTGGGGGCAGGGGGCTTGGTCCCCAGCAAAAATGTAAAAAAGGTAGACTTTTGCGTTTTTTTTTTATGTTCAAGTTTTCAGAAACTATGTCTTATGGACTGATATTTTTTCTGAGTTTCAGAAAAGTTGACCATCTGACATATACGCCTATACATCTATCTATTGCTATCTATCCATCTCTCTCTCTCTCTATAATATATATATATATATATATATATATATATATATACACACACACACACACACACACTTACTTAACTTGTTCAGAAATTTATTCAGAGAAATCCTGATATAAAAGCATACTTTTCATGTTATTTCCTAGAACTTTCAAAGAAGATTGTGCAGACTCCTTAAATATGTCTAAAAATGTTAATTTTAAAGAATAACAAGCACTTTTCTGGAATCAGTTTCAGAACTGTACTAAAATACTTCTACATTTTTAATGAATAAATGTTATATTTGCATGAATAACAAACACACTAATTATGCAGACTAACAATGTATAATATCTAAAATAGAATTATTATCAGATACAATTAAAAAGGTAGGCCATAATTTACAGACTTTTCAAACAAGTATGAATAAAATGTCGATGCGTGTAGATCTTATCTATATAGAATATATAGAATAAGAATGTATAATTTGTGTAGTTAAAACATCCATTGCAATTATGTATCACAAATAAATCATTCAGACTTAAAGGAAAATGATAAAACATGTTCCACAATCATAAGGGAAAACTACATTTTCCTTATACGGGAAATTATTTTCATGGAAAGTTTTACATGGGGTCTTTATCACACCCAATAAGACAGAAATTATCTATAAAAAATATATACTAGATGTCAGAGATATAAATCCTTGCTGAAAGCTGACTGACAACTTATGGTATTTGACTGTAATGCTTTGAAATATTTCTGGAGAGAAATCAATCATTTTATGCAAGAATTATAGACCAATAAGTTTAATCTTACTAAATCTGTGCTCCAATTTAATGCTCCAGTTCCTGGAAATGTCCACAGATTACAAAACCCTGCTTTCTGAGCTTATTATTATTATTATTACACAGTTAAAAATGTTATTGCAAAAAAAATGAAAAGTTTGAGTTTTTTAAATATTGTTAAATGTTTGTCACAACAAGTTATTGACTATTAAGATGAGAATCACTTCTAGCTATGATTATATTGGCTAAAACTAAATGTGTTATAAAGTAAATGCTGTTCACAATTAGTAATATATTTTGAACAGTTTGATGCAGAATACAGATATCTTTGTAAATAGTTATTTACTGCTGATATGTTGCTTTTTTATTAGAAAGTAGTCAAAAGGACATAATGAACATACAAATATTTTTGCATGGTGCCTAACCTATGGATATGTTAATAAACTTTGTAAAAGACGTGCTTTTTGGGGGTTCAAAGTAAGGATACATAAATACACACATGCATATATACATATAAAAGCTCCACTTACTAATCCTGAAATTCTAACTGGTTGAAAACTCAATTAATTTATTTAAACTGCTCAGTATCAAACAGACAAAGTGATTTTTGCAGGGGGACAAGACTCTCACACAGCCAAACTGACGAAAGAATCAAGTCAGTCATAACAGGAAGAGGGGAGACATCGGTCAATATACATAGGCAGTGATTTCCTACTAAAACAACAATCTGTGAGCTTTACATGGAGAAGATGAGGCTTGGAGAATTATAGTTGGGATATAATGACTGCTTTGCCAAACTGATGAAAGAATCAAGTTAGTCATAACAGGAAGAGGGGAGACATCGGTCAATATACACAGGCAGTGATTTCCTACTAAAACAACAATCTGTGAGCTTTACATGGAGAAGATGAGGCTTGGAGAATTATAGTTGGGATATCATGACTGCTTTGCCAATCTGATGAAAGAATCAAGTCAGTCATAACAGGAAGAGTGGAGACATCGGTCAATATACATAGGCAGTGATTTCCTACTAAAACAACAATCTGTGAGCTTTACATGGAGAAGATGAGGCTTGGAGAATTATAGTTGGGATATAATGACTGCTTTGCCAAACTGATGAAAGAATCAAGTTAGTCATAACAGGAAGAGGGGAGACATCGGTCAATATACACAGGCAGTGATTTCCTACTAAAACAACAATCTGTGAGCTTTACATGGAGAAGATGAGGCTTGGAGAATTATAGTTGGGATATAATGACTGCTTTGCCAATTTTGAACATAGAGAGAGGAGTGGAAAGGTAGGGAACCTCCAAATGACCTCACACTAGAGGATGACAGCTTCAAGTTCTAAATACAAATCAAGAAGTCACGTGAGGGTAAAAGCAGTTAAATTTTAGGCTTGAGCTTTGTAGGCATTGATATGTATACTTACCTGTTACCTTTGACATATTTTATGTCAGGTGGCTCTAGCATCTCTGAGTGGAAAACAGTAACCTTAGCAGAATGGAATCAGCAAACGAAAGGCAAGTGAAGGTTGTTGTACATGCAGAGTTTGCTTTGCCTGTGTATTTAAAATATTTTTAATGCAACGATCTGAATGATGTGGTAGGATTTTATCTTCCTGTAAAAAAACTTTGTTTTTATGGTGTTTATATATGTAGTTGTTAAATTTGCAAACACAATGAGTAAATAAATCCATACATACATTTACATGTGGCACGATGAAGATGTTGCATGTGTACATGTTATTTCCCTTGTCTTGCCGCCCCCCCCCCCCCAAACACGCACACTTTTTTTAATGGTTTAGGGGTTTGGTTTTGATAATTTTTGCTTCCTAGGAATGAGTTCAGATGAAACATTTCTTATTTTAATGCAATAAAGTCATATGCAGATTATATATTATAAATGGCATTTTTAAGACAATGGATCCAGAACTAACTAAAATATATATTGTATTTAGTTCACAAGTTGCTGTATTTGAGGTTGCATGAAATATACATTATATATATTTATTTTTACTAACAGAAAACTATGGCCATAAACATTTTCTTTAATGTTCGAGCAGAAAGTCCAAGTGTATATATCAAATGACTAGCCAGAGGTAAAGTATTGGCGCCTCCCAATCTAGCAACTTAACCACCCTCTCAACTTTAACTTGAAGAAAAAAAGAAAGAAAAGGTCCATTCCCCAATCTGGCATTCATGATCTAAGGAGCTAGCCAGCCAAGGCCTGCTCTTCATTATCAAAAAAAAAAGCCATTTTTATTTTTATACCATTGCTAAATGTTTAATAAGCACAAATAAAGTGTTAAACACTTAAGTTCTGACTGCAAATACTTGAATTAATTTCTGTATGCTGTAATTGCAATGAACTCCGACTGGATTGGCATAGCATCTGCTGATCTTACCACCTAATGGTACTTGCCCCCCACCTTCAAACCTCCCTAGCTATGCTTCTGCATCTAGTCAGCGAAGATGAAGTTGCTGCTAGTGAATCTACCAAAGCTTAGAAAACCTTGCTCTATAAACAAGACATCATCATATAATTTGTCTCACATTGGCCCATTAGCTAATATGAAAGGATTTCTCTTTCAGCTAATGCATAGCAGCACCTGCCTGCTGTTAAAGAATCAGAATTTTTAGTGTAATATTTGCATCACACAATAGCATTGGCAATATTAAATCTAAACCACTTATGCACATCACATATAGGACCGTTGTCGTCTTTTGGCTTTTCCCGGTTAGGGGTCGCCAAAGTGGAACTCCAGTCCGCTAATGATTGGCAGTAGATTTTCACTGTTGCCAAGTTGCCAGCTCAACGCCCAACCTTCAACGAAGGCACGCCCATTCAAGCTTGTCTTTTGGAACACCACTCAACCCGCGGGGAGGACATGCAGACTCCACACAGAAGACACTCCCCACACACTAGCTGAGAACTGAACGGAAGAACCTCTTGCTGTGAGGCAACAACGCTACCACTGCACTACCGCGGAATCACATCACATATAGGACTAAATAGTCCAAAATGACATACAGATACACACACACATATGCATATATATATATAAATATATATATATATATATATATATATAGATATATATATATATATATAGATATATATATATATATATATATATATATATATATATATATATATATATATATATATATATATATATATATATATATATATGCTGCCATCATTGCATCAAACATCCATTTGGTTAATGAGTGTGAAGAGTAGTGTTTAATATCAAAGTAACAGATATGGGGAAAAAAAGAAAAACTATAAGAAACATCAATGCAATAAATACAAAAAAATGCTACATTTTCTATATAGTACAGTGCTGTTTTCATGAAGGTAAATAAAGCAATTTGAAACTGTGATTTTACTACAGGACAAGTTACTGGCAAACAAAATAGAAGTTATTTACAGAATTACAAAATTTAAGTGGCTCTGTGTCAACGGCAAGAAAATTTCAAATTGCACATATGAGTAAAACAGGAAAGACTGTGGTGGAATTCAAACTGAGTGCATCCAATGACAGCATTTAGTAACAATGCTAGTGTTTTACTCCATCACTGCCTTTACCAATATAAACAGCTCAGACAACAAAGCATTTTCGGTACAGGGAGTCTCCCCTATAGTAGCTCCAGTTGAAGAAGAGTGACATTTTTTCTCTCTGTGACAACTGCTGTAGTGACATTTGGAGCTCTTGAATATTACTATCTAAACATAAAAGTATATGAAATATGCTTCTCCAACTAAACACTATGAGTTCCTAGGTTGGGAAACTCAAATGTTTTTCTTTATGTGGCAAGTCCCCCAAAGACAAGAAATCACTGGTTGCAAGGTTCAGAAACCTATATGTGGTTAGAATAAGAACAATATATAGTATTTAACACTTCGGAGTTTTTAACTTGTTGAAGTACCTTTATCATATACTTAGCTTGGTGTTTCTGTCAGAACAACTTTATACTTGAATACTGTGAACAGTAAATGCAAAACAAGCCCCATGGTATGACTTGCATTGAATGAGTATGGAGTATTAATGATGCAATAAAATGGAATGGACAGCTTCTATGTTAGTTTAGAAAGTGAGAAAGGAGGATTGTTAGAGGAAGAATTAATGAAACTGAAAGCTGCATTTGTATTGTGGACAATTCTGGACCAGGCTGGTTAACTGAAGATATGAATCCTACAATATATAGATACAGTTCAAAGATAACATTTACAGTTGAAAGACTGAACTATGTGAAAAAAATAAAGCTTTCTATATAAATAAGAATAATAATCAAGTGATGGATGCAAAAATGTGACATCATGAAAAAGAACTATACAGGCATAGATTTACAGAGCGAGAGGGATTTATGAGGTGCTAATGATGTGGTATAGGTGTTTGGATCAGGACCCTTTGGGTGATAATTGACCTGGTATATAATGGAGAATGGTTGAGTTCTGTGAAAAACTGAACTAGAGATGTAGGTCTATTATCTAGTCAGCTGGGAAAAGAGAGAGTGGAACTACAAAGTAGGAGGCAAACGGAAGCCAATAGACAAATGTGGTGGGTAAAGTTATTTTCTTTTTTAATTTTTGTTTTCTCCAAGTGCCATGCCTTCTTAACAGACAGATCCCCCTGTTAATCTTTCCAGGTTTTCCCAGTGTAACCCATCACAGGATAGGCCACAAAACATCAGTACTTCAGCCATGCCAGCAACTATCCTGTAGTCTCAGACAGTGAGGAATCCATTGGGAAGTTGTCTCTCTAACTCTGGGAGCCATCATTCTTATGGTGGTAAGTTAAAATTCCAACTGTAGGATGTAGTTAGTGCAATGATGCCAGGGGACATTATCAATACCACTTGTAAACTGAGTAGATGACTTGTGAGGTTCCTGATCTCTCACACATACATTGAGTTTTCCATAACCTTCCCTTTGGGACAGGAGAGCTGGCTTATGATACTGCTTTTATTGTTTTAATAAAGTGAAGTTGCTTCATACACAGCGTGGTAGTACTTGCCTTACTTTTGGAGGAACGAGGGGATCATGATAACATTGTCAGAAGTGTTACGTATGTCAACTGCTAACACAGAGGAAAGAAATGACAGAGGAGTATAATGACCGCATGGAAAAGCAGAGGAATGGGCTTGTTACTTTAAGTAGGACAGCACTGACCTCACAGAAAGGCAGTGACTGGACGTTTAAACTGAGATGGAAGGGGGTATCACAATAGCAGACAAAGAGTAGTTACTCGGGCATTAGAAATAAGGGAAAATAGGTATGTACCATGTGAAAGGAATAAATAAGGGAGGTGTAGTGTATTAATGGATAGTATTACTTCACGGTGCAAGGAATGTGGATTGGAGGAGGTGGGAAAGTTTATTTAAATATAAAGTGAAATAGTCTCAATAATAACACAATAAAATTCAGGTAAAACAGAACACAGTTCTACACACAAAACACTTTAGATACCGCCTGTTTTAGCTACCCTTTAGTATGTTGAAAATGCAGACATCAAAACCAAGAATTTGTTATGCATCTCTTCCTATTTCCATCTCTTTTTTCTGTTTTATTTGTAAAGCAAAGCATTTTAACAAATTTAGTGCAGTGAATTTTACTTCTCTGGAAATTAAATACTTTATATTCCATATATGCTATCATAATCAGTTCGACCTCTAAGCACCACATGGTCATACAGTCTAGCAGAAACATTCCATAATCCATCTTTTTTAGAAGTCCATTATTAAAATATTTTGTAAATTAACACTTATAACGAATGTTGCATATATATTTTCTTTCTGGATATAGTCTTTTCTGCTATGAAAACATTTCATATATATATATATATATACACATACACACACACACACACATCTATGGTTTCACTTTCAAATCTCAAATTCTGTGTGTGTGTGTGTGTGTGTGTGTGTGTGTGTATGTGTCTAAAATTAGCAGACTGGTGCAGGGGTCTTGACTTCATGGAAAACATTGAAAAATGTAACAAAATGTAACCATTTAAAAATATGACAAAAATCAACTGACATTTTTCCCCAGCAAAAACATTGAAAAATGTGACAAAATTTAACCATACAGAAAACAACTGAAAAATGTGACAAAACTGAATCACATTTTTTTTTTATTTTTTTTTTGCAGGTCAAACCTCCCTGTACTGCCCATACCCTCTGCCAATTATATATACCAACTTTGAGGTCACACAACAGTAGGGAAGCGCATAAACCTTCCTTAGAATAACTTCTGTTTTGTCAGTATTGTGTTTACCTACTATGACTTTGCTAACATTTTGCAGTAAGTCTTTTGACTGTTAATTAAATGAGTGTAAGATTAAGTGTAGGTAACCCACATACGTGTCTGGGTGTGTGTGTGTACTGAAACCTAATCTGGAGTATTGTGCCTAAATTTAGAGTTATGGCATAATAGGCTCTCGGTCTGTAAGTATGAGAAGGACTGCTCTTCAAAACGAAGTAGGGACAAAACCAGACACCATGAAGACACGGGATGGAGGGATTTTAATAGCATTTTCTAAAAACACAAATGGTTATGTGATGTGCAGACAACCCTAGTGTTAGAAGTGTGGTTTGAAACATTTTACTATTATTTCCTTTCCTAAGGTTCCTCAGCCTTCTGCTAATGGGGACTTTAGATCGAGCCACAACTATTTAAAACCTCTTTGAAAACATACCTGCCAACAAAATGGTCTGTATTTGTAGCATTCCCATTACTAAGCTGCTTTGTTTTTCTAATCATTTCTGATCTGTATTTTAAAATCCTAGTGAAACCAACAAAATAATCTTGCCTTTGTACACCAACAGTAGTAAGCTGTCTCCTTATGTAGTCAAATCATACATCACAAAAACCTCAAATGTATGTCACTTGTTTACATCACAAGTGAATAACTGGTTGTATAAAACATGAGTATGCCTCATCTGTAGCTGTGCAGAAACATTTCAGTCTCACTTTTTACATGTACTGTAAAATAATGCTGAATGTTCTTTGTCTTTAGCATGCTGCAAAAAGTGTTCAACCTAAAAACTATTAAACTATATAGAGTTTCATGCAGTATATTTTTTTGTTGCTAGATCATGATAGTTGCCTGTAAAAAGTCATGTAATATGGAACTTTTATACATGGGTCAACATTTAAAATGGGCTATTTCTCAGTCTGACAGTCTTAGAAATCAAAACTAAGCAACTATATATATACATACCTACACACACATAAATAAAAATAAAATAAAAATTGTCATTTAGCCTGAGAAAGGGCTGTCTATGAGAAGATAATGGATTATGGCTTGGATTCACAAATAGGTTGACTAGTACACAAAGCCATTCATTGTATCCTTGCAGACTAATAAACCAGAAGTGAAGCACGTGACCATGCAGCCTAAATAAACACCAATAACACTCAAGAAGGCTCACATAACATCAAACAATGAATCAATCACTCTAGGAGGGACAAAATATATATTAAATTTATTCAAAATTCAAATTCAAATTTATGAATCATATTAACAGAGAAAATCCAACTGCTTCACTGTCATATTTTGCTGCTAGATTTAAGTTTTTTGGCCAGAAGTTGATTAATTCTGATTTACATCTTATTGTAATAGTTTCCCTTTATTTATCATACAATGCTCTTATATTTCTAAATTCAGAAAATAAGGGTGATGGGCTTTGAGTCCATTTTCTAGTTACTGATTTCTAAGTTATAACACAGAATATCAGAAGAAAGGATCTGTGCTTTTCTAATTTTCAACATTTGTTGACCGGGCTAGTCCAGCTGGATATATGTCCATTTTCAGTTGAGGCCCGGGGAGAAAAGCTCCAATGGTTATTACAAGTGTAAACAGAAATAGCCATAACAAGATGACATTTATAAACAAAGTGAGTTAGTACACGCAATACACATGCAAACAGAAATAGGCATAACAAGATAACATTCATAAGCAAAACGAGTAAATACTTGCAATGCACAAATTTGATAATATCAAAACATAGAGTAAATAATAAATTGTCTTACAAATATGGTAAAATTATTATTTTTTTTTTTACAATGGTCATACAGTATATATGAGATAACATATATCTACAGGTTAACATAAGAGCCTATATATATGTTATATATAACTATATTATATTATATATAACTATATTATATATAACTGACCCTTTTTTAAAAAAAAATAGATTATCCATCCAAACTGTTTGATAAAAAGTCTGAATTTTTTAAAGATATTATTTTTATACTGAGAATTAGTGGGATATGTGTGTGTATATAATTCCATATTTATTATATTTTTTTGTATTTCTATTGATTAAACAACTTTTCTAAAATTGTGCAGTAAATACATTCATATGTAAAGCTTTCAAATTTACTTGATAGGTATTATCCATTCAGTGAACAAGTACTTTAAAACTAGCTGTGTGTGCTTATGTTGTAATTCAGGTAATTTTATTCTGCACTTATTTTTCAATCTTATATGGTTATTATATGTTAATCTTGTTTTTTTTAAGGATGCCAAAAGAAATTAAAAAGCAAACTGCACAAAACAAGTATATCCAGCCAACACAGCAGAGATTACAAAACAAGCATATCCTGTTTGTTCTTAAATTTAAAAGTAACTTATATTTGATTTAACCTGATCTTTAATTGGAACCAGAGAGTATTTCTGGAAACAATGTCATTTTTTTATAAAATAACTCTATCTTCAAATAGTGAAAAAAATATGTTAGTCTATTTTATTATTAAATTGTTCATGGTACCTATAATTCAACTGCAATTTTCAATTAATACTTCATTAATTTGTTTTAAGAGCATTACTGTTAAAATATATATTCTAATAATTTAATTAACTTCTGTTATCCTATATTATCTAGTTTATCTTGTATACATATTCTATATCCTTGAACACTTACCTAGTCTTTGTTTCTACTTAACCTGATTTAATCTAATATAGATGATATAGTCATGAGTTGTATACTAGTATAAGAGTTTTACCCTTCAAGAAAATTTTAACTCTTCTACTTAATCATTTTGTTTATGTTAGAACCTTACAACACAACTCTTGTAAGACAAAATGGATAAATCAGGTTGACCCCTTTCTTAACATCTAAATGTTTATATGCAAAATTCCTAAAACTTTTAAATATGTTATCTATGCAGTGTATTTCTGTAGGATTATAAATTTTATACTGAAGACAACTACTAAATATGACCCAAATGTTATCTGTAAATTTCAAAGAATGTTCCAGAAACCTTTAATTTCATATAATTCGACAGCTCTGTATTTAAATCTTTCCAATTTGTGAACTGTATAGCTGATAAACAACAGTCTTAAAATAGATGCCAGTACATATGATTCAAAATAAGGGAATTTTATTCCAGCTTTGTTCCAAGATCTTAAGAAGCCACATCAATGTAACATGCACTTTTTAAAACAATTTGTTTTTTTATCAGAAAGCAAGGTTAGCATTTGCATAACACATGAAGTTTACAAATTAACCAACTTTATAAGATACAACCTGTCTTCAAAAGTGAGACAGATTCCCACAAGGTTTCATTGACTGTTTAGTCCATCATGTTAAGCACCACAGAAAAAGGCCCTGTTTCTATAATGCAGTATTTTGCAATCATATACTCATTAGCTACAATGAGGAAAGACCTCATTACTGGATAATTTGCATGAATTGCACTTAATTGTAGTGAAATGCAGATCAACACTTCCTTTGGTAGTAAACAGTGGAAGCTACGTTGTGTTATCAGAGGCACCACCCTCACTTACTTTTCCACACAAAAACACATAGTAAAACACACATGCCCTATACCTGTCATTGTTGTCAGAACATCCTTTATGTCTCCTTTTCCTTGTCTTTCTAATTCAGAGTTAACTACAGTCAGTCCTTAATGCCAGTCATTTGTGTTTCATACTTCATATCCTTTAGCAAATGCATGCTGGGACAAAATCTGTTACCTTAAGGCTGAGAAGTATGCCTAAAATTTCATGTCCCACAAATACTGCAGGTATTGCACAATGCTCAGGATCATCGTTATATGTTATAACTTTCCTGTGCTGCACTAGTAGGCTAAAGCATGATGTTTCTTATGTCTTAGGTCCATGGTTCTTATCCCCCATTTGCTGTTCTGTTTTCATTTTTTTTTATTTAAGTCTATCCCTGGTGTTTGATTTCTGTGCCTTTTAAGGCAAGCTGGTTTGCCCTGGTGTCTAGTAGTTCCCAGCACCTTTATTTTTAAATATGTGACTTTAAGGTATACCATAGTGATTATGCTTGGTATCTAGTGTTCTCTCCCCTTTTCCATTCCATTTATGTGCTACTTTGGCACTCCTTGAAAGAGTTTTCCCTGGTTCAGGTCTTCCTCCAACCCAGTGTTTCAGATTGTGCTTCTACAATGCAGAAGTAGGATGGCCAACCCCCCCCCCCAACCCCAGCCCCAACACACAAACTCACACACACATACAACAGTGCCATCTCCACCTGATCACACTCACAGATACTCATCCATTCACCCAAAGACACATACACACCCACCTAACTCCCCCCATATACAGTAATACATGCATCTCCTAACTCTTGCTTAAGACTAAACTCACCAGCACTTAACTCTATTTTGATGGATGAACACAACCGTCTGGAATTCAAAAACATCATGGTAGGACTGTTTATAAATTTAAAAGTTACTTTGATGAGTACAAATCATGTGCACCTTGTGGTAACCTTTAACCTCTCCATCTTTGTCATTATAGTAAAATAGCAATATAGGCTATATTGGATTTTGTCTGCACAAAATGTCTACCCTATTTTTGTGTTTAAATGATTATTATACCATCACTTTATATTTGACTAATTTAAAACATTTGGCTTCTCTAATAGGTGTGTCTCTTGAAGAAAGACTGCATGTGAGTTGGTTTTTAACTAGTTTAACGGTTTAAGTGAAATTATTATTATTATTATTATTATTATTATTATTATAATTATTATTATTACAGATGAAACACTCCCTCCTTTTCTTTCATCTAGTGACTACTAGTATATCATGTATTTTAAATATTAAGTCATTTTAACACTAAAGAAAAGCAGTTTTCTAAAGCAGTATTGCTGTTTTGAAAGGGTATTAATGACGAGAGGTCTTTGTTCGGGTTTAGCTTGGTTACAACGAATAATGGTTTTATTTTGGAAGAGTTTATAAGTGTTTTGTTGCTGATTCAAGTGTTAATAGTGAGAAGGTCAGCCTGTAGTTCTTCCTAAAGGACTGATAAGAATTTGTTAGATTATAGTATGACCATGTCATTAACATAAAGTTGTAGAGGAAGGTGAGATAGGTCTAAGGGTAGTTTATTTTTCTATATAGAGAAGAGTATGGGAGCAAGTATGGAGCCATGTCATAGTTATGGTCTGAGTTTAGCAAAGGATGGGTTAAAAGATAGTTGTGGAACGAATATACTGCATCTAAACTGTTGCTAATGTCAAGTAGATGGTTTAGTAGAAAGTTATTATCTACTATATAAAAAGCTTTGGTCAGATTGATGAATATAGCACTAGTAAGTTCCCCTTTGTCCATTTTAAAGGGAATGTAGTTAGAGTCTGAGAGCTGTCAAAAATCCATACTGTTTGGATGACAGAAGGTCATAATTTGTGATAAAGGATGTAATTTGGGTGAAGATTATTTTCTCTGTGATACTGGCTAATGTTTGGAGGATGACAGTTGTATAGTAATTAAAGTGTTTGTAGGGAATGGTTTGTTTTGGGAAGGGGTAAAAAGTATTAGTTTGGTTTTTTTGGGATTCAGGAGGAGGCAGATATGTTGAAACCAATTTTCTGCTGCAGTGAAGACTGCTTGGGTGGTGGAGTGGAGTTCTTCTGGGGTAGGGGCTGAGCAGATGAGAGTAGAATCATCTGCATATTGGATGCATGTGGATGTAGGTAGGAGTTGGGCAGATTGTTGATGAAAGTGGAGAAAAGTAGGGGCCTAGGATGGATCCTTGTGGGACACCAAGAGTGACAGGGAGTAGAGTGGATAGATGGCTGTCCCACAGTACAGCTTGTTTCCTATTAGTTAAATAGGAATTGAACCACTGTAAGGCTAGAGAGTCCAGCGAAAGAGATTTTAAGGTATCAAGGAGAAGTTGATGGTTGACCATGTCAAATGCCTTTGAGAGGTCTAGAAACAGTGCGGAAGAGAATAGGTTATTATTACGATTTTTATTTATGGTATCAGAGAAGGAAAGAAGGGCAGTAGTAGTGCTGTGGTAGGGTCTGAAGCCATGTTGAGAGTCTACAAGCAGGTTGTTATTTAAGAGATAGTTTAGGAGTTGGTGGTGAATACAGCGTTCCATTATTTTCGATAGAGGCGATAGGAGGGCGATAGGTCTAAAATTGGATAGTTCATTAGAGTTTCCACCTTTGTGGAGTGGAATGATGTGGGAGATTTTCCAGCAGGATGGAATTTTGGATTCTGTTATGGTTCTGTTTATTAAGATGGATACTGGGTATGCTATTTCTTTTGCAGCTAATTGAAGGAATTATGCTTGGTATCTAGTGTTCTCTCCCCTTTTCCATTCCATTTATGTGCTACTTTGGCACTCCTTGAAAGAGTTTTCCCTGGTTCAGGTCTTCCTCCAACCCAGTGTTTCAGATTGTGCTTCTACAATGCAGAAGTAGGATGGCCAACCCCCCCCCCCAACCCCAGCCCCAACACACAAACTCACACACACATACAACAGTGCCATCTCCACCTGATCACACTCACAGATACTCATCCATTCACCCAAAGACACATACACACCCACCTAACTCCCCCCATATACAGTAATACATGCATCTCCTAACTCTTGCTTAAGACTAAACTCACCAGCACTTAACTCTATTTTGATGGATGAACACAACCGTCTGGAATTCAAAAACATCATGGTAGGACTGTTTATAAATTTAAAAAAGTTACTTTGATGAGTACAAATCATGTGCACCTTGTGGTAACCTTTAACCTCTCCATCTTTGTCATTATAGTAAAATAGCAATATAGGCTATATTGGATTTTGTCTGCACAAAATGTCTACCCTATTTTTGTGTTTAAATGATTATTATACCATCACTTTATATTTGACTAATTTAAAACATTTGGCTTCTCTAATAGGTGTGTCTCTTGAAGAAAGACTGCATGTGAGTTGGTTTTTAACTAGTTTAACGGTTTAAGTGAAATTATTATTATTATTATTATTATTATTATTATTATAATTATTATTATTACAGATGAAACACTCCCTCCCTTTTCTTTCATCTAGTGACTACTAGTATATCATGTATTTTAAATATTAAGTCATTTTAACACTAAAGAAAAGCAGTTTTCTAAAGCAGTATTGCTGTTTTGAAAGGGTATTAATGACGAGAGGTCTTTGTTCGGGTTTAGCTTGGTTACAACGAATAATGGTTTTATTTTGGAAGAGTTTATAAGTGTTTTGTTGCTGATTCAAGTGTTAATAGTGAGAAGGTCAGCCTGTAGTTCTTCCTAAAGGACTGATAAGAATTTGTTAGATTATAGTATGACCATGTCATTAACATAAAGTTGTAGAGGAAGGTGAGATAGGTCTAAGGGTAGTTTATTTTTCTATATAGAGAAGAGTATGGGAGCAAGTATGGAGCCATGTCATAGTTATGGTCTGAGTTTAGCAAAGGATGGGTTAAAAAGATAGTTGTGGAACGAATATACTGCATCTAAACTGTTGCTAATGTCAAGTAGATGGTTTAGTAGAAAGTTATTATCTACTATATAAAAAGCTTTGGTCAGATTGATGAATATAGCACTAGTAAGTTCCCCTTTGTCCATTTTAAAGGGAATGTAGTTAGAGTCTGAGAGCTGTCAAAAATCCATACTGTTTGGATGACAGAAGGTCATAATTTGTGATAAAGGATGTAATTTGGGTGAAGATTATTTTCTCTGTGATACTGGCTAATGTTTGGAGGATGACAGTTGTATAGTAATTAAAGTGTTTGTAGGGAATGGTTTGTTTTGGGAAGGGGTTAACTATTCCTACTTATCATACAACTATCATGATGTTTTGTGTTAGCCAGAGTTTATATATGTGTTGGAACAATGCAATAATGCATTTTATTAAATCATTAATGGACCAGAGGTCCATCTGTGCTAGTTAGACTATGAATTTATAATTGTTCAAGGAAAGGCAATATTTCCTTGATTTTAATGTGTTTAAAATAAAACAGAGAAAAATAAAACAGATCAGGCATATAGGCAGAGTGAGTAGAGGTACAGTGTAGTGTGGGATGTTTACTAACTTCTGAAAGGAAATCAGATGGCAAGAAAATGCATAACGTATTGTGATTGGATGAAGAATTGTTTCTTCCTGTTAGTCTAGTGACTTCTTTCCAGAACTGTTCATAGGTAGGTACTAGGCTATCGGCCTAAGGGCCTAAGTAACCCTAGCCAACAAGGTTCCCTGACTTACGCCACCCAAGAAAGTTAATTTCCTGTGCCCCTGTCGAGCAGAGCCACAGAAGTGATCCCCGGGGTGTATTTCCTATAGGTTCATAGGTAGGTACTAGGCTATTGGCCCTGGAGCCTTTACAAGCCTAGCCCCAGTTTTCCTGTATTTTACTTAGATGGGCTTTATGATGTCTAATGGATTCATAGGTTCATAGGTGTGTACTAGGCTAATGGTCCTGGAGCCTTTACAAGCCTAGCCCCCAAAAATTTCCCCAGCACCATGCCACGCGATGTTAGTTCACAGTGCCTCTGTACAGTAGGACAACTGGAGTGATCCCTGGGTTGAACTTTCTGTTACCCATCCACTCAAGATTTCTCTTGAAGAGGGCCAGAGAGGTGCTCTGCTTGACATGAATGGGAAGCTTATTCCAGAGTATGAGCAGTCTATGGGAGATGAACCTGTCCCTCCAGCATGTTCTGTTGATTGTGGTAGTGAGGTTGTGATCTCTGGAGCATGTGGCACAGGGGGATTGGGATTTCTTTAGGTGTAGCATTTCAAGTAGAGCTGAGTCGGACATGGATTTCAAGTCAAGCAGAGATCACCTCTGCGTAGACAATAAAAGACTGAGAACAGCTGAAGTTTCTTGAGTCTGTCCATGTAGGACATGTGTTTATGGCCTGCGATCCTTTTTGTGAGGTACTTTTGTGGCGTCTTCAGCTGTTGTAGGTGTCTGGTTAGGTACATGCCAAATGGGGCATTATATTCGATTCTTGGTCTAATGAAGAGAGAGGGATGATGACCTCTTTCTTTCTGGATGTGAACCCTTTGGTTATAAGATGTGCCATGTAGAAGGACCTTCTGACCACAGTGGAAACATGGTGGTCAAAGGTGAGGTGGCTGTTGACCTGGGTGCCTGGATCCCTTATGGGTCCTTCAGTGTTTAGTGGGCTCCCATCAACATGGTAATTCATGGGAGCTGAGTTTTTTCCAAAGGGAATGATAACGCATTTTTTTGGTGTTAAGCTTAAGGCCATGGTTCCGATACCAGCCATTAGTCTCAGATAGGCCCTTTTGTATGATGTCTGTATCACTTGGGTAGTTGATAATGACTCCTAGCTTGCATTCATCAGTGGACATGGTCAGCCAGAGTCTCTCTGTGTTGGCCTGCATTTCTGAGAAGTAGATGTCAAACAGGAGGGGGCCCAGGACCGAGCCCTGTGGGACTCCACTCATGAATGGTCGGCTGTCTGACTTGGAATCTGCAACTTTCACTCTGTGGGTCCTGTCTGTGAGCCAGTTTGCAACCTACCTAGTGATATAAGGACTGATATCTAGTTTGCTGAGTTTATCAATTATACCAGAGTGGGGAATGGTATCAAAGGCCTTGGCCAGGTTGAGGTAGGCTGTATGCCCTGCCTACCCTCATCCACACCTTTGGTGACTGCCTCAAAGAAGTCAACCAGGTTCAGCAGGCAGGATCTTCCTTTGATGAAGCCAACCTGTGTGGGGTCAAGAGTCTGGAGATTGCCTATATCTTTGTTGAGCAGGTCCTTGATGATGCGCTCCATAGCATTGAACCAGACTGATCAGGCTAATGGGGTGGTAGTTCCCAGGGTCTTTAGTTGCTCCCCCTTTGTTGAGAGGGATGACTGTAGCAGTGCACCATTCATTAGGGACAAAGCCTGAGGTAAGGCTGTGATTGAACAGGGCAAACAGGTGTGGTGCCAGTTCATTCTGTAGTTCATGTAGGACACACCCAGGGATATTATCAGGTCCCATGGATGCTGTATTCTTGGCTTTGGACAATGCAGCTTTTACCTGTGCTGCAGACGTGGTGGGTACCAGGCTTACTTCTGGTATTGTGATAGGGCCTTGGGGGGGGGTAATGTTGGCACTGAATCTGCCTGCCAGTATATTGGCTATATCTGTTGGCTCAGTATAGGAGGTACCATTGTGCAATAACTCAGAGCAAATCTGGGTATTGTCTTGGAGGTTCTTGATATAGCTATAGAAGGCTTTGTGGTTGTTTTGGTGTCAGCCACAATGCTGCCTTCATAGCTGGCTTTAGAGGATTTGATAAGGGATCTCAAATTTTTGTTGAGACTGGCAAGGGAGTTTTTCCAGTCTTGTGACTTCATTCTTTTCTGCAACAGTTTCTTTCTTCTGTTGTAGTGTTTACTGATGGCTTGGGACCACCAGATTGGCTTCCTTTTTTTGGAGTAGAGCATCTTGGTTCTATATGGCATGGCAAGATCCATGCATTTGTGTACGTGCTCATACAGTGCATTGGTGTATAATTTGGCAGTCATGCAGCTATTTTCCATTGACATGGGTGCCAAGAAGTTAGCCACCTTTGTTTTTAGGAGCCCAAAGTCAGCTTTGGAGAAGTTTTTCATGGTGGTCACCTTAATGGTGGGTGTAGGTGAGATGGAGATTTCCATGGTGATCAGTTTGTGGTTGGATTTAACCAGGAAGGAGTTGTCTATAGGTGTGAAGCAACAGTCTCCCATGTTGGTGATAACCAGGTCAAGGATGTTGTTTCCTCTAGTGGGAGTCAGAATGAGCTGGTCCAAGGTGTTGGAATTGATAAATTCCAGAAAAAGTTGGGCCTGTATATTGGTATAGTTTTCCCAGTTGATGCAAGGGTAGTTGAAGTCACCTAGTATGAGAGTATTGGGCTGGACCTTGAAAGATTCCAGGGTGCTTAGGAAGTTAGAGTGAGGGTTGAGGGACATGCTTGGGGTTCTGTAGCAGGCTATGACTTGTATTGCTATCTTACCCAGTGTTAATTTTACCTGAAGTATCTTGGATGCATTATGCTGGGCTACCAGTCTAGAGGTGTGTGTATCCTTTATGAATATGGAGACACCACTGCCTTTGGAGCTTCCGGCTGTATTCTGGGGCTGAAAGGTATGGAATAAATTATAGCCTGGGACTGCAGGGGTGCTTTCTGCCTCTTGTCTGCATTACAGCACAGACGTTGACACTTTCCATTTTGAGGAAAGCTTTGAATGAGTGCATCTTGAGATTTAGACTTCTAGCACTAAGCAGCATGACCTTCAGATTACATTTGTTTGTAGCTGTTATTGTGGAATTTTGGTCTTTGGAGCACTGCCTAAAAAGGCAATATATGAGTGGCAACAGCCTTAGCCAGTAGCCGGAATCCCAGGGGTGACAGATGCAGGCTGTCTCTGGCAAAGCATCGAGGTCTGTCGATCATGTCATCCCAGGCAGACAGATATTGGATCCCCTTAGAATGACACCAGAAACTTAGCCAATTGTTGAAGTCAATCATTTTCTGCTCATACTGTGGTATCATTCTGGGTGATGGTAAAATACTGTTCAGGGCTAGAGTCATACCTGCCTGGACCACATAATCCAAGAGTTCCATCACATCTCTTTTCATGTAGTCCAGGGATGTATATCTCAGGTCATTCACACCCACATGGACAATGAGTCATTTTTGTACTTGTTGTGGAGTGACCTGAGTGCATGTGTTATGTGGAAGATCCTATCACCTGATAGACAACTGTCACCTTCTCCTTGCTCAACCTAGTGAGTGGGACATCAGTGTGCCTCACTATTAAGTCTCCTATGATTAGTACATTGGGCAAAGTGTTCTGCCTTAAGGGCTTAGGTTAAGGGGCACACTGAGATGGTGAGCTGTGTGTTCTGAAGTTGGTGTTGTGTTGTGGTGGTCGAGTGCGTTTGTGTCTTGGGGGGGGGGCCTCTCTTGTTTGGGTAGATTTGTATTGACAGCCTCCGCAAAGGTGGGTGTATGACTTCTGTTTCTATGTGTGAGTTGTGATGGTTAGTGTTTTGGAGGGCTATGTGTTTAGTGTAGTGAGTTGCAGGTGTTGACCTTCTTCTCTTGATTAGCTAATCCGGTCTTGGCTGGAGAGTGCACTGCTTCCAATTTAGTGATATAAGTGCATCTCTCACATGTATGAGTGTTGGGAGGTAAGAGGAGAGGGTTGTCTGTGTACATGAGACAGTTGCACTGTCTCAGAATGCCCAAGTGCACCAGGCTAGCAGGAGAAAGCAAAGGAAATTGCCCTACAATCATACCAGGAGGGGTGGTCATAACAAATAAGTACTGGTGCTGTTACTGCATAGGAACAGCTAGTGCTGAAAAGCACCTAAGTGTGCTACAATAAATGCTACTAAGGCCTGTTAAAGTGCTAGTCGAATAAGCTAATTGAAGTGCAAGAATTAAATGAACAAGCATGTCCTAAGGGAAAAATTGAAGAGCAGACTTTCTGGTACCAGTAATAGTTTACCTCAGCTGTGCCACTGTGCGGTGTGCAAACCCGTGCAAACATGGGCTTTTAAACCAGAAAGTTGAAAGGGATAGAAAAACTGCCCAAATGGCCAAAAAACTACAATTTCTGGGCCAGAAACCACTCCTCTTGTGGTAGATAGGCTACGTAGTGCTTACCACTCCCACTGATAAGCTAGAAGGCTTCCCTCCAACACAGAAAGTTCTAGGTGACTCATAAACTTACAAAACAGTCCTGGATACAGCATATCTGCATCTGGACTAGAATAGTTACAGGAAAGACTGGGAACCAGCTTAGAACCCCCCCCCCTTTTTTTTTTTTTGCAGAAAAGCTGCTAAAACAGTAATAAAAACTCTTTAAATACAGTGCAAGCTAGCACACTTGAGTGTGTAGCAATATTAAAGCAAATAAAGTTTAAATAAATGCAGTTAAATTACTAAACGACTTAAAACAAGTGCAGAAAGCAGTAAATTCAGAAAAACTCAAAATGGCGGCACTTAAAGTCTCTCATTCTTCTTCCTGTTTCTCTTGTAGTGTGCAGGACGCCAAATCTGGATCCGCAAAGCTTAAACAAGTGCAAACCCATGCAAACACGGGCTTTTAAACCAGAAAGTTGAAAGGAATGGAAAAACTGCCCAAAAGGCAAATAAACTACAATTTCTGGGCCAGAAACCACTCCTCTTGTGGTAGATAGGCTACCTAGTGCTTACCACTCCCACTGATAAGCTATTAGGCTTCCCCTCCAACACAGAAAGTTCTAGGGGACTCAGAAACTTACAAAACAGTCCTGGATACAGCAAATCTATATCTGGACTAGACTAGTTACAGGAAAGCTTAGAATCTTTTCATTTTTTTTGCATAAAAGCAGCTAAAACAGTGATAAAAACACTCAAAGTGCTTCCATTTTGATTTTTTTCTGAATTTACTGTTTTCTGCACTTGCTTTAAGTCATTTTTTAATTTAACTACATTTATTTAAACTGTATGTGCTTTAGTATTACTACACACTCAAGTGTGTTAGCTTGCACTACATTTAAAGTCTCTCTTTCTCCTTCCTGTTTCTCTTGTATTCTGCAGGTTGAAAAATCTGGGTCTGCGGAGCTTAAACAAGTACAAACCCATGCAAACATGGGCTTTTAAAACAGAAAGTTGAAAGGGATGGAAAAACTGCCCAAACGGCCAATAAACTACAATTTCTGGGCTTACCACTCCCACTGATAAGCTAGAAGGCTTCTTCCTCCAACACAGAAAGGTCTGGCGGACTCAGAAACTTACAAAACAGTCCTAGATACAGCAAATTTGTATCTGGACTAAACTAGTTACAGTAAAGTTTTTTTTTTAGCTAGATAAAGTGTTTTCTAGTTTCAAAACTGAGGTAGCGTTCTAGTTATGCTATGCTTCATCTCCGAGTTTGAATAGCATTTGAAGCTCAGGCATGAACTGGTCATTCTTATTCAGTTTCTAAAGTCTTGTCAGTAATGGATAGCATATTTACTGTTGATTTAAAAGCTTTATGCTGCAAAAATTGGCTTTGGTAGTGTGTAGGGCATTTCACCAGTCTATGATTGCATGGATTGATTTAACTGTTTATGATGTTTGAGTCAGATTTTGACCTAGAAAGTTAAGATGAGGGGGTCTTATGGGGCTTGGAAATATGGCTGGAAGCTTATTGGCAGTGATCTCTTAGTGATGGGGTAAATTTTGATATCTGAGATTATTAAGGTTTTTTATTCATACAGAGGCCTTTAATAAGTAATTTTTAAGGCTTTGGGTGAGTGGGTTGTTGCAATAACTGTTTTACATTTTTGTCTGTTGGATGTCTGATGTCATTATGAATTAAGTTGAGCAGGCTGATGTTAAACTCACCAAGTAGTAAGAGATCATTACCAAGTTTACTTGTGGTCATGATGCTGTGAAAAAAAGTTTTTAATTCATCTACAGGAACAGGAGTGGGGACACAGGCCATTGCAAGGTTGACCACTGATGTGTATTTTAACCAATAGGCAGTTAGGAATACAGTCAGGAGGTGGTCTTGCTTGATCTATGAGTTGAACATTTAGGGGAGCTTTATAAACCAAGAAGTGTCCTCTTCCATTCAACTGTCTGGGTCTAGCATGTAAGTAGTAGTAGGTGTATCGGGGAAAGAGTTGGTCAGTATGAGTGCTATCTTTTTTATCCAAGTTTCTGTAATGGGTAACAGGTCACAGGCTGCATGATGAGGGCATTAACTTGGTTAATTTCATTTTGCAGGCTTTGTGCTGATGAAGGGAGTGAAAACAGGGTGGTATTCAACGGTACCTCCCAGAAGAAGTATTAGAATGATGTGGATAAACGTATGCAATCTAGTTAGGTAAGTTACACAGTCATGCAACTTGGAATTCTATGGACTACTATCAGTTTTCCATTGTTTTAGATATCTTAAACATAAGAGTGCTATGATCTGATACTGGACATTATATTATTCTAACAATTCTGACTTTACAGAGTAATTCCTATGATACAAATATTCTGTCCATTCTGGACTGTCTTCCAAAGACTTCTGAATAATCAGTAGGTATTAAAGGATACTATAGATATTTTAAATTAAGTAACACTCAAATTTTAAGTCGTTTGCTGAAGCTAATATTTTGGGTTCTTTCAATGTACTTATGTCTGATGTATCTAGGATGATGTTAAACTCCCCTAACAAAATTGTCAATCAATATTTCCAAGTGCTTTTTTTTACTTTACTCTTAAGGCAAGTATCCAACATAAGTTTGCCAAAGTAAAAAATCTATTTTGGTATTCCATAGTTGCCATACCAAACATCCCTTCATTGCTAATATATTTTAATAATATTGTTGGCATTATTGCATTTTTCCCATTGTATTATGAGCCCTCTCCTCTTACGCTTAAATAATGATTTTATCGAAGTTTCATAATAATGTAATTTAATTTATTTTTTCATCTTCTATTAGTAATAAATGTACATCTTGGAAGAATATACTTGATAATACATAAACCACCACTTCTCTGTTCATTAATGCATTTATACCCAAAGAGATAAACTCTAAGTATGACATTTTGTTTAACTTTGAACTTATAACAAGTTACATAATTATTTCCATGATACAATTAATTTCCCACTTTGCTTTCTAATATACTACTTCATGACTGGCATGTTCTAAAAATCTGCGTTAATAATCATTTTAAATAATTATATAAGCAAACTAAATAACTCTATATTAACAAAGCATTTAACAAAACCAATCATTAAATTCATAATGACCATAAAATCCGTAGAGCTACTTAAATTAGGAGCCTAAACAAACTATCAAAATGAATAAACAACTATCTTAATACAAACAATTTATCTCTTCCTATATCTATTTGGTACTGCAGAACTACTATTAAATCATATCAAAGATATCTAAACATTAGTAACAAATAAAAGAAGCATAAAGCTATAGTTATTTATTAATAATTTTCCATATAGTATTTACTCATTCTTTTTACATTTACTGCTATTGATGAATACCCAGCAAAAAAAAAAAAAAAAAAAAAACTTGGCATATTTCACATAATTCCACTATATGTACAAAACTATTTTTTACTGAATAGCTATAAAAGGTTTAATACAATATATTTGATATTTAAACATACCTCTTAGAACTTTTATAACTGAATGAAATGTTTAAGATGTTTTAATATAGGGTGACATTATTTTTTCATTTATAACAAAAGTAAATAATGATAAAGATGTGATACAGAGACAGTGTTTTAAAGATGGCTGTCAAAGCCTTACCCTCCCTCACCAAAGAAGTATGTCTAACAGTGGCAAGTTATTGGTGTCTGCTGGCAGATAGTACAGCTGATCAGGTCAATAGATTTTCATTTACTTTACAATCAAATTGTAATGTTATATTTACTAGTTGCTTTTCTGATTATAGGAATTTTCTGTAAGCTTAGCAGCAATTGTATTACTCCAGTTACTTTGTGCTGGTTATGTTTTCTGTAGTTGCAACATTAACATAAAACTTTCTGCTTTTAACTAACAAACAGTAAAATGTACTCAGACCAAGGACAAACACTTCTGGCACAGTACTAGTCACTTTTCTAATTCTTGATATCATCTCTGTCACCACAACCTTCTGTGTTCTACCGTTCAGTCATGTAGGTATTCTGTTCCTCATTCTTTGTCATTCCCCCTCCCCCAACTATTCAGTTTTGTAATCAGCCTTCTATCAGGAATCGAGTCAAAGGCCTTGCAGAAATCCAAGACTACATCTACTGTACTTCTAGGTCACATTAACCTGCAGTCCAGTCATAAAGCTGGATCAGATTTATTTGGCAACTTCATCTGAACATGAATCGATTTGGGTTTCTGTCCTGGAGATCATTCATAGGTTCATGGGTAGGTACTAGGCTATTTGCCAGAAGGCATTTATAAGCCTAGCCAGAATGTGTTGGCTTTCGTCGCCCCCTTAGATTAGTTCCCTGTGCCTCTGTCCAGCAGAGCCACTGAAGTGATCCCCGGGGTAAACGTTCTGTTTCCCATCCAATTGTCAAGGTTTCTCTTGAAGAGTGCTAGCGAGGAGCTCTGCCTAATGTAGATTGGAATCTTGTTCCAAAGATTGGGAAGTCTCTGGGACAGGAATCTATCCCTCCAGCACGTGCTATTTATTGTTGTGGTGAGGTGTGTTTCTCCACTGCCTTTCTCAGCTTTAGCTGTGTCTTTACTTTCAGTATTGTGGTCAGCAGCAGCATCAAAGAGTGAAAGGCTAGCTTAAAACAAATGCTAACATAAAAAATAGCAGATTTGTTTGCTGTAAAGATATACCAGTCTGGACCACATTCACTCTCAAAGGTTACTTTGTCATACTGATTTCAAAATAGTTGCGTAAGAGGTTACTGGAATTAAGCCACAAACTGTTATTTACAACCAGTCAAAGCTCTGTACTGCCCATGACTTTGCAAAATGTCCCTGATACTGACTCACATTTTGATCTGCTCCTTGAACTCTAGAAGTTCCAAAAGCCTTCATCTTAGGATTTTTTATCCATGACTTTTTCTGCCACTGTTATTAAGTTAACAAATTTGTAGTCCTCTGTATTTTTTTTTCTGGTCTTCCTTCTAGAAGGGCACTGCAGTTCGACTTGTCTGGCACTCCTGCACTGGCCAGCTATCTGTTGAACACATCCTTGGGGGGCTACCGACTCACTGGCTGGACTGCTGAGAGCTATGTGATAGATCCCCATCTGGTACCTGTACTTTATCCTTCTTAACAGCAAATGCAGGACCCTAATCCTCATAACAGCAGTTTTATCTGCTGTCTCAGTAGCTTGTAGCAGCTGTTAGGTCTTGCATATGTTATGACTTGTCTGTCCTGTACAATATGACAGTGTTGTGTACAATTATGCTTTCATGTAGATTTGTGTCTGAAAGTATTGTTACATAAGGATATTTTTTATTTTTTGTACTGCTATGCTATCATTAATTCATACTGATATTAAAGATCCACGAGCAAACACCTTTATCTCATTAAAGAAATACAGTCAAATAATGAACAAAACTACAGTATTTAGAAAGAAAGTAGGAAAAAGGCAGATGAAATGTCATGACTATGATTGGGTCTTTGATCATATCCCACTTATATGTTTAAGAAATGGATGCCAAGAAATTCAGCACGGGAGTGGACACAAACAAAACTTAAGGGGTGAGTAATGGCAGCCATTTCAAGAACACACAGCTAATTGCTCATGACTGCAGAATCCTGCTCATATAGTTTGTACAAGGAGATTCTGCTGCTAAATGTAATATCAGTTATAGAGAGAAAATATGTAATCTTTGAAAACTGGAAGGTTCAGCAATGTCATAAAGATGGTGGCTAGAAGTGAAGTGCACTGTACCTCCAATCACCCACTACCTTTAAATGCTGTTATACATTTCACTTTGCCATATGTGTGTGTGTGTGTGTGTGTGTGTGTGTGTGTGTGTGTGTGTGTGTGTGTGTGTGTGTGTGTGCATGCACATGCTGCTGGGCAAAATGGATTACAGCTTTTAAAGCTGCCATGCATTTCAAATGAAATGATGTGGTAGCTGCTGTGTGTATGTGCAACACCATGCGACTAGGTCATATCATCTCTGAAATGTGCATATCCGTACTTGTTATGCACGTCTCTGATGTCATCATTTTCCTTGTACTACAAAATATAACACCGAAAAATGGCTTAATAAGTTGATTTGCAATTATAAGCGGTAGGAAAACTGTATGGGATGCAGAAATGGACGGCACTGAAGGAGGAAGCCTTAAAGTTATTGGTTAATATTTCATAACTTATGTAAAAAAAAAAAAAAAGCTAGTCTAAGTTTATCTATTACAATTCTATACATCTACTATATCCAGCATTTCTTTTTTCAAAATGTAATACCGGTAATAAGCCATATATATTACTCTGGGGAAAGGTAGTCTGTCATTCCACTGTCAACTCGTGTTTCAGCCTCATTTTATTACAATCCAAAAATAGTGCAACAGATGAAGTTTGAACTTGTACCTTGTGTAATATTGTCACACATCAGCTAATGCAAAGCTTTAAACATATAAGCAGAAGGGGACAATACAGTAAGGACATTCAGAAAAAAATGACCTTCTTAGGATAAATATCTTTTTAGTTTTTATTCTCTTTTAAGACAGCAAATATAAAGACTGCAGCTTGAAAAGCTTGAGGAGAACATTACTATCTAACTATATTCTAGAACTGAAATTAAATTTCACTAAGGAAAATTTGACCTGCTTAACAAATTCCATCGTAAAAACTGTAGCGTTCATTGGCTTATGAATCTTCAGATATGACATGTGTTCTGCAACCCATCATATTATATTTGCAGACAAACTGTTAGCTGCTATACAAACAAAAGCAGAACTGAAAGTATAGCAAAGGAAAATAAATATACTCAGAGGAATGTGAACAAATCAAGTAACTTACATTTCATGGATAACAGTTACTGCACAATAACAACTGTGTAAGCAAATGCAATATAATTTAAGCAAGTTAAAATATTTCATTGTTATAATGTTTCCAGATGTTATGAACTAAATTTCAATTTTTAATGTTATTAGGTGGGTGGAACTATTGAGTAGAGAGATTCTAACTGTTTTTTGAGAGGCGCATCTTTACTGTGGTATGAGTAATCATAAAACATCAATATTTATTCAGTATAAATGTTTCTAAATGGCTTCCTCAATTTCTGTTGTCATTTCAGACAATATGAGTGAAATGCTACTGAAAATTTCAAGAGAAAACCATCATTTAATATGCCAAGCTAGTTGTGGTATGTTACTCATATTTCTTACTCTTAATTTTGTGTTATAAAATATTTTCACAACTAACTTGCAAACTGCTTTCTGTAAATACAACTTGATAAGTTTTCACCAGAAGCTAAGACCTGCCTTTCAGTGTCTCAGATATTCTATGTTTATTCTGACCCAGCAGGCCTGCTTATATTTTCAGTTATCTGCCAGTGCATATCTTTGTACCAGAGAGTGACTACCGATTGCTCCAGATCCCCTGATCTTGACACACATGGACACCATTTTCTGCTATAACACATTATATTCTGTTTTAGCCATTAAAATCACTACAGTGCTGTTTTATATACATTCTGCAACACAAGTTCTTCTGTAGATGCATTACATGGTAATGCCGACTGTAATAACATTCTACACACACACACACAGCCACCCATAAGCACAATACCATATAGGCAGAGACTATAGAGGTATAATATGAGTGTTATAACATCAAATTATGCGTGTGTGTGTGTGTGGGGGGGGGGTCTGTTTCTTCATTTCTTTCTAGAAACTTTTATGTCTTGTAGAGAAGGTAATTTGTTTTTGTCTCAAGTATGCAGATTTAGCATTGTTACTGGCTACCCCTAATTAGCTTTCTCTATGCAAGATAAGTTTGGCATAACTGGTAATTAAGTGGGTTCTGCATTCCTAGGCTTTGCATGCACTGTCTCAGTTTCATCATATTTTTAATATATGCAGCAATCCAGGGACACAGCTGAGCTTTATGCCTTCTGTTTGTGAGGAGGAAGAGGTAATCCTGTATTGTGGTCAGGGTGGGGAGCTGAAGAACGAAAGAGAAAGGATTGGGTCTGACAGATATTATAAAGGGAACCAGTATATGTCACTGAGGAGTGCATCAAGGCAGCTAGTTTATGTTGCATGGTTTAACTATAACACTCTGAGGGGCAGGTTTTAGTGTTTTGAAAAGCTATGAGGATAGGACGAGACAGTAGTCACTTAAGCTATTTGGAAGGACTCTGATGTGCAAAAATACATGTGTTATATTATAAGAAAATTCAGGGTAGAGCATTTTCTTGTTTGTGGATTTGGTCTACTAGGTCTATTTGCACTGTCAGATGTGAGAGAAAAAGCTTAATAGGCACTTTAGAAGAGAACTGAGTTTAAGTAAAAGTAGTGAATCAGCATAAGAGAAAGGGACAGGAGAGCAAGAGAAATGATGACAAGGGCGAGAGTAAGAATATTTGCCACCAGGATGAGAGAGAATGGAAGCATATTAGTCACTCACGCTGGGAGAAAGAGAAAGTCTGTCATGTCCAATTTGTTTTTCTTTGTATTCATTTAATACCTTTTGTGATGCCCGTGCATTGGTCCAGTAAACAAGGAGCCTCAATCCTCACCACTAACACCAGTGAGGGACGTGCACATTGGGAGGATGACAAGTACACACACAGTAAAGTTCCCTTAAGAGCACACAGAGATCACAATCAGTATAGGGCTGGTTTTTCTCTCTCTCTCCAGATCCCCAATATGACTCCCCACTGGCACAGCTATAGAATGGAGTCCTTAGCCAGGGTTTCAAGCCAAGTCCTCCCAGCACACCCTCTGTCCAACCAGTGCTTCATGTCCCTGCCAAAGTAGCCAACACACACTTTGAGATTTGATTTATACACAAACACAAACCTGGGGAAGGATGGCACAGGTTTACTAGCTATGCCTCCTTCTGCCCAGACTATAAGGTAGTTAGCACTGCCAACAGAACCCCTACTTATCAGCTTCAATAAGGCCCTTCCCAAACGGTAACCAATTCCACTGTATAATGTTACTGTTATCCAAATGGTGTGTGTCCAAGGCTAAGGCTATTTAGGAGTGACCTATACAGTGTCACCAAATACATATGCAAGTACTTTAAGAGCTTAAATACATATACACAAAACCAGCCACCATTAAAAGGTTTAAAAATATTTAATAATAAATTATAAAACACAAGACAATACCCATTAACTCGGCACAGTGACAATAGAATTCAGATTCATAGGAAATACTTTAAAACAACATTGTGGGTCAGTCTCACATAAATATAGAAAACAGCTTGACTAAACTTACTATTTCCTATCCATCTCTAAGAGAAACTATGTTCTAAATAACTTACTTACAGAGTAAGGCAAATTGCTGGTGAGTTGTTAACAGGTCCAGAACAAAACTGAAAATGCAGTCTTTCTCTCTGAGATAGTTCTTAAGTTAATAATATACATTACTGCTGGGCTACCTAGATGACATCACTATCTGACACTTGCATCTAGTTCCTAGTCTAAACAGATGCCAACAGAATTTAGCATGTCTGTATGAGAAATACTTATCTCTTAGAAGCTGACAGTTCTCTCTTAGAAGCTTGCCAGAAACTGGAAGTCATAAAATAACTACCTTGGAAACCTGTAATTACCTCTAATTCAAACAATAATAAGAATTTCCAGCTGCAGACATTCTGTCTTTTCTTTCTGGTAAACACACCCGTAAAATTCTTCATTTATTTTCTCAAAGTTTGCAAGTTAACTCTGTATATTCCAACGTTTACTATGAGACCATACATTTGCATTGGCATGTAATTTATACACATTTCTGCTCTTTTCCAGCAGGGTGCACTGTGGTTACAATCTTGAAGATCAGTACAGAACATATAGTTTTCTTACATTTTTAAGACAAGCATACAAATCATATTACTATTCACAAATGACAGAATTATTTACAAAATTCTGTCTAGCTGGGCTGGCAGTGTCACATTTCTGTATAAATAATATTAATATTTTCAAGTGACATATTATTTACAAAATTCCAGCTAGCTGGACTGGCAGCACCTCGGTTTATCACACCTTTATTTAAGCTGCTGTAGACAACATTTTAGCATATCTGCCACCTAGGTAGAGACAGGAAGTATTAGTACTGTACTTAGTTCTGGCTTTCCCATGGTGATTCAGTTATTTCACCAACCTGTTCCTTGTTAAGTATATCTGCTGAAAATCATGCAGTGCTTATTTATGTATTTACTTATTTTATTTTATATTTGAGTACTGGGAAAGTCTGAATGGACAGAAGACCTTTTTCAGTGGAGGCCTGAGGAGAAAATCTCCACAATTATGAAATACTACATAGGACAATAGCACAATGATATGCATTATACTGAAGGGTATATGTGAAATTGTACACAACTGCTAATACACACAATTTACAGTTCATGATAAACATATACAAATGCTAATACATACAGCACTGTGATACAGAACAGATGGGAAAATTCTGAGCAGTACATATTTATCAAATGTACGTGAGGTCTAAAACAATACATACTTTACTATGACAGAGAGATGTAGGGCAGTTCTGATATAAGAGTCAGAGAATCAAACTAGAGACATTAGATGAGCATCCTTTGTTTATACAAAGGGAGTAGTTTCACTTAGTCTATGTAAATGCTAACAGAGGTGATAAAGAATGAAAACAATCTTTGATAGGATGGTCAGGTCACTACTGAATTTTGGAAAAGAGGGAGAATATTGGACTAGCCAGGACTGGTACAAGAGCAGAGCCATGCACCAACTAGGTGAGCCTTTAGTATTTTTTTAAATTGTGTTAAGGAGAACGTAGTTGCAATTTGTAGAGATGGTGGTACTCACATAAGGAGGAGCCCCACAAATCCCCACTGCTGTAGAAGCAAGTGTTTCTACAGCTAGGGGAAGGTCTGAAATAATTTAATTACCAGTGCAGAGCCAGCCAGCCAGCCGACCAAGAAGCAAGCAGACCAGCCATTCAGGCAGTCCTCCATTACGGAAGAAAGCCAGCCATCCAACCAACAAGCCCAGAAGTAAGCCAGCCATCTAGTCCACCACCAAAGAAGAAAGGCAGCCATTCAGCCCACCACTCCAGAAGGAAGTTAGCTATCAAGCCCACCACCCCATACAGGAGTCAGACATCTAGCCCAAAAGGAAGGCAGTCTACTAGGAAAGCATCCCACCAGTCCAGAAATAAGGCTTCTTACCAGCAAGGAATCCTAATAGCCTGCAAGGAAGGAGCCCCACTAGCTCACAAGGAAGACAGCCGGTATTTCAGCAATGACAAAATAATCACGAGGCATAATCATTTTTTTTATTTGTAACTATAGTAGTTTGGAATTAACAAAGGAATATTTCTCACTATTTAAAAAGGGCTTCACCTTTGTCCTTACAGCAGTATACAAATTAGCAGATATGCTTACTGAATTCAAGTTATATATTAGGAAACTGAATGTTGCAATTCAATTTGAGGATGGTTCTGTTGATAAGTTTGACATAAGGAGGGAAGTAAGAAAGAAAGAAAAATTTAGTGATATCTGTGATGAACTCCATTGTACAGGACTTTTCCAACATATGTGAACAAGAATTTTACAAACAAGATGCCATGGGCAGTATGAAACTACGAAATTACAATCTGAAAAAGGACGATTACCAGTTACTGCAGGAATTAAAAAAGAATGACTCGATTAGAAACATGAAGCCTGGCAAAGATGGGGGAGTTGTCCTTTTCGAAAATCTTAGTTACATTGGTGAAATGTTAAAAATACTTGTATGACAGTGGCTCTTACAACATAGCTTCTGTTAATGAGACCCATGTATCGTACAACATAATAAACCGATATCTAGAAGATGGGCTGTTACAACACAATTTTGACATCAACATTTATAATTTTTTTTGAAAAACCCAAACCCTTCTATACCGACTATCTTTGGAATAGCAAAGATAAGCAACGATAGTACTTAGCGCCCCCCCTTCAGACCTATAGTCTCAGTTGCAGGATCAAAACTGTATCCATTTGCTGTAATGATTGACAGGATGTTAAAACCTATTCAGGAATCACAAACACATATGATAAAAAATTCCTGGGACTTTTTAGGTAAACTTAAACCTGACCTATGGGAGAAGAAAGTTACTTTTGTAGCCATACATACAATGGCAGTCCTATAAAACAAATTTTAAACAATTACTGATTTATTGTATTAAACATCCTGCACTGGCCCTTCTTGGTTGCTTTCAAGTTGTCAAAGCTAAGAGGGCCTATGATTCTCACAACAAAAAGCAAAGAAAAATCTGAATATCCCCAAGCAAGAACAGCATAACGAAAGCATTAATGTGAAGCAAGTTAATGAGTGGCAATCTTCATAATGTATGTGTGTGTATATATATATATATATATATATATATATATATATATATATATATGTATATATATATATATATATATATGTGTGTGTGTGTGTGTGTGTGTGTGTGTGTGTGTGTGCATATATATATATATATAAATATAAAAAACATATATATATATATATATATATATATATATATATGTGTAAAAATATATATATATATATATATATATATATATATATATATATAACATATATATATATATCTATATGGGAGCCCTTCATTTGTTCGAATTTTCAAATGTTCAAAACCCATATGGCCGACACCATATGAGCGAACGTTTGAAAGGCCGACAAATGATAGCGGAGATCCCGCTACAGTGCAGGAGTGGGAGATTCCCCTTTCCTGCACTGTAGTGCGATCTTGGAGTGAGAATATTTAAGTAGCAGGGGTGTGGGGGGTGCAGGGGGGCTTGCCCCCCTGCATAACAGTTTTACCATGTTTACAAGTAGATAAATGGTGCTATTTTAGGATGTCAGTCTTTTGGAAGGTCGATCATATGGTATTGGCCATATGAAAGTCAGCATTCCTACCGGTCGACATTCTGAAGTAGACCCATATATATATATATATATATATATATATATATATATATATATATATATATATATGGGTCTACTTTGAAAGACCGACACGCTACTTTGCCGACACAAAAATCACCGACGCCAGATAACCGACAACACACAAAACCGACAACGCAAAACACCGAACACCATAACACCGACACACCGAACGTAAACAACACATCACACTACATAGCATACCCACTAGCCCTAACCCAAACCCTAACCCTAAGGTCCGACACTATCGCACACTCACCCTACCTGCACCCTAACCCTAACTCACTTAACCCACCCCTAACCCCAAGGTCCGACACTATCGCACACTTCACCTACCTGCACCCTAACCCTAACTCACTTAACCCACCCCTAGCCCAAGGTCCGACACTATCGCACACTTCACCTACCTGCACCCTAACCCTAACTCACTTAACCCACCCCTAGCCCAAGCTCCGACACTATCGCACACTTCACCTACCTGCACCCTAAACCTAACTCACTTAACCCGTCCCTAAACTACAGTCCCTCACTATCACACACTTACCTTACCCGAACCCTAACTCCGACACTAACACACACTCACCTTTCCCACAACCTAACCCGAAATCCCACAATATCGCACACTTACCTCACCTCTCCTAACGCCATCACTGTCGCACACTTACCGAGTCGCGATCGCACATTACCCTTGTCGGTCGTTCCGCTGTCGGCAAATCACCCTGTCGGTAAACTTACCTGTCGGTCGTTTGGTCTTCGTTTTCCGCGTGTCGGGGAATCGTCGGTTCGGTCTTTTAAAGTAGACCCATATATATATATATATATATATATACACACACACACACACATATATATATATATATATATATATATATATATATATATATATATATGGTTTACTATCAAAATGTTGAATGTCAGTATTTTTTTTTTATTAAATGATTGACAAATAGTGATTTCTATAAGATCATACATAAAACATGTCAAAAAATAGTACCGCGAATGGTTGACATTCAAAAATATTTAAAATATTCGAAACTGGCTTATGCAGGCATGTGACCTTCTGTAGTACAGTACTGATAACTCATAACTGATATCAGGACTGATAATGTCAAACTCAGAATGGAGAAACAAAACTATTTTTTGGCAATTTTACTTTGATGTTTTTCAGTTCGGTATTAAGTTTTTTTTAAAAAAATTTATTCGATTAAATAATCATTGAAGTGCAATTCCACATTTTGATAGTAAACACACATCTATATATATATATATATATATATATATATATATATATATATATATATATATATATATATATATATATATGGGTCTATATCAGAATCTTGACCGATCACAATGTCGAATCTGACATTGCTGATACGTAAACAGTGAAACCGCAGAACATCGAAGAGGTAAATGGAAATCTCCGTAAGGGGAGATTTCCGTTTACTTCAATGTCGTGTTGGAATATTTAAGTAGCGGGGAGTATGGGGGGTGCAAGGTGGCTTCCCCCCTGCTTAGAGCAAGTAGTTCTGTGTTTTGACTTTATTTAATATTTTTATTAGGTATTCGATGATACTGGACTTCCATGATATAGGATCGATCATATCGTATTCGAAGTTCAGTAACTTCGAGTATCTAATATAGACCCATATATATATATATATATATATATATATATATATATATATATCTATATATATATATATATATATGTGTGTGTGTGTGTGTGTGTGTGTGTGTATATATATATATATATATATATATATATATATATATATATATATATATATATATAGGTCCTTTACCAGCTCATGTATTCCCTCCATTATCTTAACCAAAATCCTTCTTTAATTTTAATCATTTTGTTTCTTTTCTTTCTTTTGCTTATTACTATTAACTTTATTTTTTATAAATTACTTAATTTCCTTTTGATAGGTTACCATATCCACCACCAGCCCACTAAGCAATTCTCCCTAACACCCAACAGTGCATGACAGCCAAACAGAGATGAAGTTGCTGACCCTTTATAAAACTCAATTGTATTATATGATAAATTTCTTTACATAGGCTAATAACAAAGAATATGTACATATCTTGTCCTTCCTTCTGAATGTACGTACTTTGCCATACTCAAAACGACAGCTGTCATCTCCTAAGTGAATTATTGACACCCGTTCCCCTTAGCTTAACTTAAATTAATTAAAATTCATGGCAGCTAACACTGCTTGACTAGACACTTAGGAGTCTGGATGCCCTGCCGCTGTGGCATTCTAGAGCACAGCAATACTGTCATGAGTAACTTTAACAGAGATGCCATCGCTGCATAATTTGCAGAAAACCCCCTCCATGTTTTGCTATTAAAACACACTAGCACTATTAGATAGCCTGACCTACTGAATTTAACAGACCCCAACAATATCAGATAAAATGAAGCCATCATGAACCTACTAATAGAATCCTGATGAAATTTTAAGTCAGTAAACACAAATGCATAACTGGAAACATGCCGCAAAACTAATAAAAGTGAGCAACCATAATCACCCCAAACAACCCCTCACTGCACCAAAATCCTTTCCCACAATCAACCAACAAAATAAGAAACTCCACCACAGCAGTACTATGACCACAACCATAAAACATGGCCCTATTTACAAATCTGCTCCACTGCACCTGACATCAAAGACAAACTATGGCCTTCTCTTCACTTAATATTTTATTTGTTATACTTGAGTGCAAAAGAAAAGATGCTTAGTGCAACACATACCTCACAACCTTTGGTGTAATAATCTGGGCACAGTCTTAACAATGAGAGCAATAACCTAAAATGATAGCCGCCTATAAATACTGCTCTCAAAAGTTACAACATTGCCCGAATGGCAGGATTACGAGATCATGCATTTTCTGAAATAGATTAAGTGTGTTGGCCACTAATTAGTCATTTCAATCTTTAAAGACCTGCCAAAACTATACATGAGGAACAGTCCTATGATAAGAGCACAGTTTCAAACATACGGCTAAAGTCTACAGATAAAGTTATTTGCTTGCCTGTTAAACTGCATGCAGGATCAGCCTTTATAAACATTTCTCAGTTAATCTCTATTGTTTAACTACAGTTTACCTGTTGACAGACAGCTCTGGTCTCCTCAGTCCTTGACACTACTTTTTGATTACTTTAACTCATTCTTCCTTCAAGACACTGAAAGAACAAAGCACTTGAACCAAAACGGCGACCTTTAAAGCAGCCTCAAAAGATAAACCCTCCTTAATTCACTGGAGGACAAGAGAGGTTGCATGTAAGCCATGCTTAAATGTATGAGTGGATAATAAACGCCTCCACAATTCTTGGGTTACATTTTATTGTACAGTTTCATTTTCAGTGTGATCATAGACATTTTGTTATTTACACAGGTCTGTTTGGAATGTGACAGTTAAATAATCATCTACACAGTGAGACAACTAGGTGCAAACCATTGGTAATAGACCAAGTAATTTTAATTACATTACTGAATTTCTGCTTAGTTATTAGTTTAGCTAAAATTCACTCCCTTTAAAGATTATATTCAAAGATTTGCCCTACCTTCCAAAACTCCCTGCAAGATGACTGACAATAAAGGATCTTAATTTCAGTGTAGGAATTTATAACTCAAGACAAGAAATATGTGTTTTTCATACTTGAAAATTACAATAAAATATATTTTATTTACATGTGCTTAATGGATGCAACATGAAGATTTTTCCAGTACTCCTGTTATTACACCTATCACCTTTATGGCATGATTTTGGTGCTGAATGTACTTGTTAAAAGTTAATGCTTACTTATGCAGTCCTCTGTGCTAACAAAGTATCTGACTAATAAAAGGGAAAACAAGTATGTCTGTGGAGGAGTGAGGGCAGCAATTTAGAATTAATTGTTATAGATTATATTCTGTTAAAGTGCAAGGCAAGGCAGGAAAATATGCTCCATCCAGAAGAATGTAATCAGATCAAACCCTTTACAGCCACACAGTTGGAAGAGTAAGTGCATAAACATTGAACGTAATGATTATTTTACATAAATCACTATTTTAATACAAAATGGAATAGAACATCTGGAGGGGAAAAAAACAGAAATGAAATGTAGATGTCACATTTGTTTTCTTGCCTTTGGACATTGTAGATCAGAGTGTGTGTGTGTGTATGTACCTTTAAGAAGCATTTCCAGAGTTACCACATGTATATAAATACAGAGCACATGCAGGCAGCAGTGCCATTTTGAGAAAACAGCCAGAATGTTAACATGTATGAGTGTGGTAGTCAGTCTGTTTATAAATTTATTTAAGCTTAAATTACAAAGCCTCATTTCTGATGTGTTTGTGTTTAATAAAGTGGCTTGAACAGAACCCACGAATGTTCATCTGTTTTATTCTGACCAGACGAGTGACATGGTGTCAGAACTGGGATTAGGACAGCAACTTTAAGCCATGAGGTGCAGAGTTGAAAGTAAAGGCTGACTAAGCAGGTTGAGTGAAACGGAGCACAGATGAATGAAAAAGGGTCAGAAACAAACTAAAGGTAAAGAATACTGCACAAATTATTTATTTGGCACAGAAAATGAAACGGTGCATTTATAAGGCACAAAACGTATTTTTAATCTGAGTAGCACAAAAATGTATTATTAAGCAAACAAAAAGCACAAACCACATTATTAATTAAAGAAAAAAATTAAAAACCATCATATTTGATAAAACTAGCAAAACTGTTCATATGGGGCTCAGAATTACCACTGGTTTGCATAACGAGCATGTTTAGAGTAAAACAGGCACAAGAAAAGTATAATGAGCATTATAAGAGATTAAAAAGGCATAATGAGTATAAAAAAGGGAAAAATAAGCTTAAAGAGCAAGCCAACTGCATGATTTTTAGTAAACGACCGTGTTTGGGCACAAACTACTATTTCGCATTGACCTAAGCCAATGAAAGCATAACTGGAGTTGTTTGAAGTATCTCCGAGTGTACAAAGTGTTTGCAGTGTGTGTGCTTTATTACAGTGCAATTATTTCAAAGTATTTGCTGTGTGCACAGTACAGTTATCCTGCAAAGTGCAGTCAAAGTGCAGCCATTTTGAAAAGCTTCTTGTTCTGCAGGCATTTATTCACAGAAAGCCACCATTTCAGAGTGTTTCTTACACTGTGCAGAGTTATTTCACAAAGTACAGCCATTTTGAAACTTTCTTGTGCTGCGTGCAGTTTGTTTGCCAAAGTGCATTCATTTCGAAGTGTTTCTTACTCTGAGCTTTTTCCATTGTGTACAGTTTATTCACAAGGTACAGCCATTTCATAGTATTTCTTACACTTATAAGGAGTGATTTAAAAATAAAGTACAGTGATTTCAGTGTTCTTATGATACAGAGACTTATTTGGCAAAGTGTAATTAGTTCAAGGAGTTAGTTGTGCTACTGGGCAGAATTACAAGTACTGGCATAAAGTTCTGGTATATGTGTGTGTATGTTCGTACATAATTTCAAGCACCTTCACTGCTGTGTGTTGATATGGCAAAGGCATTTCGCAGACCAAGTCCACTTGCGTTTGATTGTAATATAGCAGAGAATTGGAGAGTATTCGAGCAGGAATATATTTTCATACAAGCAGCTTTTTCTGACAAATATGCACGTACAAGGGCATTCATTTTGTTTAACTTAGCTGAGTCAAAAGCCATTGAAAGTGAGCATTCATTTGTGTATGCACCAAAATTATATGCAGGAGAGGAGGCAAACCATCATATTGTGGTACCAGCTGACTCGAAGGTAGACACTGAGTGCTTAAAATGTAAATTTAGAGAAATATGCAACCCCCCAGACAAATGTTACATTAGAGAGGCATTTATTTTATATAAAAGATCAAAAGCCAGGTGAAACTTTTGCAACTTGAGAAACAAAGTTAAAACGTGCAGATTTGGTGACTTGAAAGATGAGTTAATAAAGGACAGGCTTGTGTGTGGTGTTAATAGTGTTGCAGTGAGAAAGATCTTGCTTTGTGACAGTGATTTAACTTTAAGGAAAGCCACAGAGATTTGTCATATCCATGAGCTCACAGAAAGGCACACAAGTATGCCTATTAGTGACAAGATCATGGTTTCAGCAGCCTCTAGAGCAAACATAGACAGCATGCAATATGTGGCAAGCAGAAACAGGCCTAATCATATGGCAACAGCAATTGGCAGGAAAAATCTGTAGCTTTCTAGCAACTTTCAAGACTAGTTCAGTAAAACAGCATGCTCAGTACACTATAACAGTGAGTCAGCAAAACCCAAGTCAAGTATTGTTAACTGTTGTAATTGTGGTGCAATCATGAGTCTGAGAGAGAGAAGTGCTTAGCATTTGGTCAGCAATGCCACAAGTGTAAAAAATGGGACCATTTTCAAATGTTTTGTAAGTCAAGCAAGCCTCATTCAGTTATTAAGAAAGGTCACTCAAGAAAGCAAGTTGACCATATAGAAAGCTACAACCCTACTTTCTATGTAGATGGTGTTTCAGTGGTCAGTGAAAATGTTAATGCAATAGATTTGCTGGCAAAGAATGAAGTATTTTGTACTGTCCTGATCAATGCTAAACCCACAGAGTTCAAAGTAGACACTGGTTGAAAGTGTAATTTAATGTCAGCAGAAACATTTACTGAAGTGAGAGCAGGTGAGCAACTTGATTTGGCCAATTGTGTGAAGCTAGTTGCTTATGGAGGTGAAGAGATTCAGACCAAAGGCTCAGTAGTGCTTTCATGCTATTCGGCTGGGAACAGTTACAGCTTGCAATTTTATGTAGTCTGAAGACCCGTGCAGTCATTATTAGGTCTCAGAGACAGTTTGAGAATTAAACTGTTTTCTTTTACCAAAGAAGTCCACCATGAAAGCACATGCTCCAGTTCCAGCTTTACTGATGTTATTTTCTCAGAGTATGCTGATGTGTTCGATGACAAGCTAGGCAATCTTCCAGTTCTGTACTCCATGACGTTCCTCCCAGAGGTCAGACCAGCAAGAAAAGTTCCAATAGCTATGTAGGACAAAGTCAAGGTCCAGTTAGATAAAATGGTGCAGCAAGGTGTGATTTGTCCAGTCATAGAACCAACTGAGTGGGCGTCTTCCATAGTAGCTGCTCTTAAGAAAAATTCAGATGAAATCAGAATATGAATTGACCCAAGAGACTTGAACAAGGCATTAAAGAGACCTCATCATTCTATGTGTACAGTTGAGAAAATTGCAACCCTCATGCCAAATGCCACTATTTTTTCTGTCTTAGATGCAGAGAGTTCATTCTGGCAAGTGATGCTTGATCACAAATCTTCACTACTGACTACATTCAGTACCTCATTTGGTAGAAACAGATCCCTCAGGATGCCTTTTGGAATAAATTCTGCCAGTGAAGTCTTTCAGCATGCAATGGAGCAAATTTTTCAGGCTGCGTGTGTGCAATAATAGTCGATTTACTGTCTGGAGATAATGGTGAAGCAGAGCATGACAAACCTCAGGAAGTTCTGGACAGAGCGCGTGAAGTCAATTTAAAGCTCAATCCTCTGAAGTGCATATTCAGACTACCAGAACTTACTTAAGTAGGGCATTTCTTTACTATTACTGGCTTATGACCAGATCCTTCCAAGCAAGTAGCCATTCTTGAGATGCCAGCTTCAGACAGTGTCCAAGCCCTACAGCGTTTTCTTGGTATGGTTAACTATTTGGGAAACATTATCCCTGACTTTAGTGAGGTATCAGCACCTTTGAGAGAGCTGACACACAAATATGTTGCATGGTCATGGTTAGAACATCACCAGAAAGCATTTGATAACCTCAAACAGCAAACTGTTAACCAGTCTGCATTAAGATATTATGATGTCCACAAACCAGTAGTTCTTTCCTGTGATACTTCAAAGTTTGGCCTTTTTGCAATTATTCTTCAGGAGGGCAGGCCCATTGCCTATGCATCTAGAACTCTTGCCCAAAATGAGATGCAGTATGCTCAAATTGAGAAGGAACTTTCGGCAATTGTATTTGCATGTTTGAAGTGCCGTGATTACATTTATGGCCAAGCAATCCAGATAGAAACTGACCATCAACCTCTAGTTGCTATTTTAAAGAAGCCTATGCATTCAACTCCAGCAAGACTACAAAGAATGATGCTCAAATTGCAAAAGTACAATTTCAAAATGGTCTATACAAGGGGTAAACTTCTTTATGTGGCTGATAACTTTTCCAGATCACCCAGAAATACCACAGAACAGCTTGATGCAAAGAATTTTGACTTTGATATCATGAAAGTGCATATTTTTTCTACCATGAGACTTGATGAGCAAAGAGCTCATACAAAGACTGTTCCTATTTTGCAAAAGCTCTAGCACTTTATCAGTGTAGGATGGCTGTCAAAACAAACTTGTGTACTGCCAGAAGTAGAACCTTACTTTTCATGCAGAGGTGAGATGCTGATGGAAGATGGTATCATTTTCAAAGATCCAAAAGTTATTGTTCCTACTTTCTTACAATGTGAGTACATTCAGATTTTACATTGTGGCCAGCCAGGTTCTGATTCTACCAAAAGAAGGGCGAGTGGACTAGTATTTTAACCATCTGTAGCAAAAGACATTTATAAAGTGCTTCCTTCTTGTTCAGTGTGCAACAGTACTAAGCCTCATTTGCAAAAAGAGCCACTTCAGCTAAGCCAGATTCCTGAACTACCTTGGTCAATAGTAGCGAATGACATATTTGAGTGGAATAGTCAACATTACTTAGTGTTGCCAAACAAATCCCAAAAATGGCAAGAAGGCAAGTAGATATAATCAAGTAAAATCCAAGGAAAACTTTATTCTGCATAAGCACTTTCGTAATAACATTACTTCATCAGACGCATGAACAACAATAATGAGTACTACATGTGTGTGCATATATATATATATATATATATATATATATATCTATAGTAATATCCAATGATAAGCCTTAAATGTCCCTCCTTTTCTTAATTGACAAATAAATTACATTCATTTGAAGATATGCATACAATAAAAGATGCATCATAAAAATCTAAAAACACACCATGGGAATACCACTACTTTCCACATAGTATAACATAAAAATAAATGAATGAAATAACTTAGCATATTAGTGTTTAAGTCTCCTGTTCTTTAAAATGGGCTTAAGAGGTACCATGTCATTCAAACCTGAGCCACAGTGGGCTCCTAAACGCAGAATCCAACGTAGCTCTTGTGTCTCAGTCATATTGACAATATCATCCATGCTAGGGTTCTCCTGAATTACTTTGAGTACCTGAAACTGAAAAATGTGATCGACCCCTTCCGATAGTATATGTTTAGCAATTGCACTTTAATCCTGTTTTCTTCGGACACAGTAATCATGGTTCCTTATTCTTTCTCTAAGCCTGCGGTTAGTTTTACCAATGTAGAGTTTAAAAATTTGGTACAATGGGCTATGTATACTAAATTGCTAGTTTTGCAATCTGCCTTACATTTAATTTGCCAAAGGTATTGAGTGTCTGGATGTCTAAAATATCTAGATTCATCTACAAAGGTACAATAATTACATTTCCCACATTTAGAGGTATCTGACATGAACTCATTAGGGAAAGTTTGGAACTTTGGATAGCATAGCTTCTGTTTCAATGTAGACCCATTCTTATATACAAATCTAGGTGTTTCCCCCACTATCCTTGTGGTCTCCTCATCTGTCATCAAAATATTCCAATTCCTATTAACAATATATTGAATCTTATGTATATCCGATGCATAGGATATAACGACCGGAACCTCAAATCTTTCCCTTGGCTTTTGTATAATAACTATCCTTTCTTGTTATCATACAAAAGGCAAGGGAAAGATTTGAGGTTGTGGTCGTTATATCCTATGCATCGGATATACATAAGATTCAATATATTGTTAATAGGATTTGGTACATTTTGACGAAAGATGAGACCGCCACAAGGATAGTGGAGAAAACACCTAAATTTGTATATAAGAATAGGCCTACAATGAAACAGAAGCAATGCTGTCCGAAGTTGCAAACTTTCCCTAATTAGTTAATGTCAGGTACCTCTAAATGTGGGAAATATAATTATTGTACCTTTGTAAATGAATCTAGATATTTTAGACATCCAGACTCTCGATACTTTTGGGAAATTAAATGTAAGGTGAATTGCAACACTAGCAATTTAGTATACATAGCCCATTGTACCAAATTTTTAAATTCTACAATGGTAAAACTAACCGCAGGCTTAGAGAAAGAATAAGGAACCATGATTACTGTGTCCGAAGAAAACAGGATTACAGTGCAATTGCTAAACATATACTATTGGAAGGGGTAGATCACATTTTTCGGTTTCAAGTTCTCAAAGTAATCCAGGAGAACCCTAGGATGGATGATATTGTCAATATGACTGAGACACAAGAGCTACGTTGGATTCTGCGTTTAGGAGCCCACTGTGGCTCAGGTTTGAATAACATGGTACCTCTTAAGCCCATTTTAAAGAACAGGAGACTTAAACACTAATATGCTAGGTTATTTCATTCATTTATTTTTATGTTATACTATGTGGAAAGTAGTGGTATTCCCATGGTATGTTTCTAGATTTTTATGATGCATCTTGTATGTATAACTTTAAATGAATGCAATTAATTTTTCAATTAAGAAAAGGAGGGAAATTTAAGGCTTATCATTGGATATTACTATATATATACATATATATATATATATATATATATATATATATATATATATATATATATATTTATATATATATATATATATATATATATATATATATGCACACACATGTAGTACTCATTATTGTTGTTCATGCGTCTGATGAAGTAATGTTATTACGAAAGTGCTTACGCAGAATTAAGTTTTCCTTGGATTTTACTTGATTATATCTACTTTCCTTCTTGCCATTTTTGGGATTTGTTTGATAATGTATTTCACTCACTGCATCCTGTTTGGGACTTGTTTTGGGACTTTCTTGCTACATTATTTAGTGTTGATTGACTCTTATTTGAACTGCTTTGAGACTGATTTACTAAATAACCTAAAATCCAGAACTGTTATTACTAAGATGAAATGTCATTTCTCAGTCCATGGTAGTCCACACCAAGTTATTTCTGACAAAGGTTCTCAGTTTATCAGTCAATTGTTTCAGAGATTTGCTAAAGAGCGGGACTTTATCCATGTTACTAGCAGTCCTGAATATCCTCAGTCAAACAGTCTTGCTGAATATGATGTGCAGAGTACAAAGCAATTACTAGATAGGTCAAAGCGTGACAATACCAATATCTTCTTGAATTTAATCAGTCTCAGAAATATACCCCGTGACAACCTACAAGGCTCACTTGCCCACAGACTTCTATCTAGGTAAACCAGAACAACATTGCCTATCAGTTCTAGTTTGTTGGTGCCTAGTGCTAAAAACGACAGAGCAATCAAAGTCCAACTTTTTAAGAAGCATTCTTGTCAAAAGTCCAGCTATGATAAAATGAGCAGATTTCTTTGTCCGTTAAAAGAAGGAGAGATGGTGAGAATGCAAATGGCAAAAAAGTTTGAATTGGTCAAGTGAGAGGTATATGTACAGAGCCAAGATCCTACTCAGTGGAATCTGAGGGTATAGAGTACAGGAGAAACCACAGACATCATCTTCCTGTATCAGAAATGATATTGCAGCATTGTACCTGTGATACAGAGTCTAGATCTCAGAGCAACCCTGATAATGTTCGTACTGAAGAACGTCTCAGTATCCATTCCTGTTCCTGATGATGTCCTCAAAGTTGAACATTCCTTGAAGACAGTCCCCATTGCTAGATCCAATTCTGACTTTTATGTTACACAATCAGGTGGTATTTCTAGACCAAGTGTAAAATACAAAGCAACCTGGACATGATTGTTTTATATCTGTCTGATTTTGTATAATTGCATGTCAAAGAATTAGTTTTGTATAATTGCATGTCAAGAGACCATTTCTGTAAACTGCATGTTATTGAATACTGTCATTTCATACATGGACTATTTCTCAAAGAGGGAGGATGTAGATGTAGAAGGGTGGGAGATTGGCGTAATGGTTGAGGTCCTTACCTTAGAAACACAAGGTGCAGGGTTTGATTCTGACATGCGGTAATTGGCTAGGCTTAAAATTGCCCATAAGGGCAGTTAGCCTAGTACTAACCTATGAACCTAATCAAAGCGTGTGTATGTAGCTTTAAGAAGCATTTCCAGATGTAGTACGTGAATATAAATATAGAGCACGTGCAGGCGGCAGTGCCATTTTGAGAGAACAGCCAGACTGTTAACATGTATCAGTGTGGTAGTCAATCTGTTTATAAGTTTATTTAAGTTTAAGTTACAAAGCCTAATTTCTGATGTGTTTGTGTGCAATAAAGCTGCTTGAACAGAACCCGTGAATGTTCATCTGTTTTATCTTGACCGGACGAGCGACAAGCATAATTTTTAAATTCACAAATATATAATTTTTCAATAGATTAGGGAAATTATTAAGATGAAGACAATGATATTAGAAGATTTCTTCCAATATTGGGTTCATACAGCTACAACGATTTCAGTCTTAAAGGGTATGAGAAATGTTATTCTGTATAATATGCACACAAAGTAGCAAACCCGAATGTTCAGGCACAAAAGAGTACAATGCCTTTCTTTACATTTGCAAATAAAGAAAAGGAAACAACTGTTTTAGATAATTGCAAAAAAGTAGCAGATGACTGTACAAATAGAATTCTCGCTGTTAGTTGTTTAAGAATTCAGCAATCAAGTTTTAAGTTAAAGAAGTGATTTGAAGAAATATTTCACTGTAAGGCTTGTCACATTTAATTTAGGTAATGAACAAAGCGCACTTGGCCCAAAACTGGCACAGATACCTGCAACATGTTGAAACTGTTTTGCAATCACCATTACAGAGAAAATTGGGTCAAGGCAATGTAAAACATAGAGCAAATGAAAAGGTACATGACATATGCCACACTAGTGGATGTGACCGACAGATGTGAAATAAATCTGTAAAACAAAGAAACGTATTTAGCTTGGATTATTCATGTTTATGAAAGCAGCGCAGGAGAAAACAGAAACAAGATATATGCATCCAATGAGATTACGAATCTTGTCCAAGAATTAGAATTTCACTGATACCTGCCATGAAATTAAAACAGAGATTAAGCAAAGTTAATCAACAAAAGTCATCATTCAGTGATCCTAAAGCAAAAATCAGTGCCGAACAGTGTGCCATGTTGAAAAACTTATTTTTAAGCATGTTTTATTTGTATTATTTTATTTTACATGGAAATTATATATGTGTGTGTGTGTGTGTGTGTGTGTGTGTGTGTGTGTGTGTGTGTGTGTGTGTGTGTGTGTGTGTGTAAAGAAACCTTACATTTCAGACTTCTGCTAAATGCAGACGTTTAAACAGGCAGCTCTCTGCTGCCCTAGCATGCTTGTAGCATGTAATTACCTCATTATTCATACAAGAAGTAATTGGGATTAATTGTAATGCATAATGATCATTAACCAAATTACATTACTGCTTATTTGTAATTTGACCTTAGTGAATATGCTGGGGGTTTCCTACATGAAAAGGATAATGTTTTTAAAGGAAAGCTCAATGTATATCCGTCCAGAGCCTCTTGCCAGTCCAGCAGCAGTGACACTAACATGACATGCTGGAGGCTTTGGATCTGAATCTCAGATGAGAGCTAATATCATTCTTTCATGTCTGTGATAATTCAGATAATAGGTTCATAGGTTCATACTAAGCTAACTGGCCTTGCGAGCCATTTTAAGCCTAGCCAATTATCCCTTGTGAGACTCAACACCTGCACCTTGTGTTTGTAAGGCAAACATCTTAACCATTAGGCCACCCTCCCAAAATTAACTCCCAAAATTAACTTGGTGAGAGACAGAAGTGTTATGATAGTAAGCTTCAGTACATGGGCCTGCATTTAGGTCCATGTCAGTAACATTAGTTATACACACATGCAGTATGAAATGCTGTTATACATGGAAGAGAACTGTAATGTAGGGGACAGGGTTTACTGGAGATTTCTAGGCTAATGCCTTGAAAGAGTTACAAGCCTAATGATTATTACATGAATTTTACACAATTTTTGATCCCCAAGGGCTAGAGGATGACTTAGGTTTGTACCTATGACTCTGAGCACTTTAAATACTGCCCTTGTACATAATGGACATGGTTACCACCCCAGGAATGAATTCACAATTCCCCATCCATTGGTCAATGGTTATTAGTGAAAGGAGTAAGCTAACTTTAATTACACGCATAATTAAATAATTAATTATATCATTAATATTGAAGAAGAAAGGTACAGGAACAGAGGGAAAATAAATTACAGCAGTAGTTTTCAAATTCTGACAGATACTGTGATTGAGGGAATAAAAAATATGTAACATAGGCATAACGAATGATGGCAAGGTCAGGCCATCTGGAAAAGATTAAGTGGTAGAAGTCAGTCATGGTAAGGAAAAACAAGAGGTAACCTAGAAACACAAGAAGACCACTTGTAATATATACTTTGCCATGGCCTTTTCTTACATATGTGTGCTACCAGTATTTAGGTAAAAGCTAAACTCTTTGTTGAAAAATCTCCCAAGTCAGTCTATGGATAGTGAGACCAGAACACCGATCTCAAAGAACAGTAAATTTCCTTATCAGTGATAAGCATGAGAAATAATTATTCAAACTGGAAAAAATATGATAATAGAAAATTTCACAGAAACAATATGTACACATAACCAGTAGTCACTCTGTATTAGCCAAAACAGTGCAAAAATGGTCACATCTGGCTTTACTGTGAGGGTGACCAATGGAGTAGTTTGAAGACTGAGGCATTTAAAACCTATACAAGGTCACTAACTTTTAGATATTAATAGTATACTGGTGTTCTTATTAAATAAACCTCCAGCTGTACAAAAACAATATAAATGTTTAGCATACACACACTTTAAAAGATTAAATAAAACTTCTACATCTTATTCATAGGTTGGTACTAGGCTATCAGCCCTAGAGCCTATACAAGCCTAGCCATAACAACTCCATGGCTATTTCTTCCCACAATATTTACTTCCCTGGACCCCTGTCTAGTTTTGTACAAACTCCACAGCTGAAATTTTAATTATACAGTGACAGTCCAGGCTAGATGTTAGCCTGTTCAGATATTTTTTAATAGCCTCATTAACAGAATAGAAACATTCAGTACTCATTTGCAGGTTGTTGTTGTCTTTTGGCTTTTCTCGGTTAGGGGTCACCACAGCAGAACTCCGGTCCGCTAATGATTGGCAGTAGATTTTTCACGGTGCCAAGTTGCTAGCTCGACGGCCAACCTTCAACAAAGGCACGCCCATTCACGCATGTCTTTTGGAATGCCACTCGACCCGCGGTGAGGACATGCAGACTCCACACAGAAGGCACTCCCCGCACACTAGCTGAGAATCGAACGGGAGAACCTCTTGCTGTGAGGCAACAACGGTACCATTGCACCACCGCAGAAGTACTCATTGCAGGTATTTTGTTATATTAGGCACATCCTCTGTAAACCAGCTGAGTGATAATTCAAGGAGTCCATTGTAAGGTCTAGCACAGCAGGCTTCACTTTGTAATTAACTGCTTGTTTTACTTATTGGTTAAGCTGTTCTATAAATGTCAACTGCTCTTAAACCCAAAAGAAACCAAACTAATCCTACTCCTTTCCAAAAATGTAAATCAAAACATTGACCTAAACATTATCTCCTCAAAGAACACAAAAATTAAAACATCACAAACACAAAATTACAAGCAGTTATCACCGATAAGTTAAAATTTGATCTGTACATTGACAGGCAATCAAAAACACGCATGACAAAGTAAGCTTTCTTTACAAAGTATCTGCTAAGTGATCATAGTAAAACAAACAGCTGCCACATCCGTTTTTCTTCCTACCATCCTTCGTTAGATTTTTATTAAGAGATGGAAATAATTTTCATGCTTTTTTAGAGCTGTAGGTAGTGTATCAGTCTCACAATCTGAAGATCTTGAGACTGATCCTTAAATACTGTATTCATTAACTGCTTTTTGTTGTTGTTTGTGCCAAACAAGAAATTCTGTAGAAGTCATGTGATTTTTCACTATAACATCGCTCAGACAAAAATTACATTAGTATTGAGGAAGATGCTGTAATGCATTGGAATCAACATACTCTGTCCACTCCTAGAATATAAAGAACAAATGGTGATTTACTGCCAGGTTTTGTCTCTTTTTGACGGACTGGATTACTTTTTTGTTGCTGTGTTTTTCCCTTGCTCCATGCACTCTGTGAGTTACCTGCATGTTGTTTTAGTAAAGAACATGGCAGCCTTAACTATTTTGTTTTAAATCTGCAGTGTTTTTTAAAATGTTGCCAGACTAGTTAACATGAGTAACATTGGACTTGCAATGAGCACATACTTGTAAAATCAATTGCCTTTCATATTTTTAAATATTATCTTTGCTTGTATAAAAAGTATTTAGCTTTGCTGATAACTGTAAAACTTCTGATCAACTTAATAATTAGCTCCCTCCGTTTTGTAATCTTAGACTCCTGCATTAATTATGCGATATATTTTTCTTTTTCTTTAATTCTGTCTTACATTCATGTATTTGTATCTCCTGGGCAGAGACTGTTTTATTGTAATCTTAAGTCCACCTCAGTTAACAAGTTAAAAATAATTGTGTGTGTGCTACTGCAATGAGTTGGTAGAGTTTAAAGATTCCCTGCAGACTGCTCTGTTGGAGATACTGGGTGAGCAATTTGGAGTAACAAGGGAAATTACTTTTTTGAGTTATGCTACAGAATCGGAATTGCCTAGACATAATAAAGCCTTGCTGGGGCTAATTATGGTGGCTGCCAAAAAAGCAATTACTAGAAAATGGAAATCAATGTCTAACCAACTTTACTAGAAGTAGCAAAGATAGTAACCGAGATAAAACAACTGGAACTGGGATCTATAGAGAACGGCAGGAGCAAATTACATAGGAAAAATGGGAAATGTGGGATCCGTACATCAGAAGAGAAATGAGGTTTTGCAGTTACAGTTGTACAGGCATGGTTTGGAATGTATAATATTTGCAACTGAGATTGTGTCACTGTGGCTTATTTTCACTTGTATAAATGTAACATGGCCTGTGTCAAACATAATTTAATAAAGATGTTTCTTGATGAATAAAAAAAGAAAGAAAGAAAATACATGCTAATGCAAAACCTGTTATTCTAGCAACGTTCTAAGTTTACAAGAGTAATATTTAAAATCTGTCCCTATTTTTGGGCCTTTGCCCCTTCAATATTTTTTTAACTTGGTCCAGATTCCTTGCACTAGGTTGTTGAGAGGTATGTGCACCATTATCAGAGACACAAACAAGTTTGTTTCCTTGTATATGTATGCTTGTACATACATACTAACATACGTGCATTTATGCACATGTAAACACATACATGCACACCTGCATATTTGTGCGCATGCGTGCACACACACATACACACAAGTGTACACGATCATATATGTATGGACCTGTACATGTGCGCAAACACACACCTGCGCACACACATACAAGTACTTTTGAGGAACGACTGAAAAGTGCATTTTTCTTTAGCTAAACAGCAAAAGTAGGAAAAATTTAAGGTGTTTATATTTTAAGTGCAGTAAGGCACTTTTGCTATAACTATTATGATACAGTTTGCATAAAAATGTTAATAACCAATTAGTGACAGCCTGACAGTTCCTTTATGTTAACAGCAAAAAAAAAAATCTGCTTTTCTGTTTTATCTTTTTGTTTCTTCAAAATCAGCAACAATATCTCTCTATTATAGCTATTGCCAAATGATTCTATGTTCATTTTTGTTGCAGAGATGGTGTATGAGCCAGACAGACTGATAAAACATCTTGCATCTGATTCTCTTTCAGTTTGTCTTGACACCCAGCCAAGCTGCAGTGATGGGGATTATATTGGATTGACATAGTTTTGTGGGTCATATACTGTTGTGTGAAATCTAACAATGTAGACACCAGGACTTCTGTTTTACAGGTAGCAGGGGATCCTGAGACAGTGGCTTAGAACAGTCACATACGTAATAACATGCAACAGGCACTACTTGAATATTATACCACCTCATTCACTTTACAGACCCACAGCCAGGGTCTGTTTTAATTGACAGAGAAAGCAATAATGTCAGTGATATTTCTTTGGGTAATTTGATGCCCTTACCATGGCAAGCTTATTGCCTGGATGCATTAGACTGTGATTTGTTCCCTCCACAAAACACAATGTTCACAATATTACTACAAGAACTTAATTAGAAGTACTTAGGTCAAATTTCCCTGGTTTGTTTGGTCACCTATGGATAAGAATAAATCTTCAGTGCCCAAAGATGATATTATGTATTAGGGAACAGCCTGTCAAACTTCACTGGGATGCTATTTATATACAGTAGAACTGTTCCTGGAACAGCAAGTATTATCTAGAACAATGTGAAAAATGAAGACACTGTACATTTGCAAGTGGCAGCTGTGAATGCATGCGTGGATATTTTTAGTAATATAAGCAAAAAAATCCATTAGAAAGTTTCTGTATGAGACCGAGATAAGCCATGTTGTGTCATGTGTGTCATGAATTGAGAACAATATTAGCATATTATAAGAACTGCAGTCATTTTGTCATTGCGACACAGTAATTATTGCATAATTCAGGATTCTGCTTTATAGCTTAACACAGTGCACATTTATAATAAATCATTGTATTGGTAAAAAAGCTTGCAAAAATTATTTGGCTGCATTTTTATTGCAGATTAAGTGCATTAACAGTTTGTAGTCTTGCTGCGGTCTATTAAATAATCATCTCCTATATTTTATTTTCACTTTTGGAATAAATGGCTTTCCATCAAGTACATGACTAAAAGCATAATGAGAAACTTAAGAAGCCATTCAAGTTCTTAATGACTTTTGTATATGTACAGCAATACAAATTGTTGCAGTCATACAGAAGCCATCTTCATACCACATACTCAATAATTCTGTCAACAAACATGGCAGTCAGAAAAAAAACTCTCTCCATTGTATAATGTGACTGTCAGCTCATGAAATAATGGATGCTTTTATTTTATAGTTGTTCTATTAGTCACCAAATTATGATTACTATAGGATCATAGGAAGTTACTAGACTATCAGCCCTGAGGCCCTTATAAGCCTAGCCAAGAGTTTAGCACATGTTTAGTGAAGTCAGCGTCCAATGGCCTAGTCCACCAGAGACACAAGTGAAATCCCAGGGGTGCACTTTCTGTTTCCCATCCAGTTATCCAGGTTGCGCTTAAAAGGGGATAATGAGGTACTCTGCTTGATGTGGAGAGGGAGTCTATTTCACAGATGGGGGTGTCTCTGGGACAAAAATCTGTTCTGCCAAAAAGTCCTACTGATGTCACAGACCAGGTTAAGATCATGCGTATGGATTACTCAAGTGGTGCTTGACTTGCAGATATGCAGCAGTCCCATCAAGGTGGGGTCTGAGATTGCTTTGTATGCCACACAGAAGTAACCTCTGAGGAGTCTGTATGAAACTGAGTAGAGAGATAGGGCTTTTAGCCTGTCAGTGCAGGACAGATGTTTGAGGCCATGGATTCTCCTGGTGAGGAACCTCTGTGGTCTTTCCAGTTGCTGCATGTGCTTTGCAAGGTATATGCCAAAAAGGGCATTGTACTCAATAATGAGCCTTATAAGGGAAGAATACAGGGATATTATGACCTCCTTGTCCCTGGATGAGATACGCTTACTTATAAGGTGGGCCATGTAGAAAGCTTTCCGTACAACAGAAGCAGCATGTTGGTCAAAAGTCAGGTTGCTATCAACCTGGATGCCTAAATCCCTCAAGACTGATTGCATGCTTATGACATTGTTATTAATGTGATAATTTGTGGGGACATTACTCTCCCCAAAGGGGATAATGATGCATTTTTGGGTATTCAGCTTAAGGCCATGTTTCTGGCACCAGTCATTTGTTTGGGTGAAACCCTCTTGGAGGATGTCCACATTACTAGGGGAATTGATGACAGTGCCCAGCTTGCAATCATCTGCAAACCTGGTCAGCTGTAGCCCATTGGTTTTGGCCCGCACCTCAGAAAAGTATATCCCAAATAACAGAGGCCCTAAGAATTATCCCTGGGGTACATCACTTGTTATGTGTCTACTACTTGAGGTGGCTTCCCTTATTTTGACTAGGTGGGCTCTATCAGAGAGCAAGTTTGCTACTCATCTGGTAACACATGGATTGATGCCTGGTTCATAGGTAGGTACTAGGCTATTGGCCCTAGGGTCTATATAAGCCTAACCAAAAGGTACCCTGGCTTTCGCCACCCAAGAAAATGATTTTCCTGTGCCACTGTCGAGCAGAGCCACAGAAGTGATCCCCAGGGTGAATTTCCTATCTCCCATCCAATCATCAAGATTTTTTTTGAAGAGTGCTAATGAGGAGCTTTGTTTGATATAGATAGGTAGTTTGTTCGAGAGTATGGGAAGTCTCTGGGACAGAAATCTATTCCTCCAGCATGTTCTATTTATTGTGGTGACAAGGTTTAGATCCCTAGAGCGTGTAGCTTGTAGGGATTGGGATTTCTTTAAGTGGAGCTTGTCTAAAAGCTCTGGGTTTGACATAGCTTTGTGTGTTAGTCAGAGATCACCTCTGAGTAGGCGATATGCGATGGAGTAAAGCTGCAATTTTTTTGAGACGGTCTGTGTAGGGCATCTGTTTGAGGCCAGTAATCCTCTTTGTGAGGTATTTCTGTGGCCTTTTCAGTTGTTGTAGATGTCTTGTGAGGTACATACCAAAAGGGGCATTGTACTCTATAATGGGTCTAATGAGTGATGAGTAGAGGGGAACAATGACCTCTTTTTTCCTGGATGGGAAGCCTTTTGTGATGAGGTGTGCCATGTAGAAGGATTTCCTGACTACTGTGGCGATGTGATTATCAAAGGAGAGACACCTGTGTCCCAAGGTCTCTTATCACACTTTCAGTGTTAAGTAGACTATCTTCTGTGTGGTAGTCCATGGGTACAGAGTTTTTACCAAAAGGGATGACAATGCACTTTTTGGCATTGAGCTTGAGGCCATGGCTTTGACATCAGGTATCTGTCTCAGTGAGGCCCTTTTGTAGGATGTCTACATCTTTTGGAGTTTTGATTATGGCTCCTAGTTTGCAGTCATCTGCAAACGTCATTAGCCAAAGACCTTCTGTTAGCCTGTACTACAGAGAAGTAGATACCAAACAGGAGAGGACCCAGGACTGAACCCTGTGGTACTCCACTTGTCACTGGTCTGAAGTTGGATTTGGAGTCTGCTACTTTCACAGTGTGGGTTCGGTCAGTGAGCCAGTTGGCAACCCATCTTGTGACATAGGGATTTATACCTAGTTTAATGAGTTTATCTATAATTCCAGAGTGGGGGATGGTGTCCAAAGCCTTGGCAAGATCTAGATAGGCTGTGTGAACTACCTTACCCTCATCTACGGCTTTGCTGACTGCTTCAAAGAAGTCTATCAGGTTTAGGAGACATGATCTGCCTTTTACAAACCGGAACTGGGTGGGGTCCTGATTTTGGAGAGTACCAATGTCATTGTTTGTAAGTTCCATGATGATACATTCCATAGCCTTGCAGACCAGGCTCGTTAGGCTAATGGGGCGGTAGTTTCTGGGGTCCATGGTGGCACGCCCTTTGTGGAGTGGGATAACCATTGCTGTGCGCCATTCAGTGGGCACATAGCCTGAAGTGAGGCTATGATTGAACATGGTACTTAGGTGGGGTGCCAGTTTGTTCTGTTATTAACCACCTCTTACCTAGCCAACCATGCCAAGGCCTCCCTGACCACACCAGCACCCACAGGTCATCCTGGAGGTTTGGGCTGTTGGGGAGGCATACCAATGGAGGGGGAGGGGTTGTGTTCTGTCAGGTCTCAGTAGCTAGATGAAAAAGTTTATCTAGTATGCTTGAGTGGGGAATGGTGTTGAAGTCTTTGGGCAGGTCAAGGTAGGTGGTGTGCACTGTCTTCCCCTTCTCCATGGCTTTGGCGACTGTCTCAAAGAAGTCAGCCAGTTTTAACAGACATGACCTCCCCTTGATGAAGCCAAACCGTGTATGTTGAATTCCACTGTAACAGTCACTATCTGTTCATATCTCTACTTGCCAAAGATCCTATTTTCAATTGTATTAAGTTTTCAGATTTTATAAAAATAAAGGCAAGGGAAAATGTGGAGGTGATCAGAGAAGTTGACATATTTATTTTTATGTGTATTTGTTTACAGGGGTAGAGCACTGATTTCCATGGGCCATGTTTAGACTCAGTTTGGGAGCATTGTCTGGTAAGGTCACTTGCTTTGAGTCACAATGTTAAAATCAAACCCTGTAGCACAGGAAATGAGGTTTGGAACAGACCATTTTGTCCTGGGACATCTTCAAATGGGGATAGATACATAGAGTAGCAGATATTAAGTGACTGGGGTGGGTAGGGTTAAATGGGATGGAGCGATGTTTAGGTGAAAATAAGGTAAGGGTAGGGAGGGGCTTAGAGGGTTTTGTCAAGTGTAACTGAGGTAGGAGCCACATTTTGGCATGAACTTGCTATGGTAGGTTCTATGTCCAAGGCGACCTGTGGGTGCTGGTGCGGTCAGGTAGGCCTTGGAATGGTTGGCTAGGTAAGAGGTGGTTAATGATTGCTAGCAAGGGTTTAGAGTATTCTTGGCTGTGTCTGTGATTTTTTTTTTGGCTCCAATTGCTGCTGGGGGCAGGATCGTGCATTTTGGATGAGTATAGCTGCCATTTATTTGGGAGAATTGCTCCGTGGAGAGGTTTGGGCTGTTGGGGAGACTTACCAATGGAGGGGGAGGGGTTGTGTTCTGTCAGGTCTCAGTACTGAAGTTTTTGTGTTACAGAAGACTTGGAGTGGTTAATAAGTTAGATTAAGTCCATATGGAATAAGGGTTTGTGTGTCTTCCAAAAAAAAAAATGTTTGTTCACTGTTCACCCCCTCCTTAGTTATGTGTGTGATGGGTGGGGATGGGAGGCTGCACTAACATCATGAGTGTAGCATTGATGTTGAAGGTTGCATTGTATTCTGTATATAGCATTACTTCAAGAATGAGGGACTTAAAAAAAAAAAAAAAAAAAAAAAAAAAAAAAAGCGATACTCTGGGAGTGTTAATGCTGTTAATTTGAGATGTGGGTGGAATAAGAGAAAGATATGGGAATTGGCGCACATTTTCTGAAGTGGGTGTTTTCTATTGGTTGAGAGTTGCCCGTGAAGGACAGTAGCAGTTGCTCATACTTTGTTAACCGTTATGGCGGGCAGGTTTAATGTATTAACTGGTAAGGCACAAGCCCTATATTGCGTTATTTATTTTATTTATTTATTTAACATTTGTTGACCGGGAATGTCCGACTAGGTTCCACAGAGCCTGTTTTCAGCGGAGGCCCGGGGAGAAATGCTCCAGATGCATGTCTTTGGAATGTGGGAGGAAACCGGAGTACCCGGAGGAAACCCACGCGAACACAGGGAGAACATGCAAACTCCACACAGAAGGCACCCCAGCCAAGAATCGAACCGGAGAACCTCTTGCTGTGAGGCGACAACGTTAACCGCTGCACCACTGTGCGTTAGCATGCATCTTGGCCACCTCTCAACAGTACTGATTTCATTATGTAAAAAAAAAATTTCCAGAAGTTTGCTTCATAATTTTGGCCCATTTTCATAAATCTTGGCTTTTTAACAGACTGGGAATGACTGCTTTGTTGGGTAATCGGCCCCAATGCATGCCATTCATTTTTCCTGGTTGTCACAAACATTCATGATTTAGATATGAAAACTTTGGCTCTGTTCCTCTGTGACTGTTGGAGAGGGGGTGGCAGATTTTATTTAGTAATCAGCAACTGTGGTTGGGTTTGTGGAATTGTGTCACACCGGAGGGTACATTCTGGTTCATGCTGTTTTAATTTTTCCGGGTCGCAAGTTGATAGCATAGATATTGAGGGTCCCTGCTGTTATAACAGCAAGACTACATTTTATGTTAAGATAGCTAATGTTGTGGTTGTAGATTATGATTAATTATTTTGTTGGTGGTTTAGCGTGTTTCATCTTAAGCTTGATTTGTGGTCTGTTTCAGTGTGAGGTGCAGTGTGGAATGCTTGTTACGGGATATTCGTAGTTCTGTGGTATTTCTCGGCACCCTACTGCCTGGTTTCCTTTTAGTAGTTACTTTTGTTTTCTTATTTCATTGCTGGATTATGGTCTATATTAGAACATTGAATCAAAACTTTGAATGTTCTAATATCGAACCCTATTCAGCGAAAGCTGAAAATATCGAACATACAGAACAGCAAATTTTTTCCTAGGGAAAAAATTTGCTGTTCCAAAACACATACACACAACACAAGCACACCAAACAAACAGCAATCCACACACATACACCTAAAGTCTTACACCTAACCCTACACTAAACTATACACACACCACAAACTATCCACTTACCTTAACCCAAACCCTAACCCTAAAATCCGTCACTATTGCACACTCACCTCACCTGCGCCCAACAAGACTTGCTAGATTTCTAGGCTTTAATCAGTGTTCAGCAATGCAGACTCTCTTTTGGATCACCCAGTTTCTCGGGCTTTAAAAGAATTTTGCATCACAGTCACACACACACACACACACACACACACACACACACACACACACACACACACACACACACACACACACACACACACTCACATGATGTTTTACTAAAGGCAATGTAGCTGTAAAATCTAGAGTAAAAAAATTCAGCCCAAATATAAATAAAAAAATATATATAAAAGTATATATGATTACTGGTATGTATTCTAATCATAAATAAGCACACACCTAGTATACCAGGTACAATAAATGTAATAGTTTGATGACTTTTTAATATTTAAAGTGTGTATACATTTTTAATATGAAAGACCCATGAGATAGTAAAATAATAAATCAGTGGTAATAAAGCACTATAAAACATGCAGTGTAGTATAAAAGCTAATACTTCCACTCAGAGAAATGAAAATAAAAGACATTTCAAAACTCAGACTTGCAGCATGAAACACACAAAAAGATTTTGGACTTAAAATCAACACAGCAGAAGACCCAACAGTAGGATGACAGCCATGATTTTTCTTTCTTGGCCTTCAGTGAGAGACCCATGTAGGGACATAGAGGAGAAGAGTGGTCTATGGGCAGTAAATACATGCTCAAGGAAAATTCTGTGCCACTGATAAAATCTTTTCAGTGTGTTTACTTTCTGCAATTAACTCATTTTATTTTATTTTAGTGTCTTCCCTCAGTTCATTTTCACAATACTGAGGAGATACTTTTTTAAGTGCTCACTAATATTTTTATTAGAATGCTGGGAACACTTTTTCTTGTATTTGTGTTTCCCTGGTGGCCAAATGGTAGTGACTGACTGACTGACTATGCAGCCAATAAGCACTCATTTTCAGCTACACAGACTGTTCTTACTCAAACAGACACTAGAAGGAATTTTTTCAACATGCCTAAACGCTATTTATTTATTTCATTTTATTTTGGTGTCTTCCCTCACTTTCTTTCTGGGATACTGAGAAGGCACCTTATTACATCATTTTTGTTTATGTGCTCTCTGACATCTTTATCAGGATGCCGGGTATAATTTTTTTTCCTGTATTTTCATTTCCTTGGAGGTCAAGTGGTGCAGCTGGTGATTTACATGTAGGCAGCAAATAACCATTCATTTTCATGCATATAGAACATCCTTACTGAACTGGCCATGAAACAAGCACACATTGTGCCTCATGTTGAAGCAAAGATGCAAAGTCTTACTTTGTGCTTCTTTTCACGATACCAGGAGAACAGTAGAATTTGGACTGATTGTAACGTAGACAAACTAGAACAAATATATGTTGATAATTCACAGCAGTAATACTACTGGGAGTTCCAGGTAAAAGTAAATACAAAGAATGCATATTTGGGTCCTGAAACTGTTCTTACATTCCATCATGTTAAGTTTTATTTAATTTTAACATTATTAGGATTGACCACAATATTTTATGCAATCAACCAGTTTTACACTTTTATATTTACAAGGTGTAGGATGGCATTGTTAAAACAAGAATGTATATAGTACACTTGCTTTTCTTGTTTGCAAGCAACAGGGTGTATACCTGATCATTTAATATATTGTTCACAGTAATTAAATGCACTATTACACTGAATATTTGTATTCCAAGACTCTAGAACAGCTAAAATTAAATTGTCCTTGTTTTATAAGGTGCACATATATGGTACACAAACTGCATTTATATTGGTGTATTGAGGTAAAATGGAGAAAATCGGTACACCTGTTAAAAAAATCAGGTAAATCTTCTAATTTACATATAAATACTTTCTCATTGAATTATTTAGAGAAAGATGTTAACCTGATTGGATATTGACAGAAAAAAAGAATAAAATTATTGATAGCAGAAGTGGTAGATCTGCCCCCATTTTAAGGGTTGAATTTAATATACCAATAGCAATCAGGTTTTAAATATTCCAAGATGACGAATGTATATACTTTTAAAATACCTGGATACTGGCAAATGTTAATCTGCATTATAACATGTTGCATTTACTGCTTACAGCAAAAGGGTGTGTACCATTACCTGTTTTTTGTAACATTTACACTTGATGTTACCTTTGTTTCAAAAGACCATTAGTTGTTATTTCACTTCAGCATTTCTGGAAGCAGTTATTCCTTATTTGTCATGCGTCAGTGTTTTTAGTGGTATTTTCTCTTATCATCAATTGCAGTACATTAGCTAAGTGCACATATTAGACTAAAGTAAGCCAATTTCCTTCATGCGTGCATAAATAATTCAAATGTCATCTTATTATCTGTTGCTTATATCAACCTTCTGCAGCATTATACTGTGTTTATATTACTTTTTACCCTTATTTATATGGTCGGATTTTTTATTAAAAAATATATTGTAGTCCAAGTTTATGAAGTTATAAGTAAAGTTTGTTTTACAGGCAATTGAAGTGTTAACTATATCATTGTCATTAAAAATAGAACGACATTTATTAATTTATAGTAGGAGATACTACGTGTTCACAAATAGCAGCATCCAAGTAACTGTTCTCTTACTTTATTAAAGGTTTTTGAATGGTTATCATGTGAAAACCGCCAGTGAAATTAATAAATTGATAAGTGTAAACACACTACTGCATATATGCCATATAAGAGCATTATTCTTTATTACATATCAAATATGAATCACCTGCTTCTTCTCTGATTGTTCAGATTACTCATATATTACTAAGTGTTGTACATGTATACCTAGTAGTTAGATATTCATAGGGATATCCTAAATAAGTTATTAATTGGAAGATCTGTTAAAATACTAATTTTTAACACAATGCAGTTGCTGTCGTATATATAAAACAATGAACAGTCAGACACAACATTATATGCTAACTGCAATAAATGTGAACAGTTATTATGTATAATATTAAAAAAATAGTTCTGAAGAACGTTTTTGCACTGGTAAAGCAATTTGAACTATTGCAGAATTTATTACATTATAGAAAGAAGACATCAGATTAGAACTGGTAGTAATTAAGTTAAGTAAATATGATAACACAAATCTATGCATTAATGACGGCCCCGAGAGTTATAAAAAATCTAATATGAAGAAAATAAGGTCACACATTATGGATCAGGCATAGAATGCAAACTGTACAAATACATGTTTCCAAGCCAATCCTAAAAAGTGTAAAACAAAAGTAAATATCTATATATTAGAAAAAGTAAAACATCATCAGCTGAATTAAGTTCAGATATGACTAGTACTGATGATGTGTCATTCAAGGCAGAACGTAGTGTCAATGAAAGGGATATAGACCTTTAAGCAAATAATGGCGAATATTTATCCAGAATGAGTATTCATCAATCAGATCCTGAGATGAGCCAACCAACTCACAAGTAAGGGGATTGTAATACTGGAGTATATTGTAGTACAAACTCCCTGAGTACTCTGTCTTGAAATAAGGATCCCCATGATCCACGTGATGGGGAATAAGTATTTAAGCATGTTAATTAATGTAATAAGTGTATTCTGATGATGTCAATGGCTTAAGGCTGACGAAAGCACTCAATAAACTGTGGTTGCTGTGGAATAATTCGTTCCTGGTTACTGTCACCTTCTGCATAAAATTATTAAGGCCTAGGAATTATAATTACTTCAAAATACGCATGTGATAAACATGTAGAAGATTAAAAAGTAAAGCTCTGTGGCAGCTAGGTTTAATGATGAAACATATCTCAACAAAGGATGAGAAGCATTTGGTAGACCTACGCAAAACATTTATATGCCAAATTATAGAATACAATAATTAGGGGTAATGAGTGATTAAAATATTTATTTAAAAATAGTTAATCTTACTTTTAATTTTATGGTACGTATCATAATTTACAATACTTACAAGTGCTTTACAAGAATAAATTTTGAGAATAAAGACACTGGAAGTTGTTTTAACTACACAGTATGCAGAACAAGGCCAAAAAGCTTAGCACCAGAAGGTATTTGCTTTATTTCAATATGTATAAATACAATAAAACACATGTTGATCACATTTTGGCTTAAATTTTCAAGATTAATTTGTAATCTTTTAATCTGATGAATAAAAGCATTAATCTCAAGGTATTTTAACTAGTTAGTTAACTTGATTAATCAACAGCCCAAATAATATCTTTTGTACTTATTTATTACTTGATAAGCTAAAAAACTTGAATAAGTCCACTAAAGATTTTTTAGAATTCCATTAATATGGTGACTGAGTTATATAGAAAGATGCAGGCATCTTAATCTAATCAAAATACAGTACAGGTTATACAGAGGAAACAATGTTAGCTTACAAAACTTTTAAAGATGTGTTAATACGTGCATCATTTCATTTAAACATGCATTCTAATATTTTAATACATAAGAATAAAGAATATCATTTTCAGTAAGCTACTTAAAACTAAATTATGGGGATCATATCTGACTCAGTTTATGTATGTGGAATAAAATCCCATAGCAAGTACACATTTATTAAGATCTACATATATTTAAAAAACATCTAGATATCTTTGTATAAGGGATTCCGTATTCACTAATGACCTTTGGGCCTGAACACTGGCTTATCAAATTATAAAAGGTAAAAGTGAATAAGACAGAAAAATATTAAATCCAACACCTAATTCAGCTAAACATGGTATATTGACATTGATTCCTTATTCTTGCAATTGCATAGATTTTTTCTTTAAAAAGACTCTTCAGTTACCAAATGTATTTCCTCTTAACAGTACCTGCATTATAATGCACATTATGCAGCGGAAGCGTTGTTGCCTCACAGCAAGAGGTTCTCCCATTCGATTCTCGTGTGGAGTGCGGGGAGTGCCTTCTGTGTGGAGTGTGCATATCCTCCCCACAGTTGTGTGGGCATTTGAAAGACATGCGTAAATGGGCGTGCCTTCGTTGAAGGTTGACCGTCGAGCTGGCACCTCGGCATTCGTGAAAATCTACTGCCAATCATTAGCAGACTGGAGTTCCGCTGTAGCAACCCCTAACCGGGAAAAGCCGAAAGACAAACAACAACAACATGCTCTGTATCATGAGGTGAATTATCAATCACCAAACTGAGATATTTCAATGACTAAAATTTAAAAAAAAACTTCTAATGATCTTTATATGAGGTAAGCGTCCACTAAATATGTATTTTCAGTGTTACTTCACCTTCTTGAAAAAAGAACACATCTCACTAACATTTAACATTCTGATGTGTTCTGTATGATTCCTATATACTACAACAGCAGGATTATCTACGTGTTACATGCCACAGAAACCTAGGGCTCAGAGCCTGACAATCTGATCATTTCTATAACTCCATGAGGTACCAGATTGTTGCTCTAATAAAAATTACATAATTTTAATTTGAGTTCCTTCTTCATATCTGTACAGACTATAGGTGACAAGGCTTTAATGTTCAAAGTATTTTAGAAGAAAATAAAGATTATAGTTTCAAATGCTAAAATTGATATACATTAAATGATAAACAAAGTCAAAGCCAAGATTAAGGAAGCAACACAAGAGATGAGAGAGCATTGTTAAAAATCAAAAGTCAGCCCATGTAGGTGGCAGGAACTGCAAAAAATCTGTACTAAAAATTCAAAAGTAAGAAAGGAGAGAACTAGATAGAAGAAAAATGCTAAATAGTTTTGTATCATATAAGATAACTGTACTGTACGATATAAGCTTGGAAATGGAACATCGTGCAGTACGAGGGTGCACTGCAACCAGATACAGTAACATGGTATGTGTCACACTGAACAGAATTCCAGTATGTATGAAATATGTATAATACAATTACCCTTCCCATCTATACATGAGAAATAGCAAAATGGGGGTCATGGGTATGTACTAGAGAACAACACTGCCTCATAGCACTCAGTTATATGTTAAATTCCTGGTTATGGTATCTTCTGTATGGACCCTGCATGTTCTCTCTTTGTCCACATTTGTTTTCAGTGGCGTCCAAATTTCCTGCAATACACAAAATAGATGCCAATAGAAGAACTGATGATACTGCAAGTTGAAATTACCTGCAATTGTGTGCTGTGTATGTGTTTTCTGTATGAGAGATTGTAAGTATGAGTACATCTGCGTGGTTGTATATTTGTGTGTCCCATGATGGACTGGATGTCCAGCTAGAATTGCTGCTCTCTCTTAGGCATTCTGCTTGTTGAAGAGTGACAATGCACATTATGTATCTGTATTTATCCCCAAATTGAGATATTTCAAAGACCAACATTTTGTTTAATTAAAAAAAAATACACTCCCCTACAATCTTGAATACTGCAAAACATGTTAAAAAATGACTGACTGAAAGCATGCAACTAAATGAAACTGCAAGGAATTGAACAATGATAACACATAAATACATTTTTGCAATCATAACCTTAATGGAGTTAATGGATGACAGGACCAAGAGCAAGACACAAACTAGAAGATTATTCCCGAGGATTAATTGTTCAACAGTTGGCATATGACAGGAGAGAATCAGAAATAATATGTCACTGTACACCAAGCAGTAACTAGTGCTTAGTAAATATGCAAATAGGCAGAATAGTAAGACCAGGAATTAACATAGTTCAGCCATGACACTGCTGTATACCTAAGGTATCTAAGAAAAGTGTCACTTCACAGTTACTGAGGGCAGCTAGCGGAAGGAAAATCACTTACATAAAATAAAAGAAATGAGGGTTCCTTCATATGCCCCTTATGAATCAGCAACACCCTAAATGTTTTCACAAGCAATGATTTATATGCTGCTGTCAGGCACACAAACAGAACAGTATGGTAATGCATACATGTTTACTCAGCTTATTAGTTTGGGGTATTGTTTTTCCCCAAGCCTCTGAAGATTCTGCAGCATTGTTTTCATATTACTAATACATGTTTCTTTCAGTTTATTTCAGTATTTCTTGTACTGAGTTGCACTTTACACCTTGTATGTATATTTGCTTTTTAAAAAATCAATAAGTTGCTAAAGGCAGGATAACACAAAACGATAGATCCTCGGCTTGGACACACAAAGTTTATTCCAAATTACAGTGTACAAATCGTTAAGCGCTTTCATCTGAAACCAGACTTCTTCAGAACATATTCCTCAGTTCATTAATTGCTTTTATACAAGTCATCTGACTCAAATTTGGCGCCAAAACATAATTACATATTTGCATATAATACTGCTATAGTAGTATTTCATAAATTCCTGCAGTGCTGTTTACAATAAAACTATACAACAAAAGAATATATCAAAAGAATATATAACACAGTATATAAAATTGTTGTTGTATAAAAATATATAAAATTATTACTATGTACTTAAAATGTCTATATTAAAATATCCTCATTTAAACACTGAAATGCTATTGTGCTACCATTCTTACTCTGTAATAAATAATACTGCCTTATCTAATTACAATAGCATAGATACTATGAAAATATTGAAAATATTGATTGATTCAACCATATATGCTGTAATAACTAGTGCCAATATATTGCAGAAAAAATGTATATATATATATAACATATCAATGTATTGAATGTTTAATAATATGTAAAAAGCTGGTCTAATGCTTCACAACAATCCTGCCTAATGTGGTCAAATCTCGTCTTCTAACTTCCTACATATAAAAATGGTTTGATGCTAATATTGTCATTAATACCTGGAAAATTTGTAGCATCCAAAATAATCTGCCATCTACTTTCTTTTAGTCCCAGTAATGTTTTCATATTACCTCCATATGGTGTGTGTTCAACCTTGTCTATAATATAAAACATAAATTTGTGACTGTCATTTGTATTCACCATATGTCTGTATAATGCATTTCTACTGTCTTTTTTGCTTATAGCATACTGATGCTCATATATACGTCTTTTAAACAATCTTTCTGTCTTGCCTATGTAGAATGCATGGCATGCTACACAGGTAGCTGCATAAATCACATATGTAGAGCTACAGTTGCCACTAATACTTGGTAAGAATGTACAATTGATGTTGTGTAACCTAGTGCCTTTACATACTTTGATCAATTGGCATTGTTTACAATGTCCACATTTGGTTGTATGTTTGTTTGTTCTTGCTAATGTCCCTTTAGACCTTTCCAATAATTTCTTAATGTTGAATCCTGTTTTGTAGACTATTTTCATATCCATCCCTAATATAGACATGCATTCTTTATTTACTACAAACTGGTTCCATCTCTCCTTTAAACAGGCTTCGATGTGCATAACTGCCGGAGAATATGTTAATACACATACTCTTGAACTATGCTCCTCTGATCTTTGTTCTCTTTGAATGTTGATGTTGTAATCTCCTAATACTGGTTTGTACTTCTTACCCCATTCATCTATAATATAATTATTTATCCCTTTAAGAATTTGTTTGGGATATCCACAATTCGAGAACATTGTATTCATAAGTTCAATTTCTCTCATCATCATTTCTTTAGTAGAACACATCCTTGCTGCTCTTATACATTGTCCTTTGTATATATTTTTGAATACATGCTTGGGATGGTTACTGGTATAGGACAAATAATCATTGGAGAACGTTTCTTTTCTATAAATACATGACTTAAAACCTGTGTCACCATGACTAATAAATGTGTCTAAATATGCTATTCCTTCCTTATTTATAGCATGTGTAAACCTCAAAAATTCTGTTGTGCTGTTAATGTAGTCTATGAATTTGTCTATTTCCGCTCTAGGTCCTTCCCATAAAATAAACAAATCATCCAGGAATCTGGTATAATACCGAATATGCTCATAAAATTCCGATTTGAATATAAATTCAGATTCCCACTCTAACATTACCATGTTAGCAAAGATAGGGGCACATGATGCCCCCATTGCAACACCTCTGGTTTGTTTAAACATTTCACCTTCGAACCTGATGTAATTGTTCTCAAGTATGACTCCCATCATTTCAGTAATGAGACATATTCTGTCCCAGCTCATATTGGTCCACTTTCTCAAGCTATTAGAGAAATATTCTAACCCCATATCCTTGGGGATGCAAGAAAATAAGTCTATCACATCGATAGTTACAAAAATTAACTCCTTGTTCCAAATCTGGGGGGTTAGTTGTGATAAAAACATCCAGGAATCCTTTATGAGATGAGATGTAGCCTCATAAACTGGTTTGACCCATGTGTCAATAACTTTGCCTAAGGGAAATGTTTTGGACCTACTACCTGATATGATTGGTCTGAACGGTGGTTTCATTATATTTTTGTGCACCTTGGGAATTCCCACTATAGTCGCAAGAACCGGATGTTCCACTTTCATAAACTCATATAACTCTCTGGTAATTCTTTTGTCAAGTAGGTATTCTTCCAATAATGAGTCCACTTTTTTATGTCCTATATTTATCTCATTGAGTGAAATTCCTTCATAGTTGCCCGAATAATATAATATATGCCTGATTTCTCTAATGTAATCTTCTGTGTGGAACATAACAATGCCCCCCCCCTTGTCCGGTTTCATCAATCTAACATGTTTGTTTTCGATGAACTCTGTCAGACAAGCTTGCTCTACCTCAGTAAGATTGCATTCAACATTCCAGTCCTTAGTTTTGATTTTGTACATATCACTACATGCTGTTTTTTCAAACAATGAAATGTTGGGGTGACTGGGAGGTATGAACGTACTTTTCCTTTTCAAACCACTATGTGTGTTGAATTCTGTCCTAGATGACTGTTGGTCAAAATGTAGTGCTAAATTCAATCTCCTGCAGAATAACTTAATTTCCAAAATTGTATCCACAATATTGAAACGTACTGTAGGTATGAATTTCATCCCTTTGGAGAATAGACTAAAAAATTCCTCTGTAATGCTATAGTTGGTGTAGTTGAAAACATTGAAACCATTTCTAATAAAAAGTATTTCATCTTTTTTGTCAATATTGTTAGTTGAAGTTGCTGTGTGTTCGTACTCTATGTAATCTGTCTTGTTGGTTGTACTCACTACATCATCCCTGACTATAGTATCTCTCCGTGGTGTATTGGACATTTCCACACCAGGCTCTATATCATAATTCTGCTGTGTACTATCTACAGAGAAGTCTTCTATCTCCATTTCCTGTTTCTTCCCCCTTCCAAGTTTTTTGATGTCACAAAGCCTCCCTGCTGGTATATTTCATTGTAGTCCTTCCCTTTTTGTTCAATGTTTCTATCTGTGTGTTTCTGTCTCCTATCCTTCCCATTGGGCCATATGTAGGCTCTGTTGTTGGCATATATTTCTACATCTCTGTTTAATTTCCTTTCCTTCCTTTGGTGTATATCAATTGCTTTTTTGTCTGCTTCAAAAAATTGCTTTTCATATAAACCATTCCATTGATTGAACAACCCATCATTCAAAATTTCACCATTAAGTCTGTCTACTTCATTGATAACAAACAATAATTTCTCATCATTTTTCTGTATCAACATCTTCATATAATCAAAACCAAAATTGTCAAAAAGCTTGTTAAAATCATTTATAGTGTCATCGTTTAATTCATGTCCCATAGGTATTTTGAAAAACCTTATGCCTTTGGGCACAACATGTAAACTCAAACACTTGCTAAAATATGCATTTTCGATTTTAATATTTTTGATGGTTACCAACTTTTTACCCAATGAGTATATTTTCTCTTTTATACTGTTCCTAACAACATACTCATTCCCACTATCATTCCTAATTTTTTGTCTACCACCATATTTATTATATCTCTCAAAGTTATAATCATCATTTAAAAATTTGTCAAATGCATCATTGTTACCATTGTTGCATCTTTTTCTGTTATCATGTACATTCCCGCTACCTGTATTAATAGCAAAAGGACTAGCATTTAGATCAATACCTTTGTTAGTGTCCATAACATTTTTGGTACATGCTGCATATGTCCTTTTAGGCGCAGTCCTTTTTGGACGAGCACCTAAACGATCCGTGTCATCCCTTAACTGAAACATGCTGAAGTCAAAAGTAAAGTCGTCCGATAACGACTTACTATCACGCTCCCTCCTCGTTTCCGTGTCTCTTTGCTTAGCCATAGAATTAGCATGGTTATTGTCCATAGGACTTCCTTGTCCATTCGGTATAGTTATCTGCGTGCTCGCATCAATCCTAAGGGCACCTGATGTGTTTATACAAACATTCCTTTCCATACGTTCCTCACTCGACGTGAGGGAAGGTTGTCTGCACCGCAGAGAACATTTGGCGCCAGTACTGCTGAAAGCGATAGTACGCCCCACTAGTTCCATAAGCTTGGTCATTTCCTCCTTCAAGGTGCTTAGTTCGTGTCGGATAGACGCTATTTCATTCTGGTCCGATGGAGCCTGAGTACCGTCAATGTTTTCCATACCTTCAGCTGCAACTGAAACTTCCCAAAACACTAACAAGTTGGTAGCACAATAGCATTTCAGTATTTAAATGAGGATATTTTAATATAGACATTTTAAGTACATAGTAATAATTTTATATATTTTTATACAACAACAATTTTATATACTGTGTTATATATTCTTTTGATATATTCTTTTGTTGTATAGTTTTATTGTAAACAGCACTGCAGGAATTTATGAAATACTACTATAGCAGTATTATATGCAAATATGTAATTATGTTTTGGCGCCAAATTTGAGTCAGATGACTTGTATAAAAGCAATTAATGAACTGAGGAATATGTTCTGAAGAAGTCTGGTTTCAGATGAAAGCGCTTAACGATTTGTACACTGTAATTTGGAATAAACTTTGTGTGTCCAAGCCGAGGATCTATCGTTTTGTGTTATCCTGCCTTTAGCAACTTATTGATTTTTTAAGAAGTTGTTAGTGTTTATATTTGCTTTTTGTCTTGTTCTTAATACTTGCATGTATGTCATTTGTCTTGTTCTTAATAGTTGTATGTATGTCATTTATAAAATTAATACTTGGAGAGTCACTGAAACCAGAATCAAATTCCTATCTATGCATGCATACTTGGCCAATAAATGTGATTCTGATTTTCACATATATAATACAAGCACATGTGTAAGGCTTCCTTATAGCTGTTTCCATGTTACTTTCACTGTTACTAGATTATGAGTCAGAAATAGCTGCTGGTTAACTTTAACAAATTATGCTATGGTTAAGTTACATGGCACCGACTATAGCATAAATCTTGTATTTTTTTTTCTTCATGGTTGTGCCACTGTAAAGTTAGTATATAATCTATGGGAGTGTGGACAAAGAGCTCTTATATCAGAGGGTATGGGGAAGGACCTCCAGCATAAAAATTAGTATTTTAAATATTTATGCTGGATAGGTGTGTATGTGTTTATATGTAACAGGTGTTAGTTTATGTTTAGTTTTGGATCACAAATTAATTAGAAATCTTTTTTTGATAATGTTTCTGCTTTGCAATGGAAGTGATTACACTTGCATATGTTCAATGCATTGTGTCTAAATGCAGTTTATATGCAATCTTTCATAATTTATGTATGTATGCAAATAGATGCAGACATACACATGCATATAAACATATACACTCATAAACACACACAGACATAAATATATATACACATGCACACACATGGAAATTTGGGTCTATATTAGATTGGCAAAATGGCATTACAGCAAATGCCATTTCACCGACAGATATAGACTGAAATCTGAAAATAGCAAAGGCTTAGGTCAGTGATTTTATTCCCAGGGAAAAAAAAATCGCTTGGCCTGAGCTGTGTCATTGCCCTTTACCCCACTGTAGTGCGATCTCGGAGTTGTTATATTTAGTTGGGGGGCACAGCTCCCCCATGTTGGAGGGTGTGGGAGGCAAAGCCCTGATCTTAGTTTTGTTTGAAATTGTGTGTATGTGTTTTTGGTGCTAGCGATTTCTTTCCCAGGAAAAGAAATCGCTGTTTTGAACATTTATGGTTTAGTGCAGTTGATGTTTACGTGTCACTGAAGTCGCGTTCGATGAAACACTTCTTCGAGCATTAAATATAGACCCCGAATATTCATATGCATATAATCAAATAGACACACATACACAGACTTATGCATGCACACACACATAGACATACATATGTATATACATATATGCACACTTACACATACATACACATGCACACAAAGGCATACATATGCATATGTATATGTATATGTATATATATATATATATATATATATATATATATATATATATACATATACATATGCATATGTATATGTATATATATGTATATATATATATATATATATATATATATATATATATATATATATATATGACATACACACATACATCTGTCAAATTACGTATAATTATACAATAATAATCTGCTTGGAGACAGTTTTGAACCAGGTTAGACCTTCTCCTGGAAGATAAATGTGAGCAGACATTTCCCCAGTTTATAACAGGTTCATGCATTAAGTGCATGAAACAATAGTCACAGTTTCACTCAATAGCAAAGTCCCTTCTCCTATCAGGACCATAAGTAGCAGAATATAGAAGATTCACTAGTGCTTCAGGACAATATACCTCAGCCAGTCATTCATTCAGCTGTTGCCTCAGAAATGAGCACTTCTCACTTCTACAACAAAACCTATCAATTTACAGCTCTAAAAATAATAATTCCAGGTGAAGACCTCTTTTCCATAGAATGAAATGACTAGTTACCCAAAGTCATTCTTCTTCCTCTCAAGGGGAGAACTTTTAAATCTCCATCTTACAACTCCATTCTGCCTTACTTTCCTTGAGTTCTAGTTATAACTCTAGCCTGTATTACCCTATTTCAATTCCAGCAACCATGTAGGAATCAAAGGCTATATCAAATCAAGCCAAGACTTACTAAAGCATATTCTGTCTATAGTCCAGTCATGGACTAGATAACACTCTATATGTACATTTGTATTAGAACCTAACAAAAATCTCTGTATAATGGGCTTAAATTTTATGGTAACGTTATCTTTGTCCATGGAATACTTTCATACTTCAGTATTACTTTTCCATAATATATATTAGTCTGTTTGCTACCCTTCATGAGTACCGTATAACAAGTTAGTTGAAGAGTACATTTCATTTTGCAGAACAGAAAATCATGGCATTAAAGTGTTTTGTATAAAATCTGAAAAAAAATTTGTAGGTAGACCTACGAACAATAGATGCTAATGAAGTATTTAAACTGCAGAGATATTAAGGGAATATTTAGAGGTGTGTTGTTGTCCAAGCACTTGCAATAATTTTTAAAATTGCAGGTTCACGTTGGCCCTCTGCTGATCAGGCTTAATATCCACTGGTACCATGGAATGACCATGGCGATACTAAGTGCAGAGATGAACTGAAAGTCATACCAAGCTTCCAGTCTGTACACCATTCACATGCTATGATGTATTTGAGCTAAAACTAACAGATATGACATGCAGGTCTGTTTCATAAGCAAGCATATGCTAGCAAAGCAGATGTGATGCCCCCAGACAATGCTTTGTACCACACCCTGAGAGCATATCTGAACCTTGTTCTATAAACAGATGCAAAAAAAACAAAAAAAAAGCTCCAAAAGTGGGCCCTTAGAAGGAGAAAATAACAGTAACAAAGATTTTACCAGGCTAGTTAAAAGAGCAGTGATACACGGCTAGAGTTCTAAACCCATTTTTGTCAGTTTAAATAAAGGAAAACAGAAGGCAACAGGTATTTATAAGTGAGGGAAGACATAAAATTGAATACAAATCTCCGTTTTAAGGTTCCCTTTTCATATGTTTTCCAAGAGAAGGAAACCCACAGAAGAAAAGAGTATTGAAAGAGTGGTGCTCGGTCACACTGTGATAGGGGAGGGTGCAATAAAGAGAAGACAAGAAAGTGGAGAAAGTGGTGTATAGGGTGGGAGAACTATAACACAAAGTCCAAAAGATATTCCTATTCAGTCAACATATAAGTATTCCAAGCAAAAAAAAAGGAGCAAAGTTCTGCACATCGGGCTTATAAAGTAAGGTGATAAGAAAAACGAAACAAAGGACAGAGTGCAACTAATACTAAAGAATAACAGTATGAGTTGTCTTGTCTAGGAGAAGAGGTACACACTGACACCCCAGTGTCTGTATTATTTAATGAGGCAGTAGTAGCTTCGGCATCATGACAGGCTGACCTTGAAGAAACCCCAGAGTTTGCAGAGTTTCAGGTAAGCGGCTTACATTTAAAAAAGTGCAGTAGGAAGTTGATTTTGAGGGGTGCAAGGGAAAATACATATAGAGTTGTAGGGGATGAAGCTGAACCAGATGTTTCAGAAGTATTCCTACTGCTGGTACCCAAGTCTTTTAGAAATCTAGTAAAGAGATTAGCCCTTAGCCATGTGTTAAGCCGACACCTGGAATGTACTCTTAACAAGGTTTTACTGCCCTGGAATAATAAATGAACCTGAGAACTTGTGCGCTGGATCAGTAGGAGGTAGTCACTCATCCAGGCTTTAAAAATCCATTCAGTCCAATGTCCATCACAAAGGTACCACTGAAATGCAATGGACATTATTAGGCAACTGCTAAAATCTAGCAACAGAGTTCAATATATTTTGGATATTATGGACTATGTAATAAATACTGTGAAGTTATCCCAACATGAAAAACTAAAGATAAATCTATCATCAAGGAGCTAGTCTTATTATTTTCCAAGGAAGGGCACCAAATAAAGCATTCACTAATTAAAGGACACCATTTATGTACAGAATAATGCATTCACTGCTAATGCTTTAATGTCCTGTGACTAAAAAGTTAGTGTAACATCACTTGAAAGATGAGCAGGGGAGCATTTTAGCAAAAGTCTAAAATCCATGCTAAGAAAAGTCAATGAAGAAGTTGACAGAAGCAGGAACCAGTTAATACCATACCTTCTATTTGTCATTAAATTTCCACTAGCCTTGAAAGGGTTCAGTCCTTTTCATTTTTGTTTTCTTGTTTTGCATTGATTCTACTGAGCTATCAGGTCTTGCTAGAGAAACTTGGGAGGAAGAGGAAGAAACTCATTTACACGTGTCAGAACAGCATACCAGTTTTCAAGATAAAGACTGGCTGAAAGTAATGAAGCCCACTGCATAGTGGCCTCAAGCTACACAGCAAGGAGAGTATAACAGAAATGCAAGGACTGAGGAGTCTGAGTCTAGAGACGAGGTATTTTTATTCATCCCCTCAACAGAAAACTTTCTGGCTAAAATAACAGGGTCTGTTTGAAATAGAGAAAACAAATGAGGTAAACTATAGAGCTTACATAGTTATACAGACAAAGAAGGGAAGATCAGAATAGATATATCAATATTCTAAAAGCATGTAAAGAAATACAAATTTCACTACTTAGTATTGCAGTAGAAATGAGTGAATCCGTTAAAGAATAGAAACTGACCTTTATGACTATAGTTCAGATAGATGATACAATGTCCAAGCTACAGGACAAAAAATAAAAGAATTTCTGTTACGGAACAAAATGTTTTCAAAACTACATGGCATCTATTTCTCAGACCTTCAGGCCAACATTCCTGGACTATGGTTATTTAAGTTCACACTTAAAACTATAAATTAGTTGTGGGTATTTCATCTTCCACTTACTCATAATTGCTCAGTGTGAGTTAGACCATTTAGAACATGTTAGCAATTGGTGCAAAGACAATGGTTTCAAATGAAACCTGACACTAGTAGTAGTATAGTCAATTTTGGTAAAAATAAATTTGCCGTATCATACAGATTACATACCCCTCCAATAAGACACTATTGTAAGAGGATCTGGGTACTCCTATCATTAATTCCATATCTTTTAATCATCAAGTTTCAGCAGTAATTAAAACAACTTTGTCTCATCTCATTTCTTACAGCATCTCCCTTAGATCAAAAAACATCTTAATGACCCTTTGTTTGTATCTCATCAGACCCATTACTGAATACAATCCCCTTTTTGGCATGCATTTTTACAAACATATCATTCAACTTGAAAGAATTCTGAGATTCCTAACTAAAAAGATCATTGACCTCAAAAATCTTATCTATCAGAACATACTGACAGTGCCTTTTCTCTAACTGTATTCAGTTTCCTATACACTCTTCCATGGGGATCTATGTCTAGCCTTTTGAGCCATGAAAGATCTAACCTCCTGTTCCTTCACAAAGCAAATGGTTCTTCAAATACGTAGTTAAAGGAACTGAGCCCTCATTAAAGATACTGTTGTGACAAGTTCCCCCACATCTGGAACAATCTTTCAGTACATGTAAGCAGAAAAACACCCGAAAAACACCCTTGCTACCTTCAGGGTAAACTTAAACAACTAGATCTGATGCCTCACTTTTTCCCCTTTACTATTTTGTATTGTTCTTGATGCTGGAGGAAAACTAATGAATATGGGTTATCAACTATGTTTCCAGTGGTCTGCAGACTGATTGCCTTGTAGCAACAAACCAATGAACAAATTTGATTCAACTCCACACCGAGACTAGTCCAGGAGAGACATACCAGAGTCGAAACAAAAGACAGTACAAGAAGAAGGAAGGAAGAAATGCATGGAAGGGGTGACTGAGGAGTTCAAAAGTCAGTGGAATAGGCCAACAGTGTTACTACCAAAACCTGATGGAACAATCAAGTTTTGTATTGATTTTAAGAAGATGATCAGCATTTCAAAATGTGACAGTTACCCAGCTCCTAGGATTGATAAAAATGGGAGGATGATATAATGGTTAAGGTGTTTACCTTGCATACACAAGGTACAGGGTTTGATTCTTACATGGGTAATTGGCTAGGCTTAAAATGGCCCCCAAAGACAGTTAGCCTAGTACTAGTCTATGAACCTATAACAGAAATTTTGTGAAAGGAAGGTTCTTAACTTCATTAGACCTGACAAATTTCACTGGTAAATCCTACGCTAAGGAAAAGACAAGTCTTCTCAGTTCCAGAAGGATTATTCCAGTATAGCTTTCTTCCTTCTGGTGTACATGGTGACCCAGCAACCTTACAAAACTAATGGATGAAGTACTGAAACCCCACAACAACTATGCTACAGCTTACCTAGATCATGTATGTACATTGTGAGGACTGGAACTCATATCTAGGTAAGGCCTAGGCTGCACTATACTCCCTGAGATAGGCAGGATTAATTATGAATGTCTAATGCCTACAAAACCAAGGCTGGCATGATGGACATTAAAATACCTCTGGAATATTATGACAAGAAGAATAATTTAAAAAGGCAGACGTAATAAAATGATGGCCTATTCAACAAGCTAACAAGCAAATGAGGGCATTTTGGAGGGCTAGTAGGGTATTAACAGCAGTTGTGACACATTCTGGAATTATAGCATGCCCACTCATAAACCTGAGAAAATGGAAGATCCCCTTCAAAGTAAAGTGGGCAAGAGATGTACTTCCTGGATGGCTCATGTTCAGAACCTGTGTTAGTATCTCTTGGCTTTAAAAATTTGTGGTCGATATGAATGTATATGAGATGGTGTTAACAGCAGTGCTCTCACCAACATTTAATGGAAATAAGCATGCAACTCATTTACTCAGTCAATAACTATGCAAAGCAGAGGCTAAGTACTCCCTAATCAAAACAGAATACCCAGCCAGCAAGTAATATATGGTTCCCTAAGGTGCTACCTGAAAATTCACAATAATAACTGCCCATGACACCCTAGTATGGTTACATCAATAAATAACAAAGGATGTAAATAATGCAACCATATTACACTGCAAAATAATAAATAAATAACAGAATGGGAATATAGTGCATTACAGGTGGGGCTTATCTTTGCAGCAAACATAGGCCAGCCACAATACGACATAATAAGGATAGCCCATCACTAGTAGAAAAACCATCCATTAGGGATGAAACTAACACGTTTTAAGCTGTAACACCGAGAGATGGCCCTCATAAAACAGAAAAATACAAGTGATACAAAACTGTGTAAATAGTGATGTAAATAACATTTATAGTGTTGTTACAAAGAATCCATTGTAAATAAAGTGATATTTCCTTAAATGGTGTAAATGGTTTTGTTAAGTTGTACCTTTTCTATAAGATAAAGATACCTGCCCGTAATAGTTACAGCAGGCTTGTTTCACAAGCCATTGAATGTAATATAAACAGAGCTGTAAGGAAGCCCATTCAGAAAGCATTTGTTCTTTGTAAACAGGGAATGGGCACCCACAGCAGCAGTGCTGGGAGAGAATCAGCAAAAACAATGGAAAATATTCAAGAAGACAGATAATGTTTCTGCCAGAGGAATCCAGAGAGGAGTGCTACTAACAGAGATTATTTCCCAGAACGTTAAGGCTGATTCAAAGAGGTAGTGGCTGTGAATTTACTTAAACCACAAGACTATGTTTTTGTATAGAAGAACCTGCCTTATTTTCATTTATTTCTGGTAAGCTGTACTATTTTGTAAAGACTGGTGATCTGAACTATTTAGTATTCAACTCTATGTGTATATATATATATATATATATATATATATATATATATATATATATATATATATATATATATATATATATATATATATATATTCTGTTGTTTTTCCTTTGGCTTTTCCCGGTTAGGGGTTGCCACAGCAGAACTCCGGTCCACTAATGATTGGCAGTCAATTTTTACGGTGCTGAGGTGCCAACCCGACACCCAACCTTCAACGAAGGCACGCCCATTCACGCATGTCTTTCGAACACCACTCGACTGCGGGGAGGACATGCAGACTCCACACAGAAGGTTCTCCAGCCAAGAATTGAATGGGAGAACCTCTTGCTGTGAGGCAACAACACTACCGTTGCATCACCGCAGCTTACATATATATATATATATATATATATATATATATATATATATATAGATAGATAGATATACACACACACACATGTGTGTGTGTGTGTGTGTGTGTGTGTGTGTGTGTGTGTGTGTGTGTGTGAAGTGAGGAAGGGATGTATGTGTGAGGACACACACATGCACCTTCTCTCTCACTCATACATAGTCAATACAGAGCAAAAACAGTTGCTACTGAAACCATATTATTTATTTCAGTGCAATGTAGACAACATACATGACTGCATGAACCAGCTAATAATGCTGTAAAACACAAGGAGTAACTGATCTTTGTGAGTACTGCTATGATGATAAGCACAATACTAATAAAATATAACCAGCAGCTGTAGCTTAATGCTCTTTATCCAGCTACTTGCTCAGTTGGTTGCATGCATGGCATGGAGTATAATTAATCGTATTTTATCCCTTAACTGTAGCAGAATCTAGATGTAATGAGTAACAGGGATGAAACAGAGGATGAGATTAGAACTGTTAAATAGAACTCTCTGGAATGGAAGCACCACAAAAGAAGCTCAACGCAAGCACTTGTTTTCAGCAAAGTCATTTTTAACTCTACATTTGGGTTGATATACAATTTTCAGTAATTTTATCCTGAACATTAATTAAATACAAATTTACAAAGATATAAGTAAGTGTACTGTCACAGGAAGCTGCTAACCCAGCAGTAGAAAACTCTATAGCAGTGTGGGGTGTCATTTTATTATTTAACTTTCCACTTATTTTGTTTTATATACTTTCATGTGTTTTGTTTTATGTGTGTGTGTGTATGTGTGTGTGTGTGTATATATATATATATATATATATATATATATATATATATTTTTTTAATATTGCATATGACTAAACTATCCTAATGTTGAATGCAAACTTAAAAAAAATAAGTTTGATCATACACAATACCAAAAAACATTAACCAAATAATACCATGACAGGAAAACTATTTCCTCTCCCGATATTAAAACGAAAACCCAGTATAACACTAGCCTCAAATTTGTCTGAATAATGGCAATGTCAAAGGAAGGTTTTAATGACCTTAAGTTGTAGGGTTGGGTTGAGGGAAGGAGCAGCATTAGGTTTCAGGTTAGCACCCATTACTAAGGAGGAGCCCCCTGCCTCTTCCCCCAACTTTAATCCTACACCTTAATATCATTAAAACCTTTCAGCAACACTGCCACCACACAAGAGAGACACAGACACACAAACATTCACAAACAATAATACACCTGCTCGCTAGCCTAACTCTTACCCTAAAATGCACAAACTCGAACACAAACACACAACACCCATCCTTTACTCATCCCTGACCCTCTCCCCAAGTTGCATAAACACATGGTCTTACCCAACCCCACTCACCTATACTGACATTCTGTACCATCAACATATTCACTTATGGTTGATTAAAGACAGGAGAACCATATACATGTGCGTGCATACACACACACACACACACACACACACACACACACACACACACACACACACACACACACACACACACACATATATATGTATGGGTCTATGTCAGCAGCTTGAGTGTTCAGAAACTCAAAATTCATATCTTTGAGAAAATATGATTGAGTGTCCAAAAACTTGAATTTAGGAGAACAACAAATCTCTGCCTTCATTCTAAGTTTTTGCAGTTGTACAAGCCTCCCTGCACCATCTCCAAGATTGCACTACAGTGGAGGAAAGGGTAAATTCCTTCCTTACTGTATTATGATCTCCATTGAAAAGCTTTAGCTCCTGATAGTGAACCACACACACATAGTATATATATATATATATATATATATATATATATATATATATATATATATATATATATATATATATATATATACACACACACACTTGTACCATGCCACTGATGCACAGAACCAAAGAACCAAAGAACAGCTCAGTGGTGCTGTAGGAAGGAAAACCAGTATCCATAAATCCACCCAGCACTCACTCATGGAACTTTAAAACACATTTATCTACTCAAACAACAAATGTATCCATAAAAGTAAACAGGTTTCACCAGTAGTGGCATTGCTTCATGAATACAATATGAAAAAAAAACAATCACAAATAATGTATATAGCGAAATCTGTCACATGACTGGAAGTAATTACAAACAGCTGGAATATTTCTAAAAATAAAATATAGCAAGAAATAATTAATAAAACAAAATATGAAGATGAAACTTCTACTGAATTTTTAGAGGATAATTATTAATAAAATTCATTATGTTCAGGTGGTAAATGTGCCCCAGTCAAGACCTTCCCTCTTCTCTTCTTTGCTTCCAATAAATTGTACATATATTTATCTGAGGTAGAGAACTGTAGAATTAAACCAACAAAAGGGAAATGTGATTCCTGATGTATTATTATGAAGCACTATTTTTTTATCTTATATCACTAAAGTCTGCAGACATTCATTTCTTAAAGGAATGCCTCCTTTGTCCAATATGAGAACTTTCAAAGATACATTGAGCTCGATATATCACTAAAGAAGTGGAATAAGTGATCAGAGTTTTAATTTCAAAACAATCCCTACATGCATTCATATAAAAAATTGTGTTCAGGATAAGTGATAAAGGCCGTATTGCTGGATGTCAATAACTACATTTCACATTCATTTCAGAAAGGCACAGCCACATATATATGGCTGAGGAGGAATCAGGTGCCCGCTAAACATCTCTATCTTATAAATCTAAGTTAATTTACCTAAACTACAATTTCTTTGTTTCAACCCATTAGGTACCAAGGAAGAACTTTATGATGGGGTACTGTTACATCAAAAGAGTTTCTATTTCAAGCAGAAAATCGTCAATGTATACAAGTTTCTAGGGTTAAGTGCTGTCAGCTCAAGTAAGAAAAGAACACAAGTAGTTACCCAGAAAAATTGGAAATGGAGGCAAAGAGTTGGATATTGATAGCACAATCATTTATTTATTTTATTTTTATTTTATTTTACATTTGTTGACCGGGCTAGTCCAACTGGATAAATGTCCATTTTCAGTAGAGGCCCGGGGAGAAAAGCTCCACATTCAAGAAAAAGATCACACTTACAATTATTAAAATGATAATATTCCCCAAGATTTTATACTTAATACAATCAATAATACTTCCACCTACAAAAATAATTATCAAGAAACTGAATACACTAACGTTAAATTTCCTATGGGCACCTAATAGACCTAGGATTGCATTAAAGAAACATACTAATAGCTGGTCTCAAGGGGGTATTTCTTTTCCAGACTTTAATTTATATACTATCTCTTCTATTGTAAAAGTTATTTCTTTATTAATAGATCAGTCATATGTCACAAAATGGAAAGATTATTGGGAGCTAATTAGTATGCACTTCATGAAAATCTCCTTAACACATAAAAATATGATTGTAAATAACTCCATGTTATGGTTACTAAAGGAATTTTGTACTTCACCTATTACACCTAAACATATGGTTTGTTACCCATTAAATATTATTATTAGTTATCGTAACTTTATATTCATTCATCCTAAGTATAGGGAATGGAATTTTATTGTATTCCCTATAATGTATACTCAGGGTATGCTTTTGTCATCTACTTCTGAAGGAACTCATTTAGCTATAGATAATGATCTAAAGTACTGGTATCAGTTGATATCTGATAATAAAGTTAAAAATCTAGATTTCTTAAAACAAGAATTTGATCTAAGAGAAACTTGCTGGTTAGAGGTTCAGACCTTTAGACAACATTTCATTAATAAAATAGATCTAATGTCTATAACAGTTAAAGAATCTATTCCAACACTGATTGATTACTTGATATTAAATTTACAACATAAAGTTTCTGATAAAGGTAAACTTTCATACATACATAAAATTATCAGACAAGAAACTTTTTACAGTGTAGATTCATACTGGAATTATTTCACTTCTATTAATGGGGACCCACCAAATCAACAAGATAAACAATATATATTGGAATCTGCTTATAGATCTACGTCTTCCATTGTCTGGAGACTTTATACATGGAAATTTTTACATAGATCTTTTTATACACCTTTGATGATGAATAAAATAAATAATAAAGATAATTTATGTAAGAGATGTAATGTAGAAATTAATGCTGACTGGGCTCATATGTTTTATGACTGTATAAAATTGAAAGAATACTGGAAGTCAATTAATGAATTTTTGCAGGCTCTTTTACAGATAATTTCATTATTTCTAAATCTCTTATATTATTCAACACACCTGTACCTCAAAGTGTTAAAAGGTTAAGCTTCCCTTGTTATGGTCTATTCTAGCAGTGGCTAGGAAAATAATAACTAGAAATTGGATTTCAGATACACCTCCTTCGTTCAATGAATTTAAAAATGTTATGAATATAGTGTGCCATATGGAAATAAACACAATTAGGACAAGAACAAATAGAAAAACATCTTATTATATTGTATGGGATAATTTACAAAATTTGTTAAAAAAATTTTAATTTCAATAGCATGGTATTTTAGTTTAATTAATTGATCTGATTGTAGTGGATGTCTTTGTAAATACTTTAGTTGTTTTGTTGAATATTATAATAATACCTATTTTTAATTACTTGTATAAAATTGTTATGATATTTCTCTTATATGTTAAAACAATAAACCTGTTTTGAAAAAAAAAAAAGAAAAAGATCACGACAACATAAGTACATTACAAGATTTAACAAATTAACTAGTAAATACATTTTAGCTAAGAGAATACTAGTAAATACATTTAGCTTATAATTAAGGAAGAGTATTCTAGGCTAACAAATCATGTATGGATATACATACAATAGGTAGGAAACATTGAGCACTGTAAGAACTTTCAGTTGGTTTTACAGACAAGGATGTCAGTAGAAAGGATTAGCTAGTTTTGTGTGATTGAGAAGAATAGGGTCAGGAGATAGTGGAGGAAGTTAGTCTGGGTTTGCACAGGGGCATAGCCAGTGTGATTTAAGGTATGGTTTGAGCTTGGATTTAAATAGGGTAGTAGAAGGTAGGGAGGTAAGATCAGTAGGGAGGGAGTTCCAGGTTTTCCCCACTGTTAGAGTATAAAGAACCTCCAGCCAGGTTATTGGTTTTACATATCTTTACCATTATTTTATTTGAAGAGCGCAGGGTTTTAAGGTTATTGTAGGGGGTGATTAGATTGGTTAGTATTGGAGTAGATGTAGGATGGAACAGTATCTTATAGGCAATAGTTAGCTGGTTTGATAAGATAAGATTTGGTAATTCTAGCCACCCTAGTTGATTAAGATTGTTACAGTGATAGGTTCTATAGGTCGAACCAGTTGCAAATCTGGCAACATTATTGTAGGAGCTGGCCAGCTTGTTCAGTTTGCTTTTACATAGTTTGGTATAGATTGGGGAAGCATATAGCAGGGTTGAGATAAGGTGGGTCCTGGCAATAGTGGTCCTTGCTACTGGGGTAAGAAAGGGTTTGATCATATAAAGGGAGCCTAGTTTTTTGTTTACTGTTTTTATAGTGTTGTTTATATGTGGCTCAAAGGTGAGGTGGTTGTCAATTAGTACTCCAAGTAGTTTTGTAGTAGAGTCTGGAAATATGGTTGTACCATTGCTAGATGTAATTGTGAAATGTAGTAGGGGGGCTCTTTGGGTGGGAGTAAATAGTAGCATTTTTGTTTTTTTTAGGATTTAGGATGAGACATCGTTGAAGGAGCCAATTCTCTACTGTGTTAAATGTGTCTTGGGTTAGGGAATGCAGTTGTGAAAGTGAGGAGGCTGAGCATATGAGTGTAGAGTCATCTGCATATTGGATACAGGTGGCTTGAGGTAGAGCAGTGTGTAGGTCATTAATAAAAATAGAAAAGAGGAGAGGACCTAGTATGGAGCCTTGAGGGACTCCGAGGGCAATTGGCAAGTGGGAAGACAAGTTGTTTTCCCATAGTACTGCCTGTTGCCTATAATTTAGATAGGACTGGAACCATTGAATAGTTAGTGGATCCAGTGAGAAGTTGCCTAGTATGTTTATGAGTAGCTGGTGGTTGACCATGTCAAAGGCTTTTGACAGATCAATGAAGAGGGCTGAGGAGAGAGTGTTACTATTACGGTTTTTATTAATGACATCGGTGAAGGAAAGAAGAGCAGAAGAGGTGCTGTGAAATGGTCTGAATTCATGTTGGCAGGTAGCTAGTAGGTTGTTTGCTAGGAGGTGGTTTAATAGTTGCTTGTGAATGCACTTCTCCATGATTTTTGCCAGAGGGGATAAAATGGCTATAGGCCTATAGTTAGAATAGTTTTTTGAATTACCACCTTTAAGCAGGGGGAATAACATGTGAGATTTTTCCAAATAGTTGGAATAGTTCCTTCAGAAATAGTTCTATTAATGAGGATGGATATGGGGTAGGCTATAGCGTTGGCTGCTTTTTGCAGGTATTCTGCAAGTAACAGATCAGCAGAGAGGGTGGTGGGTTTAAGTTTTTTGATTAGGGAGCAGACAAAAGATGTAGGAACGGGTTGGAATTGAAATGTTGGTGGGCTATTAGGGATAATATTAGTAGGAGATGCAGTGTTAGTGTTATTCTGTATATCTCTGTAGTTTATCTTGACTAATTAATTTATCTGGGTTATATAAATACATTCATGACCGTAGCCATTTAAGTCCATTCCTGTGTGTGTGTCTGTGTACTCAGGCATGATTTGTGTCCAGAAAAAAAACTCTGTAATGACAATTACATGTTGGCCCTGTAGGCCATGGCTTGGTGATGAGATACTTGGTAAGGTTAATGGAATGCATATAGTGACTGGTCACTGCCTTTCAGCCAGACAGCCTTTTGTCTTAGGATTGTTAGTTCAAGCACAAACAGGTTAAAAACTAATAACCCATAAACAAATAACGATCCTGAGCAGTAACAGTTAATACCACATTTATTAAACCAAACATTCAGCACTTTTGTCCTCTATCTGCACTTCACCAGTTTGAGGTATTAGCTGTTACTGCTTGTGATCATTATTTGTGATGGTTGGTTCAAGCCAAAGGTGTCAGATGGGTGTGGAAGGAGGGAAGTAAATAGGGCTAGGTAGGCAGGCAGAGATAACGCTATGTATGATAAGGCAAGCTGGGGAAGAGTGAGGAAAAGGCAGGTTCAGGTGCAATGTCAAAAGGTAGAAAGGAGGGGGTGTTGTCCTTTCACAGAAGAGCAAGCAGATAGAGATTCGCCTTCAACCTCATCCCTTGTAAAAGCAGGGCAAATTCTGTACATCCTGTTATGAAGTGATGGAGATTCAGTGCAGTAGTTTGGTATTAAAGTGAAGTGATGGAGATTCAGTGCAGTAGTTTGGTATTAAAGTGAAGTGATGGAGATTCAGTGCAGTAGTTTGGTATTAAAGTGAAGTGATGGAGATTCAGTGCAGTAGTTTGGTATTAAAGTGAAGTGATGGAGATTCAGTGCAGTAGTTTGGTATTAAAGTGAAGTGATGGAGATTCAGTGCAGTAGTTTGGTATTAAAGTTAGAAAATGGAAGTGTTAGCAGAGTTCATTACTGCTGGTACATCAATGACCTGGAAGCAAGATTCCAGTATACCATGAGAAGGAATTTTCTTTCTTTTTCTAACAAGTCTTCAGTGTATTGCCTTCTCCAATGGGATATAGAAAGCCATGTGAAATCAAGGGCAGAAATAACATAGAAAAGGGGGAGTTAAGCAGAGGAGTTACATGACTTGCTGCCAAATCATAAGACAAAGGTGAGTGCTGCAGGAAAAGAGGTGATACTTGTACCTTAGCCACAAGCTGTTAGATTACAACAGGCCTATATATTACACTTTGTTTACCTGTCTAACAAAAGGATACTTATCCCTCTGCACCACACGCTCCAGAGACCTCAACCTCATTACCACAATCAACAGAACATGCTGGAGGGACAGGTTCATAACTCAGAGACTGTTGTGCTATGGAACAGACTTCCCATACATGTCAAGCAGAGCACCTCACTGACCCTCTTCAAGAGAAATGTTGATGATTGGATGGGAAATAGAAAATTCACCCCAGGGATCACACCAGTGGCTTTAGTTGACAGAGGCACTGGGAACTAAGGTCAGGTGGCACGATACCAGGATAATCCTATGGGCTAGACTTGTAAAGGCTCCAGGACCATTAGCCTAGTACACACCTATGAACCTACAGTTACTGGCATTTAGCTGCAACAATGATACATTACAACTACTATATGTACAGGTCTGGACACAAATGAAGTGATGACTAGGCCTACTGTTTCAACACCCCCCCCCTCGCACACCCTCCAGTCCTCTCCTCTGTTCTACCACCCCCTTTTGGGCTCCCCATGCCATGCACATTACTTTTTTCTTCCATTTCTCACATGTTGCCCTACTCTCAGCTTTTTCAAGAAGCCAAAACTTTCTATGTACCCTGAAGTGCATTTTAAAGTTTTTTTTCTTTTCACACAACCTTTTCATCCAATAATGACTTTAACATAAATTATTATTAAGGAAAGAAATTCACTGTTGCTGTTCAGCTTTATTTTCTTTGCATCCTGTCAGCACTCCTTTCCCGACCAAGACAGCACAGTAATAACCGTTTAGGAAATAACTCAATTAAGCTGGTTCCCCAAAGCCATAGGAGTTATATGTGTGCCCTGGGATGCATTTTAGAGCATTTTTTCAGTATTTTACTCCAATGGTGGTCTAAATAAAAATTGTGAAAAAGAAAAGAATTTCAGTCTTAATTTTTCTTTTAAGGAAGACATACGTTGTGCCCAAGGCTTAATGTTTAAAGCTGACAAAAGAGTAGCTCACAATAAACTAAAAAGCCAGTTGTGGAAATATATAGGTCTTATCTGGGAATACTGCCTCCTTCCCTAACCACCCACAAAAGGCAGTCACTGCCTATACAGCCCTCTGGTGTTAGACTAGGATGAAAGCAGAGGTTTAAATTGTCTTAGCCATATATTTCAAGTGACTGCTGATATATGTATACATAGCATGCTTCCTCACCCCTAACCCTCAAAGTTAGCCCCATATATATATATATATATATATATATATATATATATATATATATAAAAAATATATTTTTAAATTTCATTCATTATTGTTCATTGCTCTCTCTCAAATTTTTGCTTTTTGTATGTTTTTTCTTAGCTTATATTTACTAAAAGACTGTATAATTTGACCTCACCCTTATGTAAAAAATGTACAATTACTCACTAATATTTCTTTATACTGTATTTCTTTGTTTGTTTTGTCATTGTTTCTGCTTGGAGATTTTCTCCCTGAGCCTCTACTGAAAATGGACATGTATCCAGTTAGACTAGCCCGGTCAACAAATGTAAAATAAAATAAATAAATTAATAATAAATATATGTGCCTTATGTGTGATTGTGAGAATGATTTCAGTAATATATTCTAATTTGTTGCTCTTAGACAGTACACCACCCTACACAAGCTATAGTAACCTTCTTTTTATACCTCTGAGGTCTGTGAGAAAAGTAAATAAACAATGACCCCACTGTCCTCAGCTCAATCACAAGCTATAATGACTTAATGCGCACACCTCTGAGGTTTGACTGATGAAAATTTAAGTTGTAATAACCACACAATCCCCAGATCCCCAGCAGCTTTCTGTACACACGCATTTGAGCAGGGCTGGTTTTAGAATGGTTGTGGTTGAAACCAGAGGCTATTATTAGCTTTATCCTAAAAGGGTCATATCTCAGCATTGATCAGGTTAAACAGCTCGATCAGAAAATTGATACATTTTTGTCCTCATATAGCTTTTGTGGGGGTCTCCACAGAGTCAAGGATGATTAAGGAAGCCCCCATTATCCATTTATGCAGTCTGTTGCTGTTGAATGGGGGCCACCAGACCCCAATAAGATCTAAGTACCTTAATGTTCTGTGATATATCATATGTCTTACTTTTGAAATATAATTACTTGTTAAGTACATTTTCTACTGATACCCAGAAAAATAATGTCTATGTTCTGGCATTACTGGGTGCATGCACATACAAAAATCAGTGATATTTTTACACACACAATCATAAGCCATAGCAGTCCTAGTTTTGTAGTTATTTCAACAAATAGCAATACATTGTACAACACTGGTACTGCCACACCAGATCAGTGACTGCTGTTTAGCAGTCGTCAAATAGCAGCAGGGGTAAGTCACTTATTTACCTCATTGCGCAGTAATGCATGCCTGTCACTGTCCCTGATTTCACACTTATTTACCTCATTGGGCAGTAATGCATACCTGTCACTGGCCCTGATTTCACACTTATTTACCTCATTGGGCAGTAATGCATACCTGTCACTCTACCTGATTTCACACTTATTTACTTCATTGGGCAGTAATGCATGCCTGTCACTGTCCCTGATTTCACACTTATTTACCTCATTGGGCAGTAATGCATACCTGTCACTGGCCCTGATTTCACACTTATTTACCTCATTGCGCAGTAATGCATACCTGTTACTGTCCCTGATTTCACACTTATTTACCTCATTGTGCAGTAATGCATGCCTGTCGCTGTCCCTGATTTCACACTTATTTACCTCATTGGGGAGTAATGCATGCCTGTCGCTGTCCCTGATTTCACACTTATTTACCTCATTGTGCAGTAATGCATGCCTGTCGCTGTCCCTGATTTCACACTTATTTACCTCATTGCGCAGTAATGCATACCTGTCACTGTCCCTGATTTCACAGACCTTCCCTGATTTTGTTCATACATTTGCCTTCTCCTTCATAAAAGGTTTGATTTGCTGGTAAATCATTTAGGATTACAAACATTCAATCAATCCAAACATCTGAGTTTTATACTTATTATCCAAAAATATGTGTTGATGCAAAAGGTGTTATTCTACTAACTTTTTAAGTGCATTTGAGTAATATTTAAAATGTAGTCCTGATTATGCGCCTTTATTCTATTATTTTTGTGATTGCACTGAATTCTTAACAAAGGAATTGAGAGTTATATTGTAGGCTGCTGATCTCTCTAGTGCTTTCCTTCATGTTCATTATCAACTTCATGCTAACAAGGTCATATCACAGCCCTGTTCAGGTTAAACAGCATAATCAGTAAATTAATAAATGTTTTCTTCCTCATTTTCCCCAACCTACAGGAGCTTTTGTGGGGCCCCCACACAGTCAAGGATGATTAAGGGGGGCCTCCTGCAGCCACGGGTATATCACGTGGAGAAAATGTCCAACAGCAGGATTTAACTAAAGCCATGGGCACTATGTCAGTGGTAAAATATTTAATAGAATTCTGATGTCTGTTAACAAAACACTGTTACTACAACCAGAAATATCTTTGAATTTTAAAGGAATTATAAATAAAGAGTTATCCATGTGGTTTATTAAGTATACAAGAATGCTGTACTAGCTTTTGTTGGTTAGACAGGCATCTAACAAAATATCAGGATAAGTTAACTTGCTGTGGTTGCCCCCCCCCCCCCCCCCCAGCGACCGCAGGGTTCGCTGGGTGCCTAAAGCCCGCTATCTTATCAAGTGAGACACCCTGAAAATTGTGCCTTAGCATAACTTTGGTTTAGCTTGATTGATTCACTTGGCTAATCTGGTTAAATAAAGGTGCAGTTGTGACCATTTAACTAGTGTCAACGTCTGTCCTCTGTTTAGGAAAACTATGCAGGAATGATCTAACCTACAGACTGGAAAGTACATAGACTGGTTGCAAAGTATGTAAGTGCTAGGCCCTCTCTTGCGTGGCTAGGCATACGCCAGGAGTTGCATGAAGACCATCTGCCCTTTTCTGTGCTGAATGGGGAGAAAGACTGCACTTTTTCTGTTGATGGGGTTTTGTGATTTATTGAAATAACTCCGTGCGACTGTACATGCAGTGTACATAAAGAGACCGAACTAAACAATATAGACAGCTTGTGTCATGCAGGACTACGTAGTGCACCACGGAACACGAGCTATGATGAAGTGAGACTTATTGCAGTCCTTAAGGCACACACGAGCAGCAACAACTGGACCTCAAACTTTCCACCAGGAGGGTAAAGCATCTGCTGGCTTTTGTAAAATGACGTTAATCCAAAAATATAACATTATCTCGGTGTTCCGGTGTTTGCTGGCAATGGACCAGAAAGACACTTCGCCTTTACTTTCTTTTTTTTTCTTTTTTCAGACAAGAAAAGGGCGAGGACTTCAGGTGTTACTCTGAGTGTTGCCTGTAAATATTTGCAAAGATAAGTTCACAATTGCACCATTCCAGTGCGCAGCATGTGGAATAATGCAGAATCTGAATCCAACTGGCCTGTGAGTGATGGGCTCAGGCATAGCTCTCAACCTCTTGGCACAAAAAATCTGGACGAAGACAAAAAATAATGGGGGGGGGGGGGCAAAGCCTCAAAAATAAGGACAAATTTTAAGTACTGCTCTTATAAACTTAGAAAGTCATTGTTTAGTGAATTCGTTCCTCACTGATTTGCCATTAAAATCCAGAAAAATCACAAATTTTATGAGGAACATACCAAAAATATGTTCAGTTGGTCAAGAGTTGCAAGAAATACCGTTTTACTGGGTGCCCACTTAAAATGAGCGAAGATGTGAGTATTCACTGGCAAGTTTCATGCTTGTCAGCAAGTTCTGTCCCTTGTCTCCCAGAGGCAGGCTGCAACAGAAGAGCAGCATGCCAGCATCTCCTTAGGAAACAGACTGTGGTATACCTATCGTCTGAGTCATAGGCAGGCAACTAGGATGCCATAACGACAACAGGACCTCTGTGTTAACACCAGTGTGAGCTGTGAAGTTACTAGAAGTGAAAGCAGATTATGTGGGTATTGCACAGAGTTCAGGGATACCGAAGAATGCATAGATTTTTAAATAGATGATAAAAGCTGCTGCAGCACTGTGCCCGAGTTCTGGAGAGAGTGCGGTTTATTGCAATCTGTGCATTCAGAATACGCAGCAGGTGACTGCCACTGGGAAATAATTTAAGTTATAAAACGGGAGATCGGTGCAAGCATGGCTCTGGTAAAATGCAAAGCTTGACCTTACGTTGCTTGCACAACTAAGACTTGGGAAACGTAGTAAACTGTTAACACGCCAACCAAGTCTCAAACGTAATATTTGCTTTGGACAGGAATTTTGCAAGCTGTGAAAGCTAGCAGGTATTTCTGCAGGTCGGTTGTCAGTAGTCACTTTCTACAGTTCATTACGCATGGCTATGAAGACTGTCTCTGTGCATTAGATACCTGATTTAGCTTCAGCGCATTACAAACATGAAGGGTACAATACTATCAGTGGCGTGACATCATTTATATTACGCTTATTTGTCAAAAGACTTAAAATCATTTCTAGCACGCTACACAGAAAACAAGAAGGTACCCATGCCATGCGCTGCCAACCCCTGGCCAAAATGTAAAACAATTTATTGTATGATCTGATGGAATCCTACTGTCAGACGCAGACTAGCAGCAGTCAGCTTGTAAAAGACAGGCGTGATATGTGGCTTCAGTGCACAAAGTGACCAGCCCCCCTCTCCTGTGATGCAGCTGCTTCATGATCTATATTTATACGGGTTGCTCTGGGAGGGGCCCTCAACCTCAGTAGCCTTTTACATTCTAGGCTGTCTGCAAGATTCCTTGGCTGGGGGAAGTACTACATTAGTTTACCCCTTCCCAGATGAATGACGTCCCTTTCTAAAGGCAGCCTTATTTTTCAAAG